>NW_005054350.1:4159348-4192280 GCF_000277835.1 Geospiza fortis | reverse complement strand
CTAGTGTAGCACAAAGAGTCTGAAGGCTACCAAAAGCATTTTTTAAAAAGCAGCAGAATGCAGGTAACAGTGGAAAAGAGACTAAGATTTTAAGAATGCCAGTAAAAGAGTCTTACTGCAGTATCAGACAAAACTAGAGACTGGAATTTAATGACCAGTGAGAATATTAATTTAAGCATTCATCTTTCAAGTCTGTACGAATCTGTAGAGACAATGATAAATATCCAAAGAATGGTCACGGGCATTGAAAAATATATTTATTAGATTCCTGGGAGCTTTTTTTATTTATCTAGGAAATCATCTAGATAAATTTGAAGACCAGGTATGAGTGGCTTGCAGTTTAGTTTTTCAGGAAAGTAGAAAAGATCATTTGAAGTTGAGAGCAGATAAAATGAGAGAACTGAGGGAAATCACTGCCTCAGGAAGCAGACAAATGCTGGGATTGGCACCCACAGCAACACAGAGGAGCCACCAGAAACCAGACAAGTCCCCCCAAAAAAAGGCAGCTTGAAGAGATCAGGATGAAAGCTTTGATTAGAGTTGCAGAGCACTCTATTTTATTTCATAATACGCTGATCTAGCTATCACCTTGGAAAATGGCACAAGACCCTATTCTGATCTCTTTCCTAGTGTCATCTTTTTTCTCCCTACCTGGAAAAATCAAATCAGTGGGATTATGGCACAGGAGATGAAGAAGGAAAGAGGGAATTATGTCCATTTTGTACCTGAACATAACATTCTATTTAGAGTGTAAAGGGTATGGCATGCCAATTTGTCAGTCAGTAGTGTTCATTCTGCCCAGAAGGGCAAAGTACAGCTGGGAAATCAAAGGGAAATAGGGGTGTGACTGCAGCCAGTGCTCCCCTTGTTGTGTGACATGGAAGGATACTTCCCACCACACTGTCTCCCTATGCACTGCGGGAGCTGCATGTGGCACCCACAGACCACACACCTACCACCACATTCAGCTAATATTGACACTTAATAATCCATCCAAAAACAAGAAAGTGCTCTCTGTCCCGGGGTCTTGCTGTCTTTCCAAAGATTTTTCTTGTCTTACAATATCATGTTCTTCTTTAAATTCCCAGTTCAACTTAAAAAATAGTAATATAGGAGCTCAAACACTAGGGAGAAGGTGGGTAGAAAAATAGTCCCAGGCAGAACAGGAAGGCCCCTTTGGGTGGTAATCTGCATTTAGACTGGCTCACAGTGCTTGTGACCCCACAGTCTCACTCTTCCTAACCATTTTTCTTTCCCAGAAGAAGGAGTTCTTTATTTTACTGTATACTTTGCAAGAAGTTTCAGTAACTGCTTAACCTCTACCATATAAGCAGATCTATTTGACAGTAATATGTAACCAAAATATTTTCTAAGCATAGCAGCAAACTACTCTGCAAAAATCCTTTTCAAATCTGTATTTCATAAATTATATTGGGTTCCGTAGTATTAGTTGTTAGTGTCAAAATGTTCATGAAAACATTTGGTTACCAAGAAAGTATAATTTATGTCTATTAGTGTTTCAACAAGACATTTTCTGGACTAAAGAAACAAAACAGAATCAGAGAAGGAATCTGTTCTCTTCTCTTTTGAAATCTGATTACCAAATATGTTAGGAATAGGCATCAAAGTAAATAATTCTGTTTGTCTGCAGAAACTGGCAACCACACTTTACAATCCCATTCAGAATTATCAAACTATAATCTGAAAACAAGATGATGCAAAGAAGCCCCCAGCAAATCTAACTGGCTGCATAGGAAGGCTGTTTCAGAACCTGGCTGTTTCTGTGACTGGAAGCCCATTCCAAGTTTTTTGCATTCTTTTGCTCATGACCAGTCCAGATGTTTTCCTTGTGCCAAATTATTCTTCAGGTTGAAGAGTTGAAACAACATATCTTTATTTACTTTCAAAGTAGCTTGCTGGCCTCCCTAGCTATAAAGAGACATGAGAGGGACAGATCCAGAACCTCATTTCAAATTGTCAGCTGCCTCCTCTCTGTTACAACATGAAAAATAGCATTCCAGTCCTCCCAGGTCTACCTGAACTGCCCTCTGCAAGAGACAAGCAGAATAAAGTAAGCAAGCATCAAATCTCTTCATTAGCAAAAACCACATGTATTTTCACTGCAGAAGGACAGAACAAAAGTCTAACACTACATCTGAACAACATAAATTTGAATGAAAAACAGATTTCCAATATGATTGATTTGGAGGGCATGAAATCTATGATCTTGTTCATGAGCACAAATTTGGAGTCCTTGACCTACCTCCTAAGAAAGGGCACATCACCATTGCTTTTATAGGCACTATTCTCAAAAGAACATGCCCAGAAGAACAATAGGATTTCTAGGAACATTGTTTTTTAATTTTCAGATCAGGACAGGACAAAGGCAATATTTTCAGGACATTGGAAGGATAAAGCCTTCAAAACTGAGGAGAAAAAAGTAGACTAAAAAAATTGTTTTTCTCAATTGCAAGGATTAATTTACAGTAAACTGACTGATCATTAGGGCATAGAGAAAATCATGCTGATATTTTCAAGGCTAAACTTAGGGCTTGGAGAGTGTAACTGTCTCCAGGGTGGAGTTTTTTTCCTTATTTTTTTAAATCTCAGTTCCACTTTTGTTTCCTCCAAGGAAGTGAAGTTCCATGACTTTGAGCAGGGTTAGATGCTCTAAGTTCAACTTTGAATCTGTCATCTACAGTCTGAAAGATTCCTCCTTATTTTTATCATCTTAGTTGGAATGAAAGAAGCATTTTCAGCTATCTTATCAGCTAGCATTGCAAGACTCTGTTCTCACTCCCGTCTTAGGATGTATTATTAATGATAGAAAAGAACAGCAGGCAACAGAATTTTACACAATTGATGGTGCTGAGTACCATGCCAAGATATTATTAATGTACCTTTTTATGAAAACAAAAACAGTTTTAAAATACAGCCTGTAGGTCTATGGTTTAATATTTCAGGACAGGAGTCTTCTGTGGACATTTTGTTTCACAACAAAAAGCAAGATGGCTCTAGGTCAGCACTGCCCATGTCTGTGTGCATGTCTCTACTCCCTGTTTTACCTCCCCAAATCACTGGGCATTCTCAATACATCCTCGGTGCTTTTATCCCCAGTCTAAAATCCTGCAGGAAACTTGAGAAAATAATAAATTATTTTTGTTGTGATGTTCAATAAGAGTCCCGATATCACAGTCCCACAAAAACAGTTATTAAATCTGAATTGGATCGGAATCTAAGTTTGTTCGCTTTCAAGGTCTGGTTTAACTGCCAATTGCTGTCCAAAAAAACCCAGTAAAAAACTTCATTGTTTAGCTTATTTTCATTATCAGAACTGTTTTGCTTGCTGTTCACATTATTATTGTGGAAAATAAGAAAAGAGTTGTTCCATCACTAATCTTCCACACTGAGGCTATGGATACCAGGATACCAAAGTTCTCACCAAGCAAAGGTGGTTTGAAGAGAACCTGAAACTTCAGTCAGGGGTAAGATAATGCCAAGTATCAGTTTGGATCTAACAGCAGTCAGGTATCAGCATTGCTCTTCTGCTTGCAAAACACCCAGCACTGGAGCTGTGGCTTGCCTAAAGGAGTTTTCTCTCAGCAGTTTCCTGAAAGCCAGAGAAAGATGAACTTCATTTCCACCAGTGAACTGTAACGGGAGAGCTCTGATGATACATTACACATAAGAAATGAGTCATGCTGCGGTTTCCTGCTTCAGTTTATTGAGTGCAGAGTTGTTTGGCCTTTTTCTCCAGCCATGACCCTTCTCCTGCTCACAAGTCCTTGAAGATAGCTCTTTCCTTTCCCAGTCTCCATAGTTACAGTAAGGCTCAAGGATACAAGTTTGTTATGCAGACTCTTACTTTTGGCCCAGAGGCAAAATCTTACACCCACATCTTGTAAAATCTTGTAAAATCACAGTGGCCAACAACAGCCTGAAACACAGACAAGATCAACACATATACAGCTAGCTTACAGCTACACCAGTGTTTTAAAAAGAATCATTATTAAGGATCTTTATTTTAAATTCCAAATAATTCTACAGGCTGCCTTCCTGATGTCAAACTCCTCCAGAAAGAGCAGCATGATAGTTCTGAACAAACCAAGAGCTGCCTGCTGATCAAACATGACAGGGCCAGAAGTTCGGAGCACTCTAGGTGTAATGTACTGGTTGAAGGGAAATTTGTGTGATAATTCTTTTATCTAATAAGATAAAGCATTCTCATATATACACATTCATCATAGGAAGTTAATGGCTTACAATTATTGTTCAAATATTTTGCTAATAGTTTAAATATCAGTTCAATATGGGGAAGGAAAGCCAATAATGAAGTGGAAGTGCCTAAAGAGAAAGTAAAAAATCAGTGCTCTAAACAGTGTAAACAAGATATGAGGCAGAAGAAAAAAAAATGCAGATGGTCACTTTTGACCCCATGATGTGTGCAACCCACTATCAGGGGTACACAACCATGCATCTCCTTGGAAGACAGTCAGGATACTCCAGTTCATGTCTAACTGAGCTCTTGTCTTTGAAATCAAGAATGTTCTTGCCTACAATACTCTTTGGTATGTGAATGTGAAAGTGTCACATTTTACTAAATTTTATCACTTTTCCATATACATACACATGCAATTGCCCACTGTCAACCTGCAGATTCCATACAGTAGCTGTGAATTTTTCACATGAAATACTAAAAATGTTATTCTTTTGACCAAATAAGTTACTACATCTGCCTCATTGATCCCTTTGTCCTCATACTATCTTAACATATATTTTCTCATTTTCTGATATTTTAGAAGATCTTCCACACCCTTTCTTACTAGCTTCTTTCAGAATAATTCAAGTTCTCTTGGAGCAGCAGTGAGTGGCAATTCCTTCTTCTTAATAATGATGTAGTTATCTCTTCTCCAGTGACAGTCTTATCTTCAAACTCCTTAATATTGCTGGAAAGCTCCTTGAAACATTCTTCGTGAAAGGGAGTTGCATTTTGGCAGCTCTTATGCAGTTTTCTTTTTGTTGGAGGCAGAACTAATTCATCTGAAGGGCATTTTTGTCATCATAAGTATTATTGTGGCGACAAGCAGTAGGCGTTTTGAATTCTTCTCTGGTGCACCTCCTACTCACAGACTTAGCTCTTTTAAAGCTAAATCCCTCATATCTACATCAGGGAGGGAAAGTGTGTAAGCAAACTCTGCAGATGTGTGCAAGCATTTACCCACCATTACATGTGGGACTCAGATTCAGCAGATCTTGTGGTTGTCTCTCAGCTTTCATTCCCTGAATTTCCTAATAATAAGGGTATAAATTACATCCAATTAGGATGATAGTTATTGCTTGGGAAAAGGCAACTGAAAGGAAGAAAACTCTTACTTCAAAAACATTGGGAAGAGGACATTCATTGATGGGAATAGTTAATTTTTATGGAGTCTATTCAGTCTGGTTTCTAAGTGCAATCTTAAGTGATGCTGAAAGCACTGCAGTAAGAGATAAAGAATATGATGCATTAGAGTCTCATAGTACCCAGTGCATGATTCCCAGTCTTCACATGATAACACCTTTTAAGACTAGATCGACCCTGGATAACATCAGGAGAATATCTTTTCTGTCAGCGCAGACCCCAGTCTTCCCTCCTGCCTTGTTAACACAGAAAAATCACATTTAAATCCCAAAGCTATATCCACAGTGCTGGTAAGTGACTCTCACTGGCCTTTAGTCCCCCAAATATAGATGGAAACCCTTGAAATACTTTCTCCAGTCACTGGTAATCTAATTCAAATTATTAATAAAAAAAACTTTTCTACATCTTCTGAATTACTGCTGGATTCCTCTATTAGCTTGAATAGTCATTTTATTTTTTTGTGTTGCTATTTAGTTCTAAGGCAGGTTGTCACATCTCCCATCAATTTCTGAGAAAAATAAAATGTGAGCAAGTTACAAAACAATGTTTCTGTGAAAGAGCTTGTAGGACAGGAGTTCAATATTTAATAACCATTTTTCTGGACATATCTCACTACAATTTGCAAGGAGATGAGGGAAAAAACCCCAGCTTTTTCTGCAGAATCTCCTGCTGTGATATCATACTCTTTTAACAGTATAGGCAGTAAGTCTGTGCCTATACCCTCTGTTACAATGTCTCTAAACCCTCCTCCGGTTCTGCCTGTGAACAAATTGTTAACCAGGTTCTGGGATCCCTACAAGTAGATTAGCACAGTCCAGCAGAGCACCTCCAAAGGCACTATTTTCCTGAGCTGCTTCTGAACTTGTCTGTGGGTGTCTGGACACATAGCCAGAATTATTTGTTTCAATAGTCCCTAAGATAATTTCCCAGGCGATTCCTTCATCTGTGAAAGATTGTATCTACTGTTGAGGTGTGGGAGCCTGAAAAAAGCCCTCAGAATTCATAAGATATTTTCTCCTTATGAGATGGATGAGTTCCAGTCAGAACTAAAAACATTCCTGGTTTGCAATACACTAATCCAGGTGGGTAAACTGCAGCAAACTTTCACTTCCATCAGACTCTGTTCAGAAACGGTTTTGCTTTGTCTAAGCACAGTACAACCTAAGACACCCCTGAGTGTGGGTGTTATCCCCCCTTATCAACACTGTGCAAGGGCTAAAATTCAGGTAACAGCCCTTACTATTTGTGCCTTAAAAACACACCCAGACAATTACTGCAACAAGGGGCAAGAAGGACAAAGAAAACACTGGACAAGTGTTAAAATAATTCCTGTGTCAGAATATATTACGGTCATCTTTGCCCTTTAAGGAATAACTTAACATTCTTATTTCATGTCTGAATGATATAAAAATTGATGAAGCTTTTAATAAGGAGAGAAGTGAAACAACTTTTTTAAATAAAGTGAAGATGGTTTTATCCTCCTGAAGTTTCATTAAAATAACAAGGGTAAGAGCTGCCAGTTTTCTGAAGCAAGCAGTAGATAATTTTTTTCACCGCTGTTGCTTTCTTATTTGTAGAAATCAAACTCTTAATACTGAAAAAGTGAAAAAGTGATCTATAAATTTCAAATGAATCTCATCAAATATTTGTAAACACCTTGAGTTCCATTCACCAAATATTTTTGAGTCTCAAGAGATTTACATTCATTATTAATTCTAATTTTGAGTCAAACTTGAACATATCTCTCTTTTATCCCATTTACTAATCACCTCTGAAAGAGCTAACATCTAGTTAATTAAAAATAGACCTCTATAAATTTGTTGGAATTATTTTGATAAATACTGTTGTAACTGCTTTCAGATTTCATCTACACTTGTCCATAGCGCAAAAGCACCTCATAACTGAATTGACAAATTGAGAGTCTTTTCATTCAGTGAGGTTCATACTGGAAGAGATATAACCTGTTGGATTATTTTTCCTCTTTATTTTTCTGAGGCTTAATGTTGTAAAAGACATTGCAGCACAATGCATCCAAGCCCCCCAACCTAAAATCCTAAAATCAAAGAGTACTTCCATGGTTTTATGGAAAACCCAACCATTCATTTTCATGAATGCAACAGAAAATAGGGAAAAGGTTGAATTGGATTAATGGATTTCTCCTAGATCGATATCACTCTCAATTAGACTTCAATATGGCCTTGGGTTGCCTTTGTAAAGATTGTAGCATTTACTTGGAGGAAGTGCCATTTTTAAAATTGTGGGGCAAGCCTGTTAAGGGTAAGGTACATTCTGATGCCCAGCATTTCTTTCCTAAATAACAAATGCCTAGACTCTTGTGAGTATAAATGATACTTAACTTTATTATGATAACAAGAACACATTTCTTGTCCTCGTGCTTATATTATTATGATAACAAGAATACATTTCTTGTCCTCGTGCTTAGACAAAAGAACTTGAAGGTGTGATTTCTTTAACCCCCTGTGCTCATTATTTGTAACATCTGTCTGCTTGAAAGCCAGTCAATTTATTTGTATTTTAGAGTAGAACTGTATCTGGAGTACATCAGTAAATAATACTGTCTGGGCTTTCAAGCAAGTTTTCAAATGTTCAACAGGAAAAAATTAATTTCCATGCGTTTTGCTGACACACACATGTTTCAGGAGGAACCTCTTTAGAGTTTCTGACCCCACTACAGGAAGAAGTATGTTGGAACTATCCACGTGAGTAGATTTGAACTTGATTTGTGAGACCTCCAACACTGGTTTTGATTGTTTTCATGCAAAAAAATGTCTTCTTGTGAGGTTCAGAGAAAGGTGGATTATGTGGATTGTGTTTCTATAGTGCAAATTAACAACAGAAGTAACTCACCTCTGCCGGTGGTCATATTTTTTATCATAAACTGCACCAATACCTGGCTAAGAATCAGCTTAAAATTATGACTAACCTAGAGTTTCTGCAGCACATTTCTATCCTGAACTATTCTCTACTCTAAGAATCAGACACACATCCTTCAACAGATAATGGTCAACCTGCCACTTTCTTCCAGTATTTATGAATCTATTATGGGGTACAGAAGAAATGTATTAGAGAATGTAGAAAGTATGATTAGAAGTATGTTCTAGTAGTACTTGTTCCATAGACTGTATTTCTCTGTGCTCTGCAACACCGAGAGCTGGTGGGCATCCACCTGACAGCAAACTAGAGGGACGGTTTTCCCAAAAGTGCTATCAGCCAGTTGCACTCTTCAAAGAATTACTGGTGTAATTCTGAGTGTCTCAGAGAGACAGAAATGAGAGATGAAGATATGTAAAAACAACTTTTGTATTGCTTGCAATCATCTCTAGTAATCACTTGCAGACTGAGTGTGTTTTTGTATACAGGGTGTTCAGGATATGCCTACGACAATTGTTTTAGGAATGTCTGGGACAAAATGATTATATACTGCTGTAGTTTTCTGCAAATGAATAAATCATTACAAGAATCACGTGTGCACATCTGAGAAATAATAGATGAAACAAATGTTAACACGGGAGAAACAAAGATTAAAAGCTGCAAACAAATTGCTCATGGAATTAATTTGGAAAAGATTATTTAAGGACCATTTTCAAAAAATTTTATACAGTACTTATCAGAACTGGCAAATTTAATGTGCTGGATTTCAGCTTTAGAATGTTTTGTCGGTTTTTTGAAATTCCAGCATGTTTCATTTAGGGATAGGGTGGGATGAGATAGGCGGGGATGGATTGAGATGGGAAAGATGGCGCAAAAAAAGAGGCACTGCCTGTAGAATAATGGTGCATTTTTCAGTAAATAGATCACAAGCATTAAATCATTCCAAATATATGTGAGATCATTTCTTTGATGTGAAGAGGATATCTGTGTGTCTTTAAAAGGAAAGATTTACTCTAAAAAGCCATGAAACTGTGTTGGTATTCAAGATAAAAATCTTCATAATTTATATTTTCTGAATTCAGCCTCTGAAGAATGTAAATCATAGAGAACAATGAAGTTATAAAAAGCATCAAGTGTTCTTCCATGATCATTTGTGAGGGTTTTTTTCATCTCACACTTTCTACTGTTGTGACTCAAACAAACAGTAAAACTACTTGGTTTAACTTTGTTATTTCAGTTAAATTCTTATTTCCTGTCATCTCTATTGTGGATTCTACAGGCAGGATAAAATACAAAAGTTCATCTGTAATTAAAATTGATTCTATCTCTGCAGCAAGACAGAGAATGATAGAAGATAGACAGTGTATTTGGTGAGTAATTTTAATTAGGATAGTTGGGGGAGAAAAAAGTCTCAAAACTTTAATTTTCTGATGTGTTATCTAGAGAGTGAAGCAGATTAGGGACTTTTAATTTAAACTTGTAAGGTAGATGATAAAATCTGTATTACAAGTATATATTAATATAGGCTGAATCTAAAGGTAAAATGTAATTTTAAAAT
The DNA here is from genome assembly GCF_000277835.1 of Geospiza fortis. Taxonomy (NCBI): domain Eukaryota; kingdom Metazoa; phylum Chordata; class Aves; order Passeriformes; family Thraupidae; genus Geospiza; species Geospiza fortis. Next base: position 4,182,429 of record NW_005054350.1, on the reverse strand, counting down.
TGGCTTTACACAAGTGAGTAAATCCTAAGGAAGCTTCCAAAATTAGTGAGTAACAGAAAAAAAAATATTTTCTAACTCTGAGTATCTCACACCAATGATTTGTAGTCTCACCTCCTCATGCTTTCCCACGCTTTACCTCCCTAACCTGGTGTTTAGAAATTCTTTCTTACCATATAAAGGCCAAAATCCTTGTGCAATCACAGGACTACAGTTGCTGAAATGGAGAAAGGGAAGCAGCAGCAAGCCTTGCAATAAAATCAGGAAAGCTGGCAGACCTGACACAGCCACTACTTCCACTGTATTTCCGCACAGCTGGCAGTGATACAGGATAAATCCACTGCCCACGGCCTGTCCTCCTGAAGAGTTTAGGTCTCTAACCTCACCACTGATTCCAGATGGAGGCTGCTGCAGCAAGTAGCTTTCCAGCATTTTTGAAATGCAGTTCTATTGCCTCAAGTCTTCAAAACCTTGTCTCCAGCTTCAGTGAATGACAGATGGTGCAGTCTGCCACAGCCATTAAGTTTCTATTCTATCCTTTCAATACTTCTGGAAATTTAATATTTGTTAGCAGCCTTATTTATACAAGTGAATAGAAATTATGCAGAAGGAATTCAAAATACATAGAAAACATGAGTCAAGAACCATTTTTATGGATCTTGTAGGAGTATAGGAGTCAGAGGAAGCTGACACCTGATCCCTTTTTAGCCATCTGTAAGTAAATGAAAGTAACAAAACTAAAAGTCAAACATACACAAAAGCATGCACACTCTGAGATGACTCATCCCCTGGTGAAACTTCAGCTCCCCTCTGCATTAATTCACCTTTCATCCTTCACACATAGAAACATTTGAATTAATACTACACAAACCACACAGATTCAAACCCAAAATGCAGGGTCATCACTTTTCTAAAACCCTAAGGAACTGTAGGGTTATGGTTCCTGATTTGCAACCATATGCTCTGAGGAATGTTTTGGACAGAGAAGACCAAGTATGACCAGAGAAAATTACTTCCACTTTTTACAAGAGAATGTCCAAAACTTCACAGGTAGAGAGACATTCTTATGGGCAATACCTGACATGAAGTGCACATCCAGAATCTGTCTTTCTTCAACTAGTGGAGATGTGCAACCAGTCACCTCCACACCTTCTCCACTCTGTTGATTGTATGAAATAGAAATGTCTATTCCCCTGGCATTGAAAGATACTGAAATTAAATAAGTTCCTAAAGATAAATAAGTAATCCCCAAGAGAAATTAATAAAGTGACACTAGAGCTGAAATCTCATTTTGTGCTTGTCTCCAGTAGAACAAGTCACGCAGAGACAGTATGACCCTCTTTTTCTTTTTTTTTGACAATTTACTTTTAACTGAAGGGTCAGTTCAAAAGAGAGAGGAGAAAAAAGTCCACATAGCTACCAGAAGTCAGCAATTCACAGCCATTTAAAGCAGTATAATAATACCATGGGGCAGGGCAGGTTTGAAATCATTAAGGAGACCAAATCTTGAGAAAGGAAATTGTTGCAAGATTGCATTATTTATAAAGTTAAACTATTCACTGGACGAAATCCAAAGTAGTCGTTATTAAGCAGTGAAACTTTGTCTGCTAGGAACAAGCCATGCTGTTCTGTCTCATATCAATATTACACACAGCTGGTTTTAGTAAAACTCCTGGTAATGAGTTTTGGACCTATGTAATTCTGCTTCTGATCAACTTCTTAATTTTATCATTACAAGTCTCTTCGAATGAAGTTTACAAATGTGCATGTACAAACAATCCCTCCAGCTATAATTGCAGCATTTTCAAAGGAAGGAGAGAACTTGAAGTTTGACCTGCAAACAGCCTACTTGCATTCAAATGTCTCTCTCATAATTTGAAAATGTTCCTGAAAACTTCTCCACAAGTTTCCTTTTCTGGTTTGGTGGCCAGTCCTAAAAAAATAAATTATATAATATGTAGATGGATATCAAAATCTCATGGGTTATTCCCTGGGAGCATGACCCTACCAATCATTCCCATAAAGATTTTCCTTTTCAATAACCATGGAGAAGTTGGCAAATGTGTTCACTCTAGGCACTGAGAGATTTAAAGCATGGTGCTGTAACATTTCATTGAGGTCGGGTAAAATAATTTGCCAGAGACAATATCATTATGCACCCCACCAGAGTCTTGAGAGTGCAAGTCTTCAGAGTATAAGAGGAAAGAAGGGATGGAGAATGACAGAAGAGTAAGTAGCAAAACGAAGGAGATATTTCCTTTGTTCTCTTCAAATGTCTTCTGTCTAGAAGAGAAAATGCAATATTCTTGTTCATGGTTTGGTTTTTCTGTAAACACATTAGGCCATAAAATGAGGATTGAGGGCCATAAAGGTACAATATTTAGTTTCATCAATGCTGAAAAATAGGATACTCCAATGCAGAATTGGGATTAGGAAACTCATCTAAAGAGGCTTGCAAAGCAAAAAACAAAAGGCATTATTATATCACATTTGTATGCAGCATGCAGAACAGGTTGACACCCTGATGGACCTCTATTCACCTCCCACAAAACCTGTGGAGGTCTCATACCATGCCTGCAAGGGAAATTTTACAGATCCCCAATAGAATCCGTCAGAAACCAAAGGGGAGATTTCCCAGTAGGAAGCATCAAGCTGTAACCACACTACCATGCTAATAATGCTACGCATGGCAACAGCTCTCATTATTTCCTCTGAAGAAGAAGAGTTTTCAGAAATCCTTGTCCTATGAAACGCTGATTTCCCAGTCACACAATAAACAGTGGAAAGAAAATGGAAGAAATTTTTTCACTTAAAACTGCAGTAGGGATATTGAATTTTATGAATGAAAGAAAAGGTACCATTCCCATTCAGCACCCCAGTCCTCCTCTTTATGAAGAGTTCTGAAAATAAGGCAACTCATTGCAAATAAATAAATAATTGGGAAAGAGAACAGTATGAATGTATACATACATACTCAATGCACACAGAGTATGTACTCAGCTGCAAACATCTTGAAATGAAGCCAGAATGCTCAAAGTTGTCTTTTCTCAATGTGTATATGTTTATAATTCTGAACATGATAAAATTTTCATATATATAGGTAAACAAGATAATAAAGTGACATTATCAAATTTCCAGTAAACTTGATAACTTATTATCCTTAAAAATAAACTGATTGATTAGACCAGCTATAAAGGAAAATGCCAGATTTACAAATACCTGTATCTCGGCAGAATGCAGCAAGAATATTGTCCACAGATGGCACACCAACAGATAAGAACTTTGCTTATAGAATGTCTATGTGGAGAGGAAAGAAAACAAATTCTTCCAATTTGCCACGCGCCGTTCTTGATGTTTACAGGCATTTTGAGGGAAAAAAATCTAATGGCAATTTTCTACAGAAAATCAGTTTATGTGCAAACCCTTTAAATAAATGTTTCCTAAGGACACAAGCAAAAGGAAATTGAGTGGCCTGTATGTCAGGTGATTATTCCCCTCCACTGGATATAATTTATATAATTATTTAATAATGATCAAGATTATTGAATAATTATATTAATCATCAAGACACAAATGAGGAGCATACTAAGTGAACTCCTTCAGATCATGATGCTAATCTTATGATTGCTGTAAGTTTTGGCAGCCTTCTGCACAGCACCACATATCAGTCTTTTCTCAGAGAGATCCTTGAGGACTTCTTTTCACAAGGAGAGGAGAGGAAAGGAAGAAAGTAATAGCAAATTGTATGGATTTGAATTACTTGCCAATTCAGATTCACTTACTAGAATTCTTTTCTGACTGTTATTTATTTTTCAGGAGAAACAGGACACCACAGAATAACTTTACTTCATGTTTGACATACACAAGTGTAATGATCAGTCCATATCAGGAAATGTCTAGTTCACATAGCACATATCGCCCAGAAGGCATTATTTTTATTTTTCAATAAAAATTAAAAAATTATAAAATTAATAAGGATCTGGTTTCACATACATAGTCTTCTGGTTTAAAGAGGAAGCTGGAATATGTTTTCCAGAGAGTATGGAAATATTTCCCACGGAGGATACTCCACAGCAGAAAGTAACAGAAAAACCACATTTAAAAAACCACATTGTGAAACTCAAGTGTTTTCAGATGAATGTATCCATTTCGTTCACGTACTTCTTGCTTAACTGGGATGACTACTAAAATTCTTTGCAATCATCACTCAGATGAGATAATTATTTGAAAAGATGCTCGACCTAAAACAACCTAACAAAGGCTACTGCAAAGAGACCAAAATACAAGACCAAGAAAAAACTAATATATCAGTTTCTGCTGTATCAATATATTTTAACCATTTTTTGTTTATTTACTTGAAACTGAATCTGAATCACAACATTATTCTCTCTGTAAAGAACTTATCATCATTATTTCAGGGGCATCAATAGTTCAGCAACATCCATCAGCATTTTGTATGAAATTCCAGCTGAACCCTGAAGTTCACCAGATGTTCTCATATTGGATTTAGGTATCATCACAGGGCAGGGTCAAGAATATTGCAGCTACCATTGATTTTCATACATGTCAAAAACAAACAACTCACAACTGAACAAAATGAAAAATGTTATAAAATAAAAACATCTCATGTAAGCAAAACTTCTTGAAGTTGATTCCTGGCATGAAAAACAGTATCCTCAGAAAGTATAATGCCTCTGTTCCTGCCAAACATCTGTGATGGGTTTACAAGTCAGCCAGAGCAGGGGGGTAGCTTTGCCTTGATCTCTCTCAGTGACATTCCCCTAAAAAATAATAGACTTTAAAATGTAAAAAACAACTAAATAATTAGGAGAGGGGAGGGCATGGATGAGACACACCAAAACCTAAAAGATACTGAAACACTACTTTTCCCCTTTAATTTTATCTTTTTAGTCCCATCTTCTCTTCAGGCTTAGAACCAGTGATTATATCGATTGCAACAACCTCCACTCAGTTTCCTTTCGTCATTAAGGAATTTTATGACATTCAAGATGTGGCTGTCTAATACCCTCTGCCCCTCCCAGCGGTACTCTCTAGACTTCTCTGCCATTGTGGAGTCTTGAGAATTTTCTTTTTCCTGAAAGGAAAATTCTTGCCATGGTACATCCAATCCAATTTGTTTAAAAGGAATACAATAGGATTCAAATAGAATACAGTCCATCCAACACCTTCAGTGTTTCCTCTCTCAAAATATGGTCCAAGCTCTGAAGTACTTCTTGCTGGGCCAAATCCTCTACCTTTCTTTTACAAAGAGAGGGAAAGAAGAATAGAGCAAGGTTTGCTGGATTACAGCTTTACTGCCACATCTGCTCTGACTGCAGAGGCATGGTTTGCAAACAACTGCCTGGACCAAAAGCCAGGACAAACATACCAAGTTCTGTCTGCAGTTTATGTGCCTTAAGACAAAGAGACTGTTTCAACATTTACAGCACTGGCTATATTTTGGCTCCATTGTGCTTCCCAGGAACTGCTGCTATATGTGTGCAGTTATAGATATATGCTGCTATATATGTGCAGTATTGTACTAAACTTCAGACTTAGGGGTTTTATTTCTTCATGTTCAATTTTGGTGGTTTTTTTCCCCAAAATGTGTAGGAGTTAATGAATTAATTTGCAATTAACTTAGACCAGAGTCCTCAACAGCTATTTATGTGTTGAAATATCTCACTAATGAAAGCACAGCAGAATATAATCTAACAGCAAAAGGTAAGTCTATAAGCATCTTACTTCTAAGCCCATCTTTCTCTACTACAGCTGGGTCTGACTGTGTTTTGGCATAAGCTAATCTCCATGTTCCCACACAGCTCAGTGCTCTTTTAGAACAGCTGCATAGCATTTGGGGAGGGGGGGAGGAATTGCACAATGTGAAGTATTACAGTTAACAGCACTCACTCTGTAATTATTTTGCAGCCACGCAATGTCTAATTAGATTCTAGGACTTTAAAAAGGGATAAAGGAAACAATACTCTCACTCAAATCTTCTGGTATCCCATTAACCATCTGCTTAAAAAATGCACTTCAGGTTTTAGATAGCACTAAAGCAACATGTGCAAGATGCTATTGGATGTTAAAATTCATTATCATCATCAGTTTTATAGGTCTTAGGAGCCATGAGTCCAGCTGGTGGCAGATGAGTTGAGGGACATCAAAAGAGAGATAGCAGAAGACTAAGCAAAATCCACAAAACTTTTTTTCAGAGCAACTTTGTTCAGTTGAACACTACTTCTGGTTTCAGCCTGAACACAATTGTAATGCAGACCTGGCATGGACCTGCATGGACTGGAGTGATGACAGAGTCGTTTTTCTAAAAACCACTGCAAACTCACTCTGAACAACTGAACCTGAAGACAAACATCAAGGTTTTTTAGTAGGATGAAAAAAAAAGTGGCCACTACAATTTGGAAGTTCACTACCACAGCTTCCACTAATTGACAGCTAGCCAGGTTTGTATATTAGAACAATCTTCAAGTTCTTCTGGAGGCAGGCAACATTTAGATACTTAACTGCATTAGAAGTGCTAATTCTAATTCAAACTGTCTGCTTCAGGTATTTAGTAAAGGAGTTCAGAATTCCTTTTCTTCTTTTCCAGACTTAACTCCCTCTGTGAACTGCATAGGTAATTCGTCTCTGAATTTTTAATTATATTTAAACGAGAAAACTGATGGATCCAGCCCCTAATCTTTCTCTTGCACCAAGTCACAGATCCTACGGGGCATTTCTGGCTAAGGCCCGTTTAATAGCTGGGGAAATTTCCTGAATAGCAAGCATAATCAATAGTTCCTGAATAGTAAGTGTAAAGAATAATGACAGGAATGCTTGATGCCAATGGAAGAGCATTTTGCTCCCAGATCCACAGTGTTTATTAAGGATGGTGGAAGTACTTTTGTCATTTCATGAGATTTAGCATGCTCTGCATTTTTCTAATAAGAGAGAGAATTTTATCTAAAACCTAACTAAACTAGCTGAAAATTAACCTGTGGGTTGGAAAGGAATTGTGGATGTCGTGCTAGAAATAAAAAGTATCTGGTCCTGCTTCTTAAAGCATAGCTCCCACTTTGCACAAATTCCTTTTGAGGAAGTGAAAAAGTTCTCTAGCAAAGGAGATGTTGAGAATCTTGCCTTCTCTGAAAAAAACAATTCTTGCCAGGGTACTTCCAATCCAATTAGCTGGATGTAAGAAAGAAAGAAGCTTTATTGACATACCAGTCCCATGAAAATCATGCATCTGAAAATCTCCAAAACTGATGAGGTGGTGTTCTCACACCTTAAATGCTGGCTATAAGAAAACAGAAAGCATTCTGCCAAGAAGTAAATTAACAGTATTTGTATAAACATTTATTAGTCATTGTTGGTTTGGACTGAGATCCAATACAACAGGATAGATGTAAAACACAGGAAATTGAAAAGGTCGAACAAGGTGAGCACACATATGCACTTAGTACATGACAGTGACATACCAAGTCACTGTGTTCACAAAGGATGCATTGAGAAAACCTTGGGACGCAGGCATTTCACAGCACCATCAGCCAACCATCCAAGAGAGGGGAAAAAGAGGACAGCTGCCACATAAACTGTCTGAAGGTTCACAAGTTGCTGCATTCCATGTCAGTTAATATCACCATCCCTAAATGTAAATATTCTCCTGATAGGTCTCTGCCTTTTCCAGGAGCACTGATTGTATCTCTTAATTCTGCCTTCTGAGCATGCTGAAAAAATGCTCTAATAAAAGTTTGTTCTTTTGATTAATCACAAAATTAAGTGGCCAATGAGAGCTGATAAATTAAAGAGAGAGCAAGTTTAATCTCACAAGAAATTGTTATTTGACCTCTTTTCCCTTTTGTCCTCTTTCTCCCAACTCCCTCTCCTGCCCTTTGTCGGGAGATTGAGATATTTTGAAGTATAATGAAAATCTGGAAATATTCCCCTCATCATAGACAAGTCCACTGCTAAAAGGGGTACCTGGTGTAAGATACTATATAGGGCCTCTCTGCTCTGGATACAACTATCAGGATCTGGGAAGATCTCTCAGCATTCTTTTAGCCTAAAAAATCACAATCCTTTCAATGGAACAAAGTTTCCAAATGCATAAAAATCTACTGTTACACTAGCATGCCCAAGGATCGTGATGCTTGGAGTACTTACTCAGTAAGAAATGTCACTTAGCTGTTCCTTGGAAGAAACAGCTGTTCTTTACCTTCACTGTCTGACCACACCCAATAAGAAAGTGAGAAGGCAAAAAAAGGGAAGCAGACAAGAGGTAGTGAACATCTTGTCTTACCTTTTTCTTCCATAGGATTCTTCTTTAGTAAACAAAATTATTGGTTAATATTACCTTTTAATATGCAGAGAGTTTTATTCACTGTCTCATGGCAAACTGCCAGAATTAAGCACAGAGCATAAGAGCTCAAAAATGCTGATCAAACTGTGTGCCAAAGTACTTTTCCTCCCTTGGTTTCTTGTCTGCTGTAAAAGCAGCTATAGAAACCAAGCAGTGATGCCATTCATTGCATTTAATACTGATGGCTTCCTTTGCCTTGAGGTAAGCAGCCAGCCAAACAAAAAGAAATAAGCCTTCCAACAAGAAGAGGAATGAGCAGGGTACTTGGTACAGCTGCACAGTGGATTTTCTAGTTTTAACAAGCAAACATTAAGCATCTGGCACTGTTAAAAAAGTAAGAACCTAAAGAGGCACATAGACCAACACAACAGAAATAAAAGTGCTCGGCCATTGTTTGAAACTATTTTACTAAATGCACCCACTGGATTTTATTGCAGTTTCTCTTATTTTCCAGCAGGACTGCTCCGCAGCAATCTCTACCTGGATTTTGTATCTTTCCTTTGACAAGTAATGTGCCAGACAAGAGTCTGATGTCTGGCAGACCTGTGCCTTCTCAGAAAGCATACACTGGCCCAGAAGGGCAAGTGGATTCAAGGTCCTGCCCCCATCAGCTCAAATCTCTGTGACAGAACCAGGTAGCAGCAACACCTCTTGCACAGGTTCAGTCACTTTCTCTCAGTACCTACAGCAGAAGTCTGGTTCCCTCCCTGTACTAGCACATGACACAAAGAGAAATATAAAATGGTTTATGAGCAGCTGAGAGCTTTTGAACAAGTTTACAGGCAAGATGACCCAAGGAGAGTAGGTGCACAAAGAAAGCTGGCAGACTGATACAAAGGAGGAGTTGTGCTGTATGGAGGGGCAGGGAAAACGTAAACTCTCTAGTCCAGTGAGCTGCTGCCTTTTTTGTAACCCCAGGAATATCATTCTAACAGCTTGTTCTGGAATACTTTCGAGTAAAACAAGACCTAGGAAGTGGCTATCCTTTCTATAGTAAGAAAGATTAGTAACTTGAGTCAACACTGGGGAAAAAAATAAGACAAGAAAATAAGAGATTGCTGTTACTGAGCAGAGAAAGTATGTAGCATAAATGGTCCACGTGTAAAAGAATAAAGCACATGTAAAAGAATAGCGCCTTAGAAAGAAATTTTCCTTGGAAATTCTACTATTAATCTAGCTCCTGAATAATTAGCATACTTAAAATACTTTCCAAGATTCCTTCTTGAAATGCATTTCAAACTTTTTAGGCATCTTAGAACACTGGGAGGTTAAACATTAAGTAGCAAAATATGAATGTTTCCAGAGCACTAGAGTATAAAGTTCTTTCCCTTACAAACAAAAGTATCTTTCAGGAATGGCCTCCAAGGTAAGTAAAGTGATGATACTTTTCTTTCCAGACAAGTTTGGGGAGTTTTGAGTTTCAAGTCCCAGCGAAGTCAAGGAATTTATTTTACTTATTGTTTTTTATCTTTGATCAAAAAATAAAAATTAACAAAGTGATAAAGACAGGTGACAGGCACCTTTAAAGTGGTTCCTTCACAAATCAAGACAGTTCTGATGCTTTAGAAGGAAAAATCTGTGTGAATGACACCAAAGACACTCAAAGGAGCAAGTCTGAATTTGTTCCAAAAAATCCTTTGGCTTCATACACAGAAATCCCAGCACCAGAGTTTAGGGATAAAAGAATAGCTCTCTCTACTATAAAGATAATTCCTTTTTATTTCTAGAAAAGGAGTTTTACAAAACCAGTAAAAATAGTTTTCCTCTGAATCTTCCAACAGAAGATTCAGACAATGCTCAGAAATGCTCAGAGACAATCAAAGCAGATGAGCTTCTATCATTAAATCCTTCTCAGAGAAAATATTTGGACTACTATCAAATTCTTACCTAGACCGCATAAACAGGACAGAAAATGTTCATGTCTGTGTTTTATCCTCCTTTTCTTTGCTTAAAAGGGTTTTGATTAGTAGGCATAAGGAATAAGTGCTAGCTCTCATTTCCTGGGGAAAAGTGTGCCCTTTGTCCCATGTGGGCAGAGTCTAACAGCTGCAATCTACCTATTCAGTTCTGCAGGTGACATCACTCTAAAAGGGTTGGTTGTTCCAATACAGAAAGCCACAAGGGACTAATCAGCTGGGGCAGTAGTCTCCTTACCTCATAGCCAGACACAGTTTTGATCAAAGCTTTATTTTGTATGAAAAATAAAATATAGGTTTCTCAAAATGAGTATATTTCACCCAAATTTCACTTCTGATTTAATTTAAAAATGCATTGGCATTTTCAAAGCTTCTTTGTTGCCATTTCATGATTACTATTTGCCTGCATCACCATCTTGTACTTACTACCATGTGAAAACAGTTTACTTCATAAACCACAAAAGCCCTTAGATATTCCTTTCAGTGTAGCATTAATAATGTAATCTGATGCCCTGGGCATTATGCTACATAGTTTATCAGCAGCACATTAACCACTCAGTACTTTCTGCACAGTGTTGCTCTCTTATATGCCATCAGTTCCTGCCTAGATCACATCTATTTTGACTGAGAAAAAAAGGTACCATCTTGCCACTAGCTGGTGGTGATTAACTGTGGTCTCATCCCAGAGACATCAGAATATGATTCTTGAGACACCATAGACATTCCACACAGCATCTGAAAATAAAATTTCAGATTTACAGGAAAGGCTCCAATTCTTCAGCAGACTCATATGCAGCAGAGTTCTTATTGCAACATCTTTTTTTTTTACCTTGCAAAATCTATTGTTCTCAGAATCACAAAATGGTTTAGATTGGAAGGTACCTCTAGGGTTGTCTTGTCCATCTCCCTGTGATCAAGTAGGGCCAATTGATTCACTTGTATTCAGCAAGAAGCATATGAATACCAAACGTGAAAATCCAGCCCCTTGCTACAACTCACCAGCCTTTAAATCAGTCTGACAAAAAAGGGAGATACGCAGTGGCAATCCTCATCCTGGCTTGCCTCACTGCAGGCTGCAAGGGGCAGTCTGCCTACCCAACACACTCCATCCCAGATTATCATCAACCCTCACACCACCCTTCAGCACCCTTCATATCCATTGTACTCAGACAGGTTTTTTTTTCTTGCAGCTTACCCCTCATAGTTTTCATCCCTGTAACATACCTACTTTCCTGTTATCCTCAATTCATCCATTCTTCTTTGGTGTAGCAAGCCCAGAAGATTAGGCAAAACCAGATCATCTATTATAGCTTTGGCTTGAACTTCACTTTTGTACACCCCATGCTTCACTGCTTTATTTCAGCAGTTCTTGAACGTACATTACGTGCACATGAGATGTCAGAAGATTTATTTCATTTGATAATAAGCTGACTATCAGCAGAACTTGCCCAGCCTGACCACTATGCACACAAGCTGCACTTGACAGAAATTTTTGTGAATATTTGCTTATGATAAAGGGTAATTCAAACATTTGAAACTACAGCTTCTTTAAAATAGAAATTAGAGCAGTTTCACAGCCTCATAGTGAAAAGCCTTGTGGAAGAGAAATCTCACCTACAGTAATTTAGAGTTTTCACAGTCTCAACCATTTTTAAGATATTCATATCACTCTTTGGGCTCAGAAAATGACTTGATGAATCTTCTGAAGAGTCTCAGGCTGGATAATATCAGAAATTCCAATGAATCTTTTTTTGCTCATTTTTTAATGGAAATTTAAATAAAATTACAGGAATATCCAAAAGTTAACTCTAAGGAATATGAGATAACTGAAATCAAGAAAATTATGCTAATATTGTTTATGTTAAATCCAAGACACAGAAATGCACCCCATAGCAGCTTTCATACAAAAGTACACGGAAAAAAGGTATTTTGGCCAAAGTAAGTGAAAACAGAGCAGCATTTTCAGGTATAAATGATAGTCAAGAGAGAATCCAAGAAGCATCTGGGCAATTCTCACAGGGACATTGTGGGATCCTGGGGTTGCCCTGTGCAGAGCTGGGAGCTGTGAGTCTCTTCCAACTCTGAATATCCTATGACTCTGCTTCTAGAGAGGTAATTTTGTAAACCACAGACATCAAAAGCTTGAGGTCTGAGGTTGGGACATGGTTGTCCAAACACTTCTTGAATTCTGTCAAGCTTGGTGCTGTGACCACTTCCCTGGGAGCCTCTTCCAGTGCCCAAGCACCCTCTGGGTGAAGGACCTTTTCCTCATGTATAACCTAAACCTCCCTTGACACAACTTTAGGCCATTCCCTGAGGTCCTATCACCGGTCACCACAGAGCAGAGACCAGTGTTTGCCCCTCCTCTTCCCCTCATGAGGAAGCTGTAGACTGCAATGTCCCCTCAGCCTCCTCCAGGCTGAACAGGCCAAGTGACCTCAGCTATTCCTCGTGGGCTTCTTCTCAAGGTCCTTCACCATCCTTGTGGCCCTCCTTTGGACACTCCCTGAGAGTTTGCTATCTCCTTTATATTGCAGTGTCCAAACCTGCCCTCAGCACTTGAGGTGAGGTTGCCCCAGTGCAGGGCAGAACCGGACAATCTCCTCCTTTGCCTGGCTGGCCATGCTGTGCCTGATGCCCCCCAGGACAGGGCTGGCCCTCCTGGCTGCCAGGGCACTGCTGATTCATGTTCAACCTGCCATGCTTTGTAATGAATAAAACATTTCTAGGTTAAGTCCACAACTTAGGAAATGAGACACAAAGTTTAAAGAAAAAGCTGCTGAAATGCTACTAATTTTAAATATTTTGGCTTCCTATCAAATCAGAGATCTTCAGGTTTGGTTCTAAGGTGTTTTAATCACAAGTGTTATCTGAAGTTGTAGATGCTTAACACTACCAAATGAAATTTATAAGTTTGCAATTACGTATCATGGGCTTAAAACCTTGTATGAGAAGAAAAAGAGAACTCTCCTATACTCTTGTTTAGTTCTATAACTGCCTAGGCAGGGCAAGGTGACATTTTTAGGGGGGAAAATCAGCCATTTAAAGTTATAAACATAACATGTTGTTAACTGGGCTGCAAATGTGTTTCCTTAATGGATTCCCTTGGTGCAGTTGGTTGAAAGAACCAGGTATCAAAAATATCAGATAGCACGGATGGGCACATGAACTTTTATTTATGTACAAAAAGATCCCAGCTGCTAAGCATTAATACCACAGATGAGGTTTTCATTACATCACTCTTTTCACAGAGGATGAACATATTCTGTGTTTATACAACTGCACAGAGAGAAATAGATGGTTGGTTTTGCTTGTTGCCAGAGAATCTGAAACTTCTACAGTGAACAATTATAATCAAATAAATAGCTGTCCCATCCAACATATTCTTATTTTTGTAATGCCACTGAAGACAATACTGATCAGTACCAGCAAGAATTCAATCATAGAGGCAGAATCACTCTACCACTTCAAGTTTTGACACAAATTAATAACATACCTTGAAAACTGATTATAAAAGTTGTGTCTCTTCCAAATCTAAGTGGTTAGGTTTGAAATGGCTGATTTAAGTTCGAGGCAAGCAGGTAGATAGGCAGTTCATAACCACAGCAGCTAGATTTGTGTTCATACTTCCACCCAATTATCAAAATAATTCTCCATTATCTTTGAAAGGTCATGGCAACTTGGGAAATGCTCCTGAGGACTGGTAGAAAGCAAACACCACTGCTCTCTTCAAGAAAGGCAAGCAGCAGGATGGGAGGAACTATAGACTGGCCAGCCACACCTCAGTGCCCAGAAAGGTGATGGAGCAAGTAACCCTATAAACAACTTTGAAATATGCTATGAACAAGAAGAAAATTGAGACAAGTCATCATGGATTTAGAGACTACTCAGCCCTTCGTGAGCCTGCATCTGGAGGGCTGGGTCCAGTTCTGGGCTGCTTGGTACAAGAGAGAGATGGGAGTCAGTCCAGAAAAGTGTTGTGAAGGTGGTTAAAGGACATGGGGATCTGACGTGCAAGAAGAGACCCAGGATTGTTTAGCCTGGAGAGCAGGGATAAAGGGTAAGACTCAGGGATAATCTCAACAATGCATATAAATATCTGATGTGAGACAATAAAGAAGACAGCCAGACTCTGCTCCATGGGGCCCACTAACAGGACATGAGGCAATGGGCACAAATGCAAATCCACATAATTAAGCTTAAATATAGCAGAACCTTTATTACTGCAAAGGTGGTTGATGACTGAAACAGGTTACCTAGAGAGGTTGTGGGGGTCTCAGTTCTTCAATACAATCAAAACCAAACAGGAGAAGGCTCCCAGCAACCTACTCTAATTGAAGCATTATTGTTGAACTAGATGTTTTTCTTCTATCCCAAATAATTCCTCCTTACCTGGACAAAGCTAGAAGAAAATTAATATTCCATTATTTCTAGGCACTCTTTCTGGTTGTGGTAATGAAGCACTAAAGTTGTGAGTATAGCTGTCAACTCTGTGTTCTTTATACACCTTACTTCATGAGGTCTGCTTTCCACATTTGTTTAGTAACAGAGAGCTGAGCAGATTATTACTTGGCTCAGAAAGATAAAGTCATGAGTAGAAAACAGGAGAACTCATGCAAAAGGAAAAATATGAAGGCCAGTGACAAAATTTCTCTCCCCAACATCATCAGTGCATGGCCATGTCTCCCACTCAGCTCAGATGAAAGGTCACAGAGGGAAAAATCTCTAAATTTTACTAGAAAATATAGGCCTTAACCTACACCTGATTCCACAAAACAAGGATCCAGCTGTGCCTCTTTTTCTGTAATACAAGCTATTCCAGATCTGCAAGGGCACAAAAGTGAAGCTCTGGAATAGAGCTTCTTATCCTGGAACTGTCTCTAACCATTTTATTCTTCTCCACATGGCAGCTGCTTTTCAGAAACCATTAAAACCTCATGTCATTTCACCTTTTCTCTAATACATACCACTCAAAGGAAACAACTTCCTCATTATTTCTCTCACATTACAGAAGCACAAACAGAACTAAATAAAATGGAGACCCTCTACCCATGTGCAATGGCTGTTTCCTTCACAAATTTCTCCATACCCCATCTGTTTCAGGGGAAGGAAGGGGTACAACATTCCTCCTCCTCAGAAGTCATGGCATAATGTAAAACAAATGGAATGGAATGGAATAACTAGGTTTTGGTACCATTCATTGACTGCAGACAAATGAATTCACCACACATCACCTTATGCAGCCACTAAGGAAAATAATTTACTGCCAGGACAGTGTCTCTAAAAATCTCTGACACTTCTCTCAACTCTATTCATCACAGCCCGGATTTATTAACTTGCAAAAGATTGTTTAAAACTGAGCTCTTCTGGTACTTAAGAAATGGGAGACTGAGTAGGATAAGAACAATAGGACTCTCATTTATGTGATTTAATTAAGCTCGATGGAAGCTTCTGATTACAATATGTGTGGGCAGTGGTTTCTTCCCTATTTAAAATGTTATTAGAGGGAATCCAGTAAGTGTTTCATTATTGTTAAGTGCAATCAGAGAGGTTGTTTTCTACCAATTAAATGCTGCTAAATAAATAGTTAAAAGCAGTTAACAGTATAATGCTTTGCAGCTGGTGGATTTCTCCGAAACTTCAGAGTAGACATGTTCCTCTATGTACACATATAAAACAAGAGAAATTTGAGGAAAGCACCTTAAAAGCCGGAATGGTACAGCTATTCATTGTCAAGATCATACTAATGAGGTAAGAATGACAGCTTTTTATGTAGTGAAAAACAGGATAAATGGCCTTGCATCCTTCTCATGCACAGTTAGAGCTGCATGATAACTTGCATGTAGCCTCTGGAACTCCACTGAAGGGGGCTTTCTGTGCCCATACACAAATGTGTCAGGACTCTGTATTGCAAGAACACTTTAGTTCAACATCTTTTTAAAATGGAAGCCTGAAACACAGACCTGTACAACAAATTATTACCACTTGTCTCATGGATAAAATCCAAATGAGCTGGAGTTAGGTAACCTTCCCCCATGCATCACTAAGCCTTGTGCAGCTCCAGAGCTTTGGGAACAGCTGGAAAAAGACTCACTGAGAGCTGTTCTACAAGCACTATTCCCATAGCACAGGGCTGTACCTGCTTAGAAGGACCTTCATTGCAGAGGTGAAATTAGAATGACAAAGCCACACTTGTAAAAAAAGGGAAAGTTACAACTTCTAAGTACACAGCAAAGGGAAGAGATTGAAAGTGATCTTCCTAAAGTCCCCAATAGCTAGGTAAGTGTTTGTGGTGGGTTTTCTATGCTGTAGCAAAACAAGCGCATTTAGGGCACTTCCATTCCTAATTAGACACCATTGTGCTTATACAAAATGTTTGAAATAGTTTAAATTGGAGGTGAGTCTTGTTGCTTTCTTAAAGCCCACAGAAAGCCTTTAAAACAAACAGCAGTCAGAGCATAAATAGAATGTGGATTTTACTCTTGACACATGCCCATCCCATTTCACCAGCAAAACATCTGTGAAGCATTTCAGATGTGAATGTTACATTGTTCTACTCCTAAAATGAGAGGTGAGGGAAACAAGAGAATAGATTCTGAGTTGCAACTCTGCCTTTTTGCCTTTTCCAAAATCCTTTTTATTTTATTACCCCTGTATGCTTTGCCTGGCAACCCCAAAGCACACTTGTTTCCCACTAATACTTGTGATTTTTTTTTCTCCTTGTTTCCCTCACAGTTTGGTGTGGTTTCTTGCATAAGCATGGTATTCCAAGCACGGAGTTATATTTAACAATCCTCTCATTTCATTGTTTGTATGTCAAGTCTAACAATGGAAAACCACATTAAACACAGACATATTTGCTCTTTAAAGGCATTTTCAACCAAGGCTCACAAGATGGAGTCACAACTGTCTCCTCAATAATATAAGAATGTTCAATCTTTGCCAGGCAGCATGGTACTTTGATACTCCTCTACTTATCTGAGTTACTGAAAATAAGTGATCTCACCTTATCTAAAATGGTCTCAGATCCCCTTTTCTTCATCTACAAATAAAGTGAGGCCCTTTCTGCCATGCTGCACTTTCATAAATTAAGGAATAAGCAGTCTCAAAGGTTTCTCTCAGAGGATATAAATCGATGTTCTGCATTCATTTATAAGTAGTGTTACTCTTCCATGGTTATTCTTACAGGTACTCAGCTGACAGAAACAGAGGAGCCTGCAGGTAGCTCCCACTTGGTACCAACAATTATCCTGCCTGGGAGGTCTTGCCTTATCTGAAAGTGTGGCAAGAAGTTTTCATGATAGCCTCCCTCAGGAATACAGCTGTTTTCTTTCAAAGAAATGACATTTTACCTTGAAGGACCAAAAGAGAGAGGATCTCTTCACAGACAGGGCTGGGTCTGCTCTGCGCATTGCACTGGGGGAAAAGTCATCTGGACTCCAGCTGATGTTGCACAGATGTGGGGAACCCAGTCTCTGCAAAGATGCAAGATTTATTTGTTATTTATATTTATGTTCTTCTATCTCATTAAAGGAGTTATTAGGACTTTTTTTAGTTGTTGTTGAGACTTTCTTAATGAGATCCAGAAAGAAACCTGCACTGTCTCTCTTTCACCTCAATGCTCCTAAACTTCCCAAGCCCATGCAGAACAGATTTGGAGGCCTGTAGGTCCAACCAACAGGTGTATACATGAATTTATAGCTTCTAAGGGGGACAGGCACTCTATATACTCTAAACACCTTTTCAGATATGGGATATAGTTTTTAATTTCCAGTGTGCAATTTGTGCAAGACCTCAATGACAATTCCTGGATTTTCATGTAACAGCTAAAGCTGACAAAAACTTGGAGACAGAATAGAGGCTAGTGAGGTTACATGAGAACCAGTGTGAAGGCAGCACCAGGAACAGGTAAATGGGTCATTAGTAGAATAGCAGGGGCTGCATAGACATCAAGAGAAGGTTGCATCGCTTGAAAAGAAAAATTTGCTTCAAGAAGTAAGAGAGGTATTACAGTAGAATCAGTCTTGATTATGCAGAAGGACTGAAGAACTCCTATCACTACAAAGATCTTCCTTTCTGAAGAGTTAGTTTTCAAGAGCTCAGAGCACAGGTACATGCCATAAAATTAAGCTATACAGTTTAAGCTCTGTTCATAATGCTGTTGAACCCCTCTGCATTTTAGTTGGGCTTTGTTTGAACAGTGCTAAAAAAATCAGTGTTTCAAGTACAATGAATACTGTTATGAAATTGGGAATAATATAAAAACTACATTACAGCAGGTTGCTCCTAGTGCATCAGCTTATTCTCAGTAGGACTACAGAACTACCAAACTGATCATATCCATGGCTTGATCCAGTACTGCCCTCCAGCTATGACCAGGACCAGACATTTGAGAGGAAGAAGTAATCAACTCCACAGGACTCAATAGTGTGAGACCTTCCTCCAAACCAAATTTCTTCCTGACTCTGTACTGTTAGCTGCAGCCTGGCTTACACCCTTAACCTATCATTATTGTAAGAGACACTGTTAGTCCACAGGAGCTGGAGATGCCACACAAAGCATGTCCAGAACAGCTGCTCCAGCAGAGCAGCTCCTTGGTTAAGAGCAGGCCAACCAAAGATTGCCATGAACAAGTACTGCTGCCAACTTCAACCCAGTGCCCTGAGCACAACTCATTTAGCACTTTCCATTTTACAGCAAGAATTGTTCATCAGACCCTGAGCCCAAACCGCACATTCTAAAACACTTCCATGCTAAGCATTGTTTCACAGTGTGACATCTGAACCTCTCTTCCAAGATATTTCTCACTCAATGTTCCATGACCAAGGATTTCTCCACAGGAGCCTTCTTCACAGAGTCAGAAAAATATTCAAATCAAGCTTTTTGTGGACATGACTTTCTTCTCCTTTCATAGATCTGATTTTTTTTTTTTTAAGAGAGAGACTAAAAGGAAATCCTGGATTTAATCCTATTGCAGCTAGGTTTCTGACCTACACATGCTTTTTCTGGTCGTGCTTCTAGTTTAACTGAGCTCTTCCAGCAGGTGAGTATGTTGAATTAGCTAATTGGCTAATTGAGTTTACCAACTTTCATTAGTTGTTCCTTTTCTTGGTGGATTCACAGATTCCTGTTAAGCTTTTGTTCTCAAAGTCTTTTTGTGGCATTAGCCAATGTATAACAGCTACAAATTTCCTTTTATATGCACAAAATATGTGCATATTGCAAACATTAATAAGCGATACAAGTTCAGTGAAATAGAAAAAGGGAAAGGAAATGGGATAGAAAATTACTGATATTTTTCTTTCTTTAAATAGAGCCTAAGCCAAGGCAGTCATTTGTGAGACAACTGCTTGTCTCACAAACTATGTTACAAAAATGTATACACTGATAAAATATCGTTTATTTTAGTCCTATTCAAAATCACACCACATTATGAACAATTACAATATGAATAAAATGGGATCCAAATAGGTTACATTAAAATACAAAACGGAACAGGAATAATTTTGCAAAAGAAAATTAATCCACTGTATGAACACAAACAGTAACCTATTTCCAAGCAAAAGATTTACTGTGAGTGGAGTAAGGAAGGGCAAAGGGCAGTACTGAGACTGGGAAGCAATATAATTGCATTCTATTGCTAGATTTGCTGCTGATTTCTAGAATGTCTTTGGATAAGTCAGTTAAAGTACAGAGCTTTTTTAGGTGACACAGCAGCCCCTCTCCTTCTTCTTCTTCCCTTTCTCCCACTTATCTGGAGCCATGTTCATGACTGGAACACTCTGAATTTCCCACTGCCTGGCATTCCCTAGAACTCAAAGAGATCTGAAAAAGATTATAACCTATTATGATGAAAAAGAATTGGAATTGTACCTTATTTCCTTTATGCAGTAGTTTGTTCAAATATCTAGATTATAAACCTAACTAACCAGAGAAATAATTTGTAACCTTTGCATTCTCTTCAAAGTTGCAGTGCTTTGTATGACAGTTATATTTAAATGCTTGCAGATTTTGATGCTTAAAATAATAATTAACACCAAAATAAACATTTACCATGTCAGTTTAGATATTAAAGAAATCCATTCTAACAAATTATATTTTTTAATACAAGTAAAAAATCAAGGTATGTTGCAAATTATTAAAATCAAAACATTTTAAACTTCACCTAATTCATCAGTAAAATGAAATCCTATTATTTGCCCTGTTTGTCAATATAAGTTCAGTAACAGAAGTCAAATGCAAATTTTTTAATTTCTACTTTTAAGGCTTCTAGAGGACATGCTATCCTTAAATAATATGTAGAACTAAAAAGCTACTCAGAGTGCATGAGGACCAGCCACTATTTATATGCAAAAAGCATTGCCTTGACCTTCCTAGAAAGCTTCTCACACCAAAAAAAAAAGTCAGTCAAAGTAAATACAAAAATTCAACAGATTACTTTTTCCATGTCTTCCATCATGTTTTATTACTAAATGTTAAGTGTCATCAAATGCCAGAGTTAGCTTTATGATATACAATAATCTTGTATTAAGCTGCTTCTGGCATTTAGGAAATAACATTTTAGAGATACATTGGTATGTGATATTACCTACGGACAAAGCAATTGAAATTTACCAGGAAACCATTTAGTCTATTACAAAAAGAGGCCCTAGTTAAAATGCTTTGATGGCTCCCAGGTACTCTAAAATCTGGGGTGTTCATTTGCCATATGGAGTCACGCCTCTGTGAAAACAGCTTATGGGGACACTGCACACACTTGTGTGAAGCTGTCTGATGGACTGGGGTGCTTTCCCCTCTCCCCTGAGTAGTTGCTAAGTGTGTGCTTCCATACACACAGCCAACCTATCCAGCCTTCAGCCAGTGCCAGTGCACTTTACACCCTGGGGACTCACAGCACTGCACATTGCTCTGCTTCCTCAGGTGAAAACACTGAAAAAGCACTGGAAAAAGAGTGGTCTGACCTTTCAACCTTTCCAGCCTGCAGAAGAGCCAAGCACGTTAGATCTCTGTTTGCTCTTACTGAGCACAAAAAAAGGAGAACATCACCTTGACAATTATACTACATCTGTCTGTCCATAATTCTGAAACCCATTTTCTCTACCACTTTGAGAACTGCAGAGTTTTAAACACTGATGGACCATGCAAATTCAAACAATATAAGGAAAGGACACAAGATGTCTCCATTTGAAGTGGCTTTCCCACAAGCATTGGTAGCATTCAAAGAGGAGCAGCCAATGATTCACCATTCCAAGGGAGACCAGCAGTAAGTGGCATCCTTCAAGAGTCCAAACTGGGACCAGTAACAATGATGTCAATATTTAACATCATTAACAGGAACATGGGCATAGTGATTGAGTGCCAGTTTGCAAGACAGCACCAAGAAGAGTGGTGCAGTGACAAGGGATGTCATCCAGGTGATGCTAAGACAAGCCTGAGGAATGGGCCCATGGGAACCTCAAGAAGGTCAACAGAGTGGAGTGCAAGGTTCTGCACCTGGGTCAGGGCAATTCCAAACATGGATTCAGGCTGACATGTGAAGGGGTTGGGAACAGCCCTGAGGAAAAAGGGTAGGGGATACTGGTGGATGAAAAACTGAATACAATTTGGCAGTGAGTGCTCACAGCGCGGAAAGACAAACGTGTCCTGGACTGCATCCAAACCAGTGTGGCCAGCAGGGAAAGGGATAGGACTCTGCCCCTCTGCTCTGGTGTGACCCCACCTGCGGTGCTGCATCCAACTCTGGGGTCCCCAGCAGAACAAAGCCATGAACCTGTTAGAGCAGATGCAGAGGAGGCCACCAAGCTGATTAGAGGGCTGGAGCACATCTCCTATGCAAACACATTGAGAGACCTGGGTGTTCATCCTGGAGAAGAGAAGACTCCAGGGAGATTGCTGTAAAGCAGCCTTCTATTCCCTAAAGGGAGCCTACAAGAAAGGCAGAGAAAGAACTTTTGCATGGGCAGGTAATGATGGAAGCAAGGGTAATGGCTTTAAACTGAAAAAGGGTCGATTTAGATTAGATGAAGAAATTCTTCCCTATGAGAGTGGTGAAGCTAGAATAGGCTGCCCAGGGAAGTTGTCAATGCAAGTTTTTTAAGGCCAGGTTGTATGGGGCCATGAGCAACTTGGTCTAGTGGAGGGTGTCCCAGCCCATGGCAGGGGGGGTTTTGAAACTCAATGGTCTTTAAGGTTTCTTTCAACCCAAACCATTCTACGCTATTTTACAAGCTGACGAGAGTGATCTTCCTGAAATAGTTCCTGTATTTCCACCTAATGTTGCCCTAAATCCACCAAGAATATTTTTCCCTGAGCACCACACAATGGGCCAGATATTCAGGAATTAAATGTATATGTCTCGGATTTAAATCAGTCATAGATCTTACCCACTGAGCAGGAAAAAGCTATTCTATTCTTTGGCACATAACGGGACACAGAAGAACCCAACCAAAGCAAAAAATATGTTAGCCAATTGCTAATGGGAGGAGAGAGACTATTTTTTTTTCTTTCTGATGCATGTACAAGGTAAAATGCAGCTCTAAATGCAAGCATTTTGCCTCTATTGACATCATTTATAACTGCAACATAAATGAGACCAGTACAAGGACAGTTAATAGCTTTCTTTCCTGCTAATAACACCACCAGAGTGTATTTTGAAGACACAAGTGAAATTAACAGAAACAGGGCAAAATAAAGTAATCTGAGGTGGCAGCTTTCCAGACAACTACCTTTTTGCCAGTTCTTCTTTAAGTACAAAGCACAAGGCAAATGCAAGTAGCCAGAAAAAAAGTAAACTTTGTTTCTAAGTCAACATA
>NW_005054350.1:4148332-4159314 GCF_000277835.1 Geospiza fortis | reverse complement strand
AAGAAGAGAACACTGATTTTTTTAAAAAAGAATAATGTACTCTAATAATTAATTCCAGATCTAGTCAACAATGGTTTCTAGAGATTTTAATATAAATATATTTTCACTTGGTTTATATTAGACATTCTGGTCAAAATCTATACTTGGATATTCTCAAATACCATGATAATATGTACCAAAAATACAGGGAAAAGAAGATTGGCAGATGTGATTTTAAATCCTGAGTAGCTTCAGAACTCCACTAGCACAGACTATAGTTCACAGGCAGTAGAATAAATCACAATCTTCTCAAGAAAAGTCTCTACCTTAGCATGACAATAATGAGTAAATTAACGTTAGAAAAATCTCCCACAATTTTGTTAGAGACATTTGTAAGTTGATCTGTAATTGCAGTTAGCCTAAAAAATAGGGATCATTACCTCAACAGCTTGCAAACTATTTCTCTAAAAAAAGTCTGAAAAGGTAAAGTGCTTTCCTCTGACAAATACAGCAAGGAAATGTTCATATTCCAGTCTCATAAAGAAGTTTGGAGGACCAAAAAAAAAAATTAGGCTGGATAAATTACAGACAGTCCCTAAGGGATGGAGGAATTTCCTTCTCTAAGGACAGTGGAATACCAGTTTAGTCATCCAGTAATTGCAACAAATATGGATTTGGAATATATCCCTTTTTTTTTTTTTCCTATTAGTCATGGTCCACTAAACACATCACTCACTGGTATGTACGCTCTGTATGCTCTGCTGCAGAATCTCCTCCCTCTTAACTCAGACCTAATGGCACATATGGCACCTGAGCGCTTCCAACACGTCCCAGAGAGCTAATACAAGCTTTATGGAATGACATCCTGTTCAAGGGAAAACATTATGTTCTTTCAAGCCAAAAGCTTCACCTTACTCCTTCCTGTGAATGGTCTCTCTCCTTACTTCAGAATTTTCAGCTTTTCAGACCTTTTTATCTCTTCTCATATTCATGCCATACAGATACACATATTTCTTATAATGTGAGAAAGTAACAGTGTCAAGCTACCAATCCAATACACATATTTTTAATAAAGTGAAGACTTGATAGCAAAGTATTTTTCCCCCAGTTCTCTCCCTTCCCTCAGATTAAACAGGCTACCTTTGAGCAAATCATTATGTCAGTACCTTGAAATATCAATTCTGTCCCAATCACTCATCATCATTCTGCTGTCCCAATGCTGTGAGAAAACAGCATCAGTGGAGCAGAAAGCCACCTTCCTGCATATGGGCTGTTACACTGTACAGCAATTGTCCAAGAAAGGAAAGAAAGAGCTCTTGGGAAAAAAGCATACTTCCCTCATATCCACTACACAACACATGGGCCTTCTAACACACGTGTCTGTTTTCAGGCAGGACACAGCACTGGGTTATGCTTAGGAAGTTTTAATCTATTTAAAGGATAATGTTGATTTATTTTTCTTTCATCGTGGTTCCACAGCCACATTTAAGACATGTGATTCAGGCTGTCACCTAGAAAATAAATATGTAGATTGGATTCTCTGGTGTCTTTTCTCTGTATTCCCTCTTAATGTGTGAAATCCTGAACAGGTTTAACAAGTACTACTTCTTTTTGTTAAGTAGTTCTTGAGAGAACTATTGTCACCAGCTGCTTCCTATGCAGGGGCAGCACACCCCCATCTGCACTCTGTCCCTGTGGGAATACTCATCCTGTCTCCATGTTTCTGTCTGGGAGGAAAGAGGGGCGCTCATCCTTGGCCTTCCTGGCTGACCTCAGAACAAAGAGCTCTGAGCAGAAGGAAGTGCAGATAAAACTCACCCACATGATCTAATGCTCACTCCTAATGCACAACTAACCCTGCCCCTGCACTGTTCTTCCAAAGCAACCGTAAACAGATAAATAATTATAGCTGGAAATACTGTTGTAAGATGAGTAAGAGGGGCACAGAGGCAGATGTAACATCTGCAACTCTGTTCTGATCATAACAGATCAAAATTTATATCACACTGAATTGTTAAAGTTTTGGTTTTTTAGTTTTAGATCTCAAGTTGAACTTTGCCACTGCAGTATTTTCCCTCACGTGCATGGCAGTGGTGAAATCTATGAATAAGTGAAGATAGTTTCTGGGATTCTATAAAGACAATGCTATTCTCTGTGGCCTAGAAGAACTGCTTGGATAGACATTTAACTAAATTATCTGGATTTTGATTAATAAATTCTGAACTTGAAATCAGAGGACAAATTTTAAAGTAATTCTTACATAATTAAAAACAAAAAAAAGACAGAAAAAGAGAACATTCACAACAGTGATACACAGCCAATTAAAATACTCTAGTGTATTTGAGTGTGCAAAACAAGATTTATTCTCCTGTGTATATAAATCTGTTTCACACATTCAAATAAATGCAGCTGTGTTTATTCCAGAGAGCAGAGTTCCAGATGTATACATACAGAACTCCAGATATACATATGAGCACCTTATTACATTACAATTTTCCATTACATTTTTCTAACACTTAGGATTTTATGCCACAGAGCCCTCTGGAATATGCCCCAGTACTTTCAGCACTTGCCCAAACAATACAACCTGAAATCCTAAGGGCCACCCAAGTTTGAATGGCTGTGATACCACATCCATGTTTTGCCTGGAATTGAGAGGAGGCTTTCAGACTGTAAGAATATAAGGTACAGGTTTAGCACTTGAATAATACCATTCTTTCAGCAGAGTGGTACAACTGTGAAGTCTTAGACCTCAAACTACACTAAAAAAAGAGCAACTCCAGAAGAAATTCATATTTTTGCAAACAGGCAATGTCTGCTTGCAGCCACAGTATTGAAGAAATGCCAAAAAAGCTGACAGTGATACACACACCGGAAGGCACTGGACTGAAAATGTCTGCTGATTTTTAACAAAACAAAAAAAAAAATTCTTCTCTAAGTCAAATTACGTTAGGATGGATTTCAGAGCCTCACAGCATTAAGTAGCAGCTCTCATTAATAAAAATGCAAAAAGTATTAAGAGCACAAAGCAATAAGCTTGAAAACATAAACCACACCATTCACTGCATAGCCTGCTTTTTAGATACCATCAGCATTACTGTACTATTTAAGACACAGACTACAGAATTAGTATTGCCAATACAAACTGCTGTGTTCTATAAAGTGCAAACAAGAACCCTAGACAATTTAGATTACAGTTCTATAGATTATTTCACATATTTGTTTGTTTAGCAGATTATAGTCTCAATATGAAATGTACAAAGGCAAGATACATAGTAAAGTGTCACGAAGCACAACCTGAAAATCAAAGCCAGAAAAGAGTGTAAAATAAACAGAAATACAGGGAAGAATCTCTACTAATGTGCAAAATGGGTTGCTTACATTAGGAAAAGATTATTTTTTTTACCGAATAGCAAAGGACTGCACCAGGAAAAAATAGTGAAAATACTGTTATCAAAGGCAAAAATTGAAGATCAATTTAGACATTTTGGGTTTTTAGTCCATCAACTTATTGTGAAGATTTCAAACAACCAGGTACTAGAGGCATTTCGTTTTCTTAAACCATTGGTGAAACCTTTGTGCAAATCACACTGAAACCTGTAAATAAGTATTTTTCAAAGAATAAAAATGTAAGTGCATTTCACAGTTGTTTTCTGGTTCAGTTCATAATTTAGAAAGCCTGGTCTCTGTAAATGATCGCATGCTGTATTGCAATTGATTTTTAAAATAAATCAATTTGTCAAATAAAAACCATCTATCTTTATTGACTAATAGCACAGAGACAAGTTGGAAATACGTAAAACATCATTGTTAAGGGATATGATCCCTGAAAGAAGGAGTTTGCTTTCCATAAAATTACTCCATAGTATTTTAACTCTTTCATAGTGCAGGCAGTCTAGAAGAACAGTATCAAGAGCCTTCCATGACACTTCCCTTCTGGCCTGAGAACTTCTATATAAGGAATGTACACAAAGGGTACATTTTAGGAGGTTACTGGCACCTGAAAGTGGCCCCTGAGGTACAGATGTAGCATTGCTACCATGAGAGCTTATAGTTAACAGTTTAAAAATGAGGTGTGGAGGGAGAGAGCCCAGCATTGAACCTTTTCCGGCGCATACACTGAGGCACTGTACTGCATATGTATCCAGCAGAACCCTCATTCAGCTTGTAAAGTCTAATCCCATACCAGGCATACTTCATGGAAACAGTTTAAAAATAAGTTTTCCCAGTGAATTGCAGGTGGGACTGCCCTACAAAATCTTTCTTGGCTTGGGGCACAAATCTGCTGAAATACTTCACCCTAAAGAACGATAAAAGAAGAATTGCTTGAAACTTTGGTCTAGTCTGGCTGGTGTCTGGATAGAGCCTGATAACTCTTACATTTTATGAAGGAATCTGCCACACTGTGTGTGTTTACACTGCAGGTGATGAGCAGCTGAAACAGTCGTTTTCTGTTCTCACAAGGTGGTCTCACAAGTTCGAGCATTTTTTCATCCAGAGACAGACTGATGGGAGTCTACTGTACACACTGAGCTGTAATGGGATTTGCAAGCACCTAAAAAATGAAAATACCTTATGCTCGCTGCAACTGAAACTCCAGATCCTTTACTAGCAGATGACTGGATTGCTGACAAGAGTTCAAAGAGTTGGTGATAATGAAGTCAGGCATAAGCAACCTGCACACCCTGGAGGAATCAGTAAAGCAAAGTGAGAGGGAATTTGCCAATTAGATTGTGTTAGAAAGCACTATAGTACAATGCAAACAAATCAAAAATTACTGACAAGTCAGCAATGAGATTATTTTAAATAGTCTAAATTTATACTAATCCACCTATGCCCATTTCTCCCTCATATAGACTCAAAATACCCTGGCAGGACTATTGGCTGTCCAAGTGAGGTATAACTGAACCCTGATTTAGCATTTCTACAAGATTAATTAAGAGGACATGAATATTCAAAACTGAAATTGTGTTAATTAAACACCCTCTATATTATGTGCTGGTTTTGACTGGGGTACAGTTAATTTTCTCTACATCTAGCGCACAGAATAAGACAAGGGACTTAGAAAATGTGATAAATACAAAAATAGTTTTCCTAATGCCTGAAATATGACACAATGTTATATTTTGATCCAAAGTCCAGGTCTTTACTGACTGAGTGGGACAAAGAAAATAAACCAATGTCATATCCTACAGAAAATATAAACAGTGAATATAAAGAACATTGGTGCGGGGTGTTACACTACAACAGCCAATGTAGTGGTACAGGGTACTGCTTTTTCTGGATTTCACCTGTAAGCCACTGGAAAAGAGAAACTCCTCCAAAGGTTAACTTAAAGCATCCAGATTGGGCTTCTGTCCTTAGACAACCCTCAGGCTGACAACCATAGTGGGTTCACTCTTGTAAGAATAGGAAGCTTTCTCTTCTTCCTATATATAAACAGCATTTCCTAGTCCCATTGAACCTATTCTTTTTATTAAATTCTAGCAGCTCACTGACTGTTTCACAAACTGTCTCATCTGTGCCCCCAAATCCACACAAGTACATTTTAATGCCCTATTCATGAATAAAACTATGAATGCTAATACTCCAACAACTATAAAGAAAGTCCGCTGCTTGTCATCCATACTGTCCCCTTCCACAAAGGATAACTGATCTTTTGCACTCAGCCATCTGTGCACAAAACAATTCGTGGAAGCACAGAAGCCAGACAACATCCATGACTTCAAAAGGCTGTGCTTACTCTTTCAGTATTTCTCTACAATATCCTGTCCACTGCCTGCAATGTCTGTTTCAATGTAGGAAAAAATACACCAGCAAAAAATACAAATTCAGACATGAAATATCCTTAACCTGTGACACCCTGACAATAATCTGCAACAAGCATCAGAGAGGTGGAGGGTCCTGGGCTGCAAGGTACTACAATGTTAGCAGTAAAGTAAGTGTATGTTACTATGACAAGAGGGATCTAAATTCCAGTGTTACATCTAATCTGCAACATAACAAACTGAATCTCCGTGCCCTTCCATGCTAAATTTTAGTCTCTCAAGCATTTCTTATTTTCAACCATCATTTAGTTACTCTCCACTGAAATTCATGAAAAGTTGAAAAGGCTTCCAAACAAGCAAATATTCTCAGAAATAGATATGTGAAACCAATGTGGGTATCATCTCTTTTAGAGAAGTAAATTAGCATTTGCTCTATGTGATTAAATAATCCTTTATTGATCAGATAGAATTATGCTTTTCAAAAAGAATTAATGTATCAGTATACCTCACCAACTCTGTATGAACCATACACATGCAGCAGACTGTGCTGCTGCTACACACTATTTATTCCTTTAACACAGGACCACAGAATGCTGGGGTTGGATGGCATCTCTGGAGGTAATCTTGTCCAACCCTCTTGCTCAAGCAGAGCCATGTCCAGATGGCTTTTTAATACCTCCAAGATTAGAGTCTGAAAGACTCCACAACTTCCCTGGCCACCTGTGCCAGCACTCAGTCACCCTCACATTAAAAAAAGGATTTGTTGAGGTTCAGAGGGAACCTCCTGTGCTTCACCATTGCCTCTGGTCCTTTGGATGAAGGCCTTGCTCTGCTACAAATGCCCTATATGCCATTTCTCAAGTAAATAGCAAAGGAAACATTTATAGCTTGCAGAAATGTGCAAAACAACCGTCCTGTGCCTTGCTGGGATGGAGTTAATTTTCTTCATAGTTACTAATATGGTGGTGTGTTTTGAATTTGTGATCCAAACCAGTGTTTTGGCTTTTTCTGAATAGTGTCAAGGCTTTCTCTGTTTCTCACACCTCCACACCTGCAAGTAGGCTGGGGCTGCCCAAGAGGCTGGGAGGGGACACAGCCAGGACTGCTGACCCCAACTGATGACATCATGCTCAGCAATGAAATAGAGAGGAGTGGAATTTTGGTAGGTGAGCCATACTTCATTGGGGAACTGACGTGGAAAGAGTCTAAACACAAGGTGCATGATTACATTTGTATCACCTGTTTTCTTTTCTTTCTCTTTTCTTCCTCTTCTCCTTTATTTACGTAACAATTTTTATCCTGACCCATGAGTCTTCCTGCTTTTGTCCTTCCTTTCCTCTTCCCTCACCCTCCTGCAGGGACGGGGGGGACTGAGAAAGTGGCTGTCTGGTGCTTAGCTGCCTGTCAGGATTAACCCACAACAACAGTATAGTTTTGTAATGGAGAAGTGTCCTTTTAAAAAGTCATTTTGTAGCATGAGTCAACCTGGTTTGCTGCCAGAATGATTTGACATTTAAAAGAGTTTATACCAGAATGTGCCCGTGTGCCATGTCTCGGATGACAAGACCTGGCTGACTGCCCATTCACATCTGTTCCCAATATGTACCCCCAGAAAGCAATGAAAATCCTGTAACCACAGCCTTAATATTTATTTCTTTTTCACAGCAAACAACAAGCTTTTTCATTAAACTGAGCAGTGACTTTAGATCAAATGTGTTCAGATCTAATGAGTTCCTGTCAAAGAGGAACAAGCATAACCCTTGACAGATGAATTCATATAAAGATTTGTAAACCTTAGTAAAGAAGAGGGAGGTAGAAAGAACAGATAAAAGGAAAAGAAAATATAAACAAGTGTTAAGACAGTTTGCATTTTGGCTTTCACCTCCAACTGCATATTTAGTTTCAGAGGGACTAGAAAGCATAAACAAGGTGTCCAGACATAATGAGTTATTAGTTATGAAAGTAGACTAATTTTAAAAAACAGAAAGTAATCATAGGCATCTCCACCTCTAAGATAGCAGATTCCTGAAGACAGGATAAAAAAACAAGGATGAAATTTGAACCCAAGTTAGACCTGCTCTGAATTACATTTTTTTCTACATGCTGAGTATCAACATCTGCCATCTATGTTCTTTCCAAAAGGACTCACTCTTGCAAGCGATGAGTACTTCCCACTTCAGTTTATATCTGTTACTTATTCATGCATTTAGATGTCTAATTTTAGACGTGTGGTTAGCAAATATCAGCCTTGGACCATATTAAAAATAGCATCAGGATTTCTTTGTTCTGCTTTGAATTTTCAATGGAAACAAAAGAATGCTTTTCAGTTTTTAAGCCTCAGACTTTTCAAAACACTCTTTTCTGTCCTGAGGTGTACAGAAGTCAAGGGTGCCTGTTTGCAGCGCATTGCTCATCTCCATTTTTTTTCTCCCACTCATCACTCCACTTGAAGGCACACTCCCAGTTCCTACTTTGTTCTCTGGAGAACTGAGGTGTGATAATTCACCATCCTGCATTGCTACAGAGTAGCAACAGATTTAATTTAGTTACAGAACTGACAACCAGCCCAAACCTTTTGTCCACACACAAGGTGTGTTTTTTACAAACATGTATCTTCTCTAACAAAGCAAAACATATATTTTAGAACAAATAAAAGCAGATTTCTACGTAAATGAACAAGCCTATAGACAAGGACACCACACAAGTGACAAGTGAGTCACCTGTCTTAAATGCACTGGGAATATGTCTTGCTCTTAGTTAATCAGAGTGGTATTAGATCCTACAGGTTCTCACCTTCACCTCTCTCTTAGGAAGCTGCAAGTAGTTGCTCTGGGATGGACGTATTACACAGAATTCTTGTTATACTCAACCTAGTTGATTAACAGCAGTATCACACACAAAATCAGGGTTACAAAGACACGTAATTTCACCAGGAGATCTAGAGACTTTCTGCTGAGCAAAAACTTTCAAAGTCCTAAAGAAAGGGATTCCTTTGGTTTAAGATCACATCTGTCCTAAAGCAGGAGTTCACTGATAAAACCCTCTACTAGCACAGTGCAAAACTACTTCTATCAAACAGAAAAGAAAAAGAAGGAAACCAAAAGCATCAACAAACCCCTACCTGGTGTCCCAAAAGCACCAAAACTGTGAGACATTCATCACATGTTCTTTAAAATTATATAAAATTTTATTGAGCAGTTGATGTTCCCCATATTTTCAAGTAATATTTATACAGAGAGAAAAATACAAAGACATAGATGTTTGGTGATAAAGTACTCAATAATGAGTAGTGTTTAATGCTAATTAATGCGGGGGGGGGTAATTGGGAATTATTGGAAAACAGTCTCTAAGTTATCTTTTGTTTTGTTCTATCAGTTGTCCAGGTCCCCTAACTAGTCAAGAAAATGCTTCCATTTTCCCTCATGTGCCTTTAATAAAAAGAGTTTTGTTTTGAAGAATATTACTTACCTTGGTGCATCAAGTGTTTTTCTCTGTCATTAATACATTTGCAGTCTGAGTAAAAACTTTCATTCTCTGTAGTTTTCAATTTTGGATTTTTCTATTATAATCAATATCATGCCTACTTAAAAGTATACATATTTTGCTATTTGCAATTTCAGGAGTATTTTCTAAGCCTCATCTCTAAGTCCCAGCAGTTGCATACTAGAAAAATCAGGCAGAGCCATGGAACAAGGTGTGCATTGTGGATTGTACTGAAGCATTACCTATGACCATGGCTCATCTGGCTGCTGGGTTAACAGGTCACTGGCATGGAGCCACCAAATTTCAGAGAACAGCCTCTCATGGTATTTTGATATTTCCCTTTCTGGATTTGTCCCAACAGGGAAGTGCTGGAGCACATGAAAACTGGGAGTGGAGCTGGGAAGCTAACCAAACTATTTCAAACCTCAAATGTTTAGGTTAGATGTTTATGTGGTCTTAACAGACTCACCCATTCCTAAATATTATAGCATCAGGAATGATAATTTAAAAATACAGGAATGATACAACAGTGCCAGCCACTGTTAAGTGCATTTCACATTTCTTGCAATCAGTTCTGCACCAATGAGCGCACTATGTGAGTACTTTGGGCATAACTATAGGAATAGGATTTTGTCTTTTCCTAACTCTTTCTAAGCTTAGCATTGTAGATTGCCTGGATATGCTATCCATTTGCTGTCCTTGCTCCAGAGCTGCTGGAGGAGCAAGCTAAATAGGATCTGCTAAGTAGTCAGGTATCAGTGTTGGGGGGTGAAAAAAACCAAAACAAAAACCAAACCAAAACAAAACCAAGAAAGAAACAAACCCAGCCCTATATTCCTGCAGAGAACATGGTATTATCCCATGTGTGGTTCAGCCCTCACTTGAGACAAAAGGAAACAAATACTTCTGTGCAAGATCCTGAATTTGGGTGTATGGGATTCATGGCTATAAAGACAGTAATCCTTTCTCTACAGAGGGGAAGGGGAGATCTTGCAGTGCTTGAAAGGGTCTTTATCACTACAAAGCACATTTACCGTGGAGCTTTTAGGGCCATAACTACATCCTTTGATTTCAGGGGGGGTTTAATCTCACTGCTGAACGCTGTGAGACTCAAGGGTCTGTCAGCTGAAACAGAACAAACTGTGTTTTTCTTTCATTTTACTTACAGTTCACAGTGATGGCCTCATCGTTCACCAGTTTATTGTCCTTTTTTTGTGCTGGGCACAGGTGCCCAAGCGCCGGGTCAGCCTCTGTGAGGGGAGCCAGGGCTGCCCCACAGCCCCCACAGCTGGCTCCGATGGACACTCTGCAGGACACGGCTGAGCCCCACAGCCCAGATGGAGAGCGCTGGAAAACACAGCTAAACACGGGCAGAACGCTGCCTGGGAGACATGAACAAGGGGGAAGAAGGCGCAAGAAACAGCCCCACAGCCCCCGAAGGCGGAGGAGGAGCGGCTCCCGGCACCGGAGCAGAGACTCCTCTGCAGCCAGGAGGGACCGAGCTCCCCCTTTTCATTAATCTCGTCCGTTTGCTGCTCTCTCCTCACGGCTCTCTGAAAAGGCCCGTGGGTGCTTTATACACCACACCCTGTATGTGCACACCTGATGGCACAACTAGAAAATGAGAAAGGAGGAAAGGAGCTGAAAAGCCTCCAGTGTCAGCTGCGGGTGATGGCTCTGGGCTAGGAGAGGCCCGCCCTGAAGGACAGCAAGTGCGGAGCACAGCTGCCATGGCTGCCGCTGCCCGCGGGC
>NW_005054350.1:4145097-4148322 GCF_000277835.1 Geospiza fortis | reverse complement strand
TACGCAGCCCAGCCCTACGCCCAAAAACGGCCCAGAAGGATTTAAATATACAATTCCTTTCGCTCTGTTTTACCACGGGCATTTTAAACTGCATTAAGAGGCTTATACTAATGTTTTGAATCATTACGCTATCAGACTTTCAGTTTGACTGGCCACTGAGGGCAGACCTGAAAGCATTCAATAATGTTTCAATATTTAAGTGCATGATGATGATGTAGAACAAACAAACATATGTTTTATCAATAGAGCATAAAGTATGGCCATGAACTGTGCAAAACAAATCTGGAATGACAAAGCTCAAGCTAATCTTATCAGCCCAGCAACCTGCTATGTAAGATTTCTTAATGTCTGTGGTCTCATCTCTGATACCCTGCAAAATTGATGTAAAATGTGCAATATTGAAAAATCTGGGATGGGAGTGATAACAATGTGTGTGAGCGCCTTGGAGGGCTGTAACTCAGCATGCAGCTTGGAGAGGGAGTTTGATCTTGGTTTGCCTGCTTCAAGTCTGAGCACCTTGAAGACTTACTGCTCATATCATAACTGATCCTAAAGGGTAATTTTGGAGGACGATTGTTTTAGAAAAGATAAATCTAGAAACATTTGAATGAATTTAGAAGAAAATGACCCACCTAACATTAACATAAAACACACAAAACATTACAAGTTTTCTGCCTAGGACAGTGTATCCTTTCAACCTTTAAGCCAACCTAGGGAAAAAGAGAAAAATAGACTATTCAGATAAGATGGGAGGTGTCTTCAGACACATTGACAGATGTCAAATGAAGGTTTAGTGGGAATGACACTGACGTTCACCAAAGACAAACAGTGGAAGAGCTAGTGACTTGTGTTTAATGTTTTTTTAAAATCTTCCTTCTACTAACCACTCTTCTTTCATTAAAATTAGAGACCACTTTGACCAGACAGCCTTTCACACCCCCAGTTACTTACAGAAATTGAAGGAAGCTCCTGGTGAAGGACAACAATTATTGGTATAAAGGATGCGTAGAGGTAAACGAGGAGCAAAGGTTTTTTTGTTTCTTGATTTTCCATGCACTTAAAAAGTTGTTTACAAGAGTAGATTGAATGCAGGAACTACTTGACCAAGAAACTGATGATTAAGTAATTGCAGAAACATTTAGAACTTAACATATTCTGTTTTGAAACCTTTTTATAAACTATTGTGTTTCTGTTGTTTAACCTAGGAAGTGCCAGAATTTCTTTTGAACATATTCTGTACTCCCAAGCAAAATTTCCATGAGGTAACACCTTAGAACTAAAGTCAATATTTTATTTATTTAATTTTCCCTATAAGACTTGAAATAAAGTCTTATTCAGGTATCCAAACCAGAAGGTAGTGACAAAAATTAATATCACCTTGTAAATAAAACACCCACAAGAATTGCAAGAGGGGAAATTGATGGGGACTAGAGAAGAGGGAAGATACCTAACCTGACAGCCATGGTGCAAACAGAAGGAATGCTGGTTTCAAAGCAACAATTTTGATGTAGCTCTATGGGTGACTGGCCTTTGTGGAGGTTTTTGAGGGTGTAGGAGTATGAATGCTATGCTGCAGAATTTAAACCTCAGTAAATAACAGCAAGAACCTTCAGCTATTTATCAAAGCTCTTTGATCTGTAAAACACACAAACAAATTTTACTATAAATTTTATATTCTACTTCTTGAGCCCTCTCCACAAAAATAAAGATACTAGACACTAGAAATGACACTAGAAATTCATATGTCAGTAGGAGTTCAGGAATATTGAAAAAGAAACATAGAATAATTAGCTATGAAAATATATGTTAAATGCTATCTCTCCACAGTAACCCATATAACTACAAATAATCAAATAATCTCTAGTCTAATTATCTACATGGAATTTGTTGTATCATCCACAATCAGGAATGATTAAACATGCTCCATTCTTTCTGCATTGTTTCTTCTGCGTTAGATATTTTATTGATTCAGCATGTCTTACCTGAAAGGCTGCTCTGCTGTGGAGCCTTGGCTTTAACATTGTAGAAAATTAGCTGTCTCTAGAAAGATTTATATTTTTGTTATGTTTCATTGAACACAGACAAAATTTCTTGATTTCTGGTTTAATACATGTTTTCTTCTTAATTTATGTACAGGCAAAACTGAGTTACTGGTGAGTAAAGAGAAGATAAGTCCTCCCAACTACAATTCTAAAAAAATATTTTGCTTACAGCAGATATCCATAGTGAAGTCATCAACTTCTGTGTGTGGCATTTGATCCAATAAGAAATAATGTGAGTATACAAAGCAGAGCTGAATGTCAGCAATAGTACATACTTTTTAGGTGGCAATCAAGAATAATGCCTACACATACTGTGCAGGGAATAATGAGGGAGCTCAGTTAATCACATTACATTGTAGCAGAAGGAACTGTTATCTTTGTTGTCCAAAACCAGCAGGTTTTAAGAAAAATTTTTAATGGATGAGGCTTGGTCCTATTCACAAAGCAAAAGGGTTTGGAAACAAAAAGCTTGAGACAAAGGACTTTAACAAAGATTGCATAAAACTATTTGCATGTGTGCATCACTAAATTTTCCCAGAAGAGGGATAAGCAAACTCTCTTTGGTCCTCCTCATATACTAGTCCATCACAGGAGAAACTGGGAATGCAAAGCAATGAGAAGAAATACAAGATGCACTTTGAAAAAGTATCCAGTGTCCTAAGAGGAAGATATTAAGAACTAAATATATTATTGACAAACAAAACCCTTTAAACTGTCCTAATCTTTGCATGTGGATGTTGATCTTTGCTGTAGGGATTATATCCATTTTACTGCTTCATGTTACATTGTTTTGGTACAGAATCTTTGTGGATCTTGAGTATCGTATCCTTTACTAAGACTGAAATTTATTCATGATAGATATCATCTTTCTCTTAGGAAACAATGGGATGAAGGAGATAACAGTAGACATTTCAGAGGCATGGTTCTTCCAGAAAGCAGATGTATGAGCAGTGGAATAGAGTTAATTCTTTATGTCTTTAAAAGCTCAGCTAAGAAAAACCAAACAGCTTCACTTCAGATGCTCGACTGTGCCTCTGCTAAACCACAAGCAGTTGCCAGTAGAAAGTATATGCCTGAGAAAAAAACATTTAAAGCTTTATGGAAGGTAAGCTACTGTGAGAGGTTCACAATTCTTTTGGGACTCAGCTTTGAAAACAAAGCTCATAATGTCAATATAGAAAAG
>NW_005054350.1:4125267-4145068 GCF_000277835.1 Geospiza fortis | reverse complement strand
GAAAGAGCTCTTTGTTTTGTTTTCATATGTAACAGTGGGATTTTTCAAACATCTGTTTATGACTTTTACAGTCTGAGCATGGCTGAAAACAGAAGTAAGCACGAAGTAATCAATGCACAATATTATTTGCTTTATTCCATTCTTTTATGTCTACTTTTCTCTTTAGGAAAACTGGTCACATTTCACACTCTAGAGGATAGGTTATATAAAAATTTGCCCTATATAGAAAGCAAGCATCCTCCGAGAATATAATTTCTTCCTGGCTAGCCCAGCAATATTTTTATGCTTTCATATAGTTAAAAATCTGTTTGACATTTCTGATTTCATACTGGAAAAACACAAGCCAATTTAGAATATACAAAATCAATTATTACAGCTGAATTCTATTACCATGGCCATTTTCTCAGTCAGTAATATTACATGAGAGTTGCAACAAACTTCAATTCTACTAGACAAAGGATATTCTATTTCAGAGCCCCTGTCCACTAGTCCTCTGGAAGTAAAGCTTATTGTTGTTACAGCATGATTAATGGAAGTAAAATAAAATACTACCAACAGCAAAACAAAACAAAACAAAGAAAAAGATAACTAAATTAGGTTTTTGAATAATACTTTGCAATTATCATTTTGTTATGTTTGCATATCAGAACATAAATATATTTTCAACATAATCCTTTTTGGTATGATGC
Organism: Geospiza fortis; assembly: GCF_000277835.1. Classification (NCBI taxonomy): domain Eukaryota; kingdom Metazoa; phylum Chordata; class Aves; order Passeriformes; family Thraupidae; genus Geospiza; species Geospiza fortis. Next base: position 4,144,379 of record NW_005054350.1, on the reverse strand, counting down.
CATTAGCGTTCTTTCCTAGTTAATTTATGCAACAAAAGTTATGTGCTTTGTGTAGCAGGACATCACAAATGGAGAACTCTCATCTCATGATTGCAATTCCAAACCATTTAGAGATTTTTACCTCAGACTGTGATTTTCCACAGTCCCAGTAGCCCCCAAGTATTTTCTGAACCTCTTAAAATGTGGAAGAGAGAGGTACACAAGTGCAAGAGTTGTCTGTATGGTCACACAAATGGAAATGATGGCTGTGTAGTGAGAAAATATTGGTAAAGTAATGCTTTTTCTTCCATAAGTCTTTGTTTCCCTTTAGAAGATGAAGAATAACATAGCATACACCCTGCCCTGTTTGCAGGTGTTCATGTTTTGTGATATTATCAGAATATACAGTTTAGCTTCCCAGCAGCAGGTGAGGAAATCAGTTTTCTGAAAACCTCTGCCAAAGGCTTAACATGTGTTGAGTGTTTCCAGCTCTTGAGATCTCTTCTGGAATGTGATCCAAGTCTGGTTAGATCTGGAGGCAGCTTTGCAACAGCCTATTTCAAAATCCTCCCCTTTCTTCTCTCACAAACTGCCTGTCACGCTCATTCACATCTGAGATGGATGATAACCGAATTTGGAACCAGGGCCACTGGAAGAATTCGTCAGACCTCCCCCACCTTCACATCTGAGCCCACACTTCTTCAGGAAATGAGGTGCACAAGCAGTGTGTTGGGAGAAGTTTTTTTCCCTCCTTTGCTACTCCTTTTATTTTAGGAATTAGGTAGGTCTTGAGTTCTTCCTTTAATGTGCAGCCTGCCTCTAAATTAGGAGCTTCTGGAGTGGTTCATCCCATCTTGGAGTAAGAGGTTTCATACAGGGTTGCTTCTTTGCTCCAAAGCTTTATAGAATATCTTCCAAAAATACAGGAAGTTGTACAGCAGGTTGGTCTGAGAGCTCACATAAGAGGTTCAGGCTGGCTAACCAGAAGGTTGACAAAGAAAATATAGATTTAGGACAACAATACTTATTTAGGCAACTACGATATAAACAAGGCACAAAGAAACACATGAACAAGGCAAATTTTACCAGTGACATATAAAAAAAAGACAAAAGCAATGAGGAGTGGGACATTCATTGAAAGACTCCCTCTTGTCATTCTCTGCTGTATGTTCTTGACTTTATCAGCCCAGAATGTGGACACCCCTTGGAGAACTGAGTCCCTTACAGAAGTCACCAACGCCCTGCAAGATGTCTCAGGCTGACAGAAAGGACATCTGGAAAATGAAGCTTTCAGTTTTCAGGATGTTGGAACAAATATGGCAATCCCAGTAGGCAACAGGGCAATCCCAGGAGTACAGCTCTGCTGTACAGAACCATAATATTTGAGAGACAGACGTCACTAAAAAAACCAACAAATACAGTATAATCTTTCTTCTTAAAAATCTGGGTCAACTATCAGATCCTGTCTGATTTATGGCTTTGAGCCTTTGGATTGCTGAAGCATACGCTGATGAGTGATTCACTGTTGTACTCTCTCTCTGCACGTCAAGGGAAGCTGCTGCACAAATACTTGCGTAACTTATTCTACAGGACAACTGAAGGCATAAAGAAGGCAGATATACAACCATAAAGTGTTCCACAAAGCTATGAAATAAGTATAGCTTTAGAACTCTGTAAATATATGTGGCTCCAAATATATGAAATATCTTCAATGAAGTAAATGTCTTTTACTTTTCCATTTAATTTTTTTTAAAGAAAGACATTTTTCATTAAATGTTTTTAATTTTTCTTTTAAAAACTTCTTTTTTCTAGAGAATAAAAAATAAATTTCTTCCTAGGAGTATTTAACTTGACATGATAATTTTGCATCCTATTAGCCTTGATTATTTGCAACATAACTTGTTAATGCCAAGGTGCTAAGTGGGACTTAATAGTTGTTTAAAAATAGGTGTTAAAATTAAGTCACCTAGTAAACATTGAGACGGGTCTTAAACATTAAATACAGGAAGTACTGGTTTTATTTCTGCTCCTCATATGAGAGAGAAGTTGTTTCTATTCTATCCTTAGTCTCCACAGCCCTCTTTTGACACAGTGTCCTAGTACATCAGGGAAGGTACTCCAGTAAGTGTGCTAGGTTTTCTGTTTGGGATTGCTTTTCTCTCCACTTTGTTCTTTATTTGTTACTTTCTTATTGGTTGCACAGAATCTTCTACAGAAAGGGCTTACGGTGTTTTCTTCCTTTTGTTTTCCACAAAGAAAATCTGCAGTTTCTTTTGTACTCTTGAAGGGAGGCAAGCTAGCAAACATATTGGTGTCAGCCCTAAAAAAGTCTGAATGCAGATTTAAAGCTGCCAAACTGACAGGAGACACAATAGCACTTTGTGATTTCTCTGGTGGCAAAACTAGCTCCAGATATATTCAGTTTGCTGCACTCCCAGTTTTGCCAATTCAGCTGTCTGCAAAGTAGACTCTAAACAGATCAATAAGCCCAGTAAAAAGTGAGACTAGGAAAAGTCTGTACCTGTGTATTTTAAAGGCCATGAAGAATTCAGAAAAAAAATCTAAAAAATCTTAGATATAGACAGGACTTCAGTTTGAAAATCCAATTCTTAACACATTATATAATAATCTCTAGTCCTCAATCATTCATTGATCAGTCAAGGACAATGTGTCAGATATGTCATTTCTCAAAAGAAATTCAAGCAGACAGCAGAAACAACAGAAACTTACTAGAGCAATGTCCACGTGGATGGAAATAGTACAAGATGGACAAGGCCATCTGACAAATTAATAAACAAGATAAACAAACAATGTTTTACATTATTTGAATTGGGGGTAAGCTACACCATGACAAACAGAAAAGGCATCTATTTAATATTCACAGAGGGGAAATTAATTGAAAAAGCAAATCTAGAGAGGCAGAAGATGAGTGGAACAATTTAACCAGGGGTTCTACAATGACAGCTTCACAATAAATTAACTGAATTTATCTTCATGACACCTTTATAAAGTAATATTCTCATTTCACATATGAAGAACCAAACCACAGAGGAAACACATGGCTGAGACAACTACCAAACTCATATCACACATTTCTTCCAGACTAAACTGGAAAATACATATTGGATGTATTTCAGAAAGTAAATAATAAGAAAGGGAATGAAAAGGGAGGAAAGAGATACAATGCAGAGGGTTACTGAACAGAGGTATGATTTTCACTAACCTTCCGTTATATTTCAAACTTAACTCATTGACATTTTGAATAATAGCTACAGTATGCTTGTCTACTCAAAAGAAGAGGTTTAGTGTACATCTGTAGTAAGTACCTAGAAGTAGTCTCTTTTCTTGAGAAAGCAGATTGATTATTTTGTGTTAAAGTCAGACCTAACTTTTCTCAGTTCTCTATAAAATTAGTTGAAAACCCAGAAAGGGACTACTGCATTGTACCAGTTTCATAACAGCTCCTTTATACCTTTGAGCAGCAGGAGTATGTCCATGCAATCCTGGTGCAGAGCCAGGATCTGCTCCATATGTATTTCAGGCATTTTACATCAGACTAGCTTTAAACAACTTAACAATCACTGATCACTGGAACATGTTATATTCACTCCTGAATCACACCTTCTAGTCCAGCTTCATTCAAGAGCAGCCCAGCTGGTGATCACTCCACAAGGCAAACCCTAACATAGTAAAGGGGCCAGTGCTGCTGTTTGCACACTTATCCAACAAGAACACTAATTTAAACATCCTTCTCTATTGCAAATTCAGCACTGTGTCAGATAAAAATCCTTGAGTTCCTTGTCTTTGTGTACAATTTGATGCCATAACATGGCTGAGAGCTGGGAATTTGGGAGATCTGGTCTTTGAGGTGTCACTGATCCTCACTTTCTGTGGAGCAGATTCAGTGCAGGAAGACATATTTACCTACAGCATACATGATTATGCAAATTGGCTTGAATGCACAACCAGACTTGGTTAGCTTGGCATGCAAATTATCCCTTAGGGGTAGAAGAGACTTGCCTACCAGAGAATAAAACACCACACTTGCCTGGAATCAGAATGCTGCAAAAAGAAAAAAACCCCACTAAGAACTAAAATCTCTGTGGCCTTCCTGAGATATGACACATATTCAGTCTATTCCAGCCACAAACACACATCATTATTATCTGGTTGAGGGACTGCATCAAGGATTGCTTTTGTCCAAAATTTGAAGGCAAAATTGGTTAAGTATTCATTAATGCTTCCAGGAATGCAGTGAGTTACCTTAGCAATTTCCTTCTCACAATGATGCAGACAATATCCCATGCAATGTCTCTAAGGAGAAATCATGGCTGTCATTTCAAAGTTAACATCTTAGACTATTAAATCCCTAATTTGGTTTATTATTTTAAAGACTTACCTTGTAGTCATTTAGACAGGCCTCGGAGAGTACTGGGAGCCATTCCAATTAGAAATGAAATTAGAATCTAAGTCTGTAAGAGAAATCTCAGTGCATTTCCCGATCAGCAGACATACCCCATTCCAGTTCTTCTCCCATAGTCCAAAAGATCCAGGAAGGGAAAGGATCTGAGTATATCCTGTGATGCTTACTGTATCTCTGTATTCCAAAAACGGCTGACTTCCAATAAGTTGTAGATTCAACAATAAATGCTCTTGACCAAAAATAGTTTGGTGTTCAATTACCAAATGCATTTTCCTATATTGAGGGTTCAGTTTTGCTGAATGCCCTGAACAAGAAGATGAATAGAAAAGTGGTGTTTTCCTGTTGATTGCTACAAACTTATTCAGGATAGTTAAAAATTGGCTGCAGGGAGTTGCAGAGTTGTACTGAGTGGTTGGGAAATAAAAAGACAAGTAGAATTCAATGTTGATAAATGCCATCTGCGGCACATGAAAGAAGCGTTTCTAAATAAAGATGATGGGTTTAAAATTAGTATTATGACTAGTGTAGCCATGTCTTGAATACCAGTCACAGTTGCTATATGGAAGCACATAATGGATAGTAGAAATAGAAAGTTTGGTGAAGAATGTATGATTTGGACAAGATTTAAGCAAAATAAGATTAGGTCTCTTCAGCCTTGAAAATAGATAGCTAAGGATTATATTAAATACCTAAGTAAAATTTCTGCTGTCCCAGAAAATGCTTCCAATCCTGGGATCAGTGAGCATTGCTGAATCCTTCAGATTCTCCAAAGCTGTTAAGCATGAAATGGATGGTATGCCCATGAGGCACAATTATTTCATTAAACTGAGACTAAGAGATGCCCCAACATAATATTAGCTGATATAAAATATGACAGGGTGAACAGACTTCCAAGTTCTCCTCTGCAGAGCACACTTACACAACTGTATAAACTGTCTCAGTCAGATAAGGGAATGTATGTCCCTCCAAACTCTGTGTCCCATTGTTAACTCAGTTGTCTTCATTAGCGTTTCTTGTTACACCATTGGTTTCAAGGAGAGCTAACTTTTCCATTCTAACTCCCATCAGTGTCCTCATTGCCAGGTTCTTGAAACTTTACCTGTTTGAGTTCCATATTTTAGCACAGTAACAAGCACATTTGCAAAGGTTAGTTTGGTTCCAAATGTTAAATAATGAATGGTTATAAAGGGTGTTAATGAAAGTTCCTTCAAAGGACACGTGAACATTAATTTTGCTAAAAATTACAGAACTCAAATGCTAATGTTAAAATAATAGTAGCAATTTTTTGTATGAATTCAGGAGAGGTTTACATTGTTGGCATATGTTTTATACAAGCAGACATTCACTATAATTGTCTTCCTATTTTCCTTGCATTTGATATTTGACTATCATTACCTCTATTTTTAGTAAAAGTATTTATATTTAAGTTTTCAATCTACTCAGAATGCAGAAACAGGCCTTTGCCACAAAGTACAGAGTGACAGGCATAAGAAGAAACTGAATGTTGCCAGAATATTATGTCTTGTTTCTCTACATGAGTAGAAAAATCCATTTGAGTCATGCAGCTGAAAGGATGGGGACAACATGTTGAGCAACTCAGCTTTTCCCACAGAAGGCAGCCATTTCAGAGGCAGACCTCATAAAGACTATGTTAATAAAACACAACTTTTATTTTGTGTTAAATTGTGGAACATTAAATTTGAAGAGCAAAAGTTTCAGACTTAATGGTGGAACATGAGTTAGTTGGAACTGTTCTTAGCCAAACACTGATTGACCATTCCTGGATATCACACAGAAGAAAGCAAAGCATTTCATTGTCTGATAACCTTCACACATACATGGAAAGAAAATCTCACTGAAGGATATTTAATATGATAAGATTTGTTTCAGGACAGGATTGAAAATTTGGAAAGTGAGCAAAGAGAAAGCACTACAGGACAGTTTTTTTTCTAGCTGGTAACAGCGGGGAGTGTTGGATGTATGGATCAGGGCTGGTCATGACTGGAAGCAGCAGGGTGTGATAGCAAGAGGCATAGCTGTATACCAGCCACCTGTTTCTCACAGAGGATGAGGTTCTGTCAGTCAGCACACAGCTTTCTACCCAAAGGCACACTGAAAACTGGCAAATTAGAATTTGAAGCTCAAACCCAAGTTCACTTCTGTTTTGGAAGTTGTAATTTTCCTACTGTTACATATCGTATCCAGGGGTGAATGAAGAACTTGGACATCCTGCACACTCTGCTGGCAAGTTGAATTATATTTGCACTTTTCAAACATAAAATAATGGTTATGCTTCCAGAATTCCTCTAACATTGGACAACAAGTTATTAATTTTTTAAGGCATTTGTTCTTCTTTCCATACAAAATCCATTCATTCAGTTTCGTAGCAGAGCAGTTTTTTCAAGGATTATGTTCTTAATGCCAGAAACAAGGCTGTTACAGAATATCTGGAAAACTCTTTTATTGGTAAAATAATCTACAAAAAGCCTATGACTAACAGATAAAGGCTAAGTTGTCTAATGAGAGGCATGGAGCAGAATAGAAGTTAATGTAGTTTCCAGAATCAGGACCTGGTGACAAAATGCAACTTACATAGGGCGTTTGTCTGATTTTAAGATACAGTGACAGTATCAGAGCTCACCATGGCTGGGTTGAAATGTGATAGTGAAAAGGTTATTAGAAAACATATTATTGCTAGTATTCACAAGACGTAGTAATGTGAACATAAAAACTTTGATGCCTGTGTGTTTTCTTTTGAAGAGCCAGATAGTTACATATGGAACATGCAGACACCATGTAATACTTCTGTTTCTTTACAACATATAAACGGTTTGATGGCTTTTTCCATAAAAGTAGCTTTTTTAATGACTCTGTTAAAAATATGTTTTATTGAAAAACAGTGGTGTAATGAGGTTTGCCTCTGCAGTTTGCAGTAGAACAGGACCAGAAGACCTAGGCTCAATGGTGAAAAAAAAAAAAAGAACTGTGATTCAATGTGATGTTAAAGTCATAAAAAAATCAAATGTAATGCTAAGAATTTAACCATAAAATACTAACCAAATTGTCATGTCATGTCCAGAAAATCAGCATCAAAAAATTTAGATTTGCTTTGATTAGAAAATAAGCCAGCAGAACAGAATCCTAGCACATTGCACATGATTTTTATAGTCATTTGTATAACATTGCCTTCCCAGCTAATTTGAGGTAGGCTTTTAATACAGCTGATTGTGTTCTGCAAACAGGATGTGAAGCAAGTACAGAGCTGGGCATTGCCTGACATTTGCTGGCATTTTACAGGCATTGAAACAAAGAACTGCACTGCACCTGCTTCTTGTCTGTGGGGAAGTGAGACCACTGGAAACATGATGGGCATGCACTAATCCATCCTGAGAATCTGTGCTGATATTCCAGTTGCAAAGATGTTTCCAGAGCCTGTGTAAATGGAATGTGTTTTGGGTAGAGTTGAACTAGCTTAAATTTACAAGATCCATCAAGACAGTAGGGAAACTATATATTAAAACTCATTTCTGAAAGGAAGATATATAGGCTACCCAGCCAGCCACCTGGAAGGTCTTATTCACCTCAGCAACTAACACTTCAGTGATGCTCCTGGCAAATTTCATCCTTTACCTAATGACAAAAAATATGAGAGCTACTGCTGGCTCCAGGAAGACTCCTCCTGCTTTTTAGGCAATAGTTCGGTCATCCAGCTGGCCAAAAGCAATAGCAGATGCAAAACAACTAATGGGATCAGATACAGACAGTTCAACGAGTGAAGGTAAAAGGAGACGAAAACAAATGCAAAGGCACTCATCACCTCCCAGAAGCAGACAGATGCTCAGCTAGCCCCAAAGCAATGGCTACTTCCCCCAAAGCCCTGAGTTTTTATTGCTGAGTGTGGTGTTAGCATGAAATAACCTCTCAGTCAATTTGGATCAGCTGTCTCAGCTATGTCTCCTCCCAACTTCTCTCCCACCCATAACCTCCTCTCTTGAGGGACAGAGTGGGAAGCAAGGAAATCCATTATCTTCTACCTGAGAAACTTAACTGTGGCTTTGGTAGGTCATTGCCTTGGTACCACATTTCTTGCCATGAGCACTAAGATATATTGCAAATGTGGACACTCCAGGTTTTGATACTGATGAGAGCATTTGCTCTGCCCCATTCTTTCCAGCAATTTTTAAGTTAAAAATGTTCTCATTTTTATTGTAAGAAATTGGTTACAATTTTCAAGCTTTGTTTCAAAGTTTACTTAAGGTATAATGGAAAATCACTAATTTTTATTCTTCATTTGCCCTGTCTGTTCCAGTGGGCATAATGGGTTTTCAAAATGAAAATGTAATGTACTGAGATATCATTACAAAATCAGAATATATTAAAGTTGTGCCAGCAACATGCTATTGGAAGTTACTATTGCTCCTTCACAGCAGTGATATATAAGCCAGCATTTCTGGGAAAACTTCTCTGTGAACATCTCTGAAGTGCTTTTTGGAAAACTCTTGAGTTGCTGCTAAGTTCTTAATTTGGGTCGGCTGTCTCCCTTTTGGTTTCATACACAACTTGTGGAGTCCCACATTTATAAAGTGCAAGAGCAATTCTGCTGCAGCTCAGCTTTTCCAATACAGCTACCACACTTTTTGGAGCATGAATAGTGTAATATTTCATAGGGCTCCTCTAAAGAGGGAGCTCAGAAATACCTCTTATTTTTGAAGTTTTATCCATCTTTAGCCTATTTTGCAATGATAAAATGAGCCCTTTGTCCTTATGCAGGGCAGTGTGCTCAATAATAACACTGCTGTTCGCATGGAAGCTGTTTTAAGCAGATCATACTTTGGTAGCCACTTAGACATAAAATAGCAGTGCTAAAGTCTTACAGAGAGTTCTGTCTGTAAATGTCATAATCAATACAGTTTCCCTTTACTAAATCCCCAGAAGGTAGTTGGGTCTATGCTGCAGGTAAAGGTCACTGCTCTAGTCAAATTTTCTTCCTCGCACTCAAAGAAGCAAAATCAGTGTATATTTCATCCAATGGGCTATTCTCAAAAATCCAGACCAAGGGATTATAATGGTGAAGGAGAAGATAGGTTTGCCCTTCAATTAATTGTGTGGTCTCACTTTGCTTTATGACTGGCTTTTACTCACTGCTGTATTTTTTTCTTCTATTCTTTATATGATTCTGTATACCCCTTATCAGCGTGCCTGACATCTAACTTTAATTGTGTAGTTGTATAATTAGATAGCTACCTCATGCGGAAATATATGAAAGGGAGTGCTAAGCAGGTTAGAAATGAGGAAATTATAATAATATGGTGATAATGTTGGCATGTGAGGTGAGAATTCAGAATTGTACTGTCAACAGTGCAAAAGTTAATGTTTCTACATAATTGACTTCACTTTATTACATAGACAAGCCTGAACCAAAATAATCAAAACCAGGTAACTTTTATACCATGGAAACAGACTGAATAAGACTATTTAGGAAACCAGAATAATAACCCACCCACTCCTAAAAAAAGTAGAGTTTATCTTTTTGCTCCCCAATAGCATGTCATTTTGGATGAATATGAATTGTTGTTAAAATACAGTTTCAGAAACATTAAGGTTTGGATAAATGTATATATGTATATATCTGAATCTAAAAAATCAAATGGAATAGTTTTTATTTCCTATTGGAACTGCAATGATCAGATGTGTAACATAAGCAAAATGACCAATCTGTTTAATACAGAAACGATTAAGGTCTTGATCTTGCAAATATTTACATCCACAAATTCAAGCAGAGATTTAACTGTACTTGACTCCCAGACCTCTTCTTCAGCTCTCTTTCCATGAAATGAAAAACCTCATGTGATGGCAAATTCAGACAACAGCTTTAATGACCACTTAGCTTTAACTATTTAATCTCTCCCTTTGTTTCTCTCCACTGACACACTCCTTTTCTGCAGCATCAAAATCTGTCAGTGATTTCACCTTAGGTGTATTTACAAAACAAAAACATTTAAATGTCTTCTATTTCAGAGCAAACAAATTATGTTCATATATAGTTTTGTTTTTCCTGTGTCATTTCATATGTGAGAGGAAAAATATTTTTTAAAAATTCAAGAAAACTGCTTCAAAACTTACCATTCCTTTTGTAATGTATCTCACATGTAAGATACTCATATAGTGCCTAAACCAGAAACTTTCTGGAGAAAAGTGTGCCCTTTTAAATTTTACTGGCATTAGGTTTGCTCTTGTGTTGAATTGGTTTTTTCTCTTGGTTTTGTTTTTTTAAGAATTTCTGGTAATTGCTTTAAAAGAACAAAGCTCTTTGTTTAAGGGTAGCTCAGGGACATCATAATTGCTGTAAGGTACAAGACTGTTTCCAAGTATTTCTGAATTGCTTCTCTTCTGTATTAAATATTTAATGTCTAGTGTTTAGCCAAACTGTAGAAATTCCCTCTAGAACATGGGTGATGACTTCAGGAAGAGAATCAAGACCTGTCAATTCAATTTTCAATATGACTCTCTTTAGAAAACCACAGCTATTAAAGAGTGGGTTTTTAAAAAAAAAATAATTCCAGGAGTACATGAAAATGTCCTTGGTGAAAAATATCAAGCAATTAATTCCATACTATAGATTCACAGGCCATGAATTTAAGAAAGTGATAATCATGCTTTCCCTGCTGAAGGTTTTTGGTTTGGTTGGATTTCTTTAGGACTGTTGTTAATATAGCCTGGTTGGTCAGGTCTTCCCCTCACCCTCATGCACCAGTTCAGACAGGCCTTACTCTTATCTCCAGCTAGAGCCAAGAGTGACGTTATCTGGTGGCATCCGGCAGCAAGACCATAACCCAGCAGCCCAGGAGGGAAGTGTGTCAAGGCCTCTATTGACCAGCAAAATCCTGCTGCATCAGCTAAACACCACCTGCTCCTTGCTCAGATGTTCCCCTTCCAGATGGCCTGTTTTCACCTAAGAGATCAGTGTGTCCCAGGAGAGCTGACTGCTACTTTTTCATTGTATAAGAACCTGACAGCACCCTGGGAATAAACCATTTCAAAGCCTAATGAAAATAAGCATGTGCTTCCTTCCTAGCCAGTGACACACACTGACGTGAATGCTGGTGATCACAGAATATGGGCTAAACATTACAATAGCATTGTACAAAATTACACATTGTACATTGTACAAAATATTAAAAAAACATTACATCATTTTGAAACTCTGTAAATTGCTTCTCTTTCCCGGGCTATTTCAGCTTCTGTAAGGACAGATGGACACCATTGTCCTGCCCATCCGTGATCACTGACATATCTTCACCATGCAGCTAAATATGAGAGGGACTGTTATAACTGATTCAAAGAGCCATAACACCACCTTATTCCAACTGCTCAGCAAAGCCTCATGAGGGGCATATAACCCAATATATTGAACTGGCTTCCAACAGTTTAGGAGAGGAAAAGATCAAAAGGAAAGTCAGTAGCAGAAGAACAGAACTTATGTCAGTCAGAACTGTAATAAAATTTCAATGCTTAGGACTAGTATTAATTAAGATATATTGCATGTTGCATGTTAAAGTTTAATTTCATACATATCACTATTTGTAGCATTCAGTATATATGAAGAGATAGGTTTAGTGTTGCTATTTTACTGTGCTCAAAACCATCTATTAAATATCTCATCATTTTGTGATCATTGTAGGGTGTCCTCTAATAACTTATGAAAACAGCCTTTGTATTTAAACTTAGAGTGTCCCTTTTACACATCACTGTTCCTAATACAGCAGCTGCTCACAATAGCAAACGTGGGTTGGTTCCTGCAAGAAGTTTTTGTTGTTTCTGAATTATCCAGGAGGCAGTTTTCCACCTTTCTTCTCCCTCACCTTTCTTTTGCATATTCAGTCCAAGTTACCCAAAAGAATATTCAAAAGCACATTCAATGTGCTGTCAAGAAAACTGACCACAGGTGAGGATTAACACACTCTGGAAATGCATTTTTTGCTTCAGGGGAGAAAGGTGTCTTCCCTAAGATAAGCCACTCTCCAGGGCTTCTCCAGGGTCCCCAGGCCTCAGGTCTGTATGAGCTCTCTGCAATCCAAGAAAGGAGCAGGATGGGGATCCTAAATTAGAACCCAAGTTCAGCTCTCAAACTGAATTCTGTGGATCCAGTAAATTTTAGTCTTTCTGAGATTCGATTTCCTCACACTGAAGCATGCCACATGCAACTGCCAAGCCACAGGCTAGACCCAAAACAAATATTTTAAAAATGGTGAATGAAATAAGTAGCTCCTAAATTTAGATTTAAAAGTCCCCAGTGTTGGCACATTCCTTACTTCTGCTGGCAATGAATTTTAAAAGTGAGTGTCTGTTCCATAATCTAAGTAACAGTTAATGGCTTAGTGTCTACTGATCTCTAGTAGATATACACAGAGGTGGGAGTATGTGCACACATGAAAGGAAAAATTAAAGAATGAGAAGCAAATCAAACAAGGAGTCTTCTCTATTTGCTGAGATGATCTGTTGACATAAAACTGAATCTCTGGGAGCTTCATAAGTAGTCAAGTATTATCAGGATCTTGGAATCATTGCAACACAGTCAAGGAACAGAACCTGGAGTAGGTTACTGTTCAGCAACAAATTAAAGGAACCCCTCTGACATCCAGATGGAGCTGATAAAGTTGGGTCTAACACATTTCCTTAATACTTGGTTTCAAGAGCAGCTAACGGTCCTAAATGCTTCTGACAACAAAGTATCTCAGGTCGCCCAAAAATTGTGTCACATGAAACTATCGAACACTTTTGGAAACTTGGCCTGGCTGTTGGAAACCAACATTCTTAACAGTACGCAAGCTAAAATAAATACTGAGAAACTCAAATGTAAAACTATTATAAAAAAAGTCCACCTAAAAGTTCAAGCACAAAGTAAAAACATCTTTAACCAACCTAATTAAAATATAGTAAAAACTATTTTTAAATACAATCTTAAAATCAGAAGGCTGAGCCAGCCACAGGAGCAAGTAGAAGCCAAACCACAATCTTGCTAGAAGACACCCGGAGTATACAATGCCACACACTTTTTCCATACTTGAACATAAGAAATTTGGACTGCATTTCTCCAGTTTTGGTACCTAGGTATTGAACATGATTGTTTTACCACATTGCTTAAGCTCTCTGCCAACAAGTCACATAGCATAGGAATGGTTGATAGAAATTCAAAACAATTCGGTACAAAGCATATTGTATATGGCACAAATGTCATGTTAGCTTCATAAAGCAAAAAGTAATCTTCATTATATACATATGCCTTTGATTAGCAGCCAAGAAACTAAGTCTGTAAGTTAAACCCAATTTCTATGTAGTGTTATCACCTGTATAAAGGTTGTCCAGCATGAGTGGAACAATAGAATCCATTTTGAACTGACCCAGTATAGAACAAGTAGATTTTATTGGGTTTTTTTTTTTTTTTTTTTTTTTTTTTTTTTTTTTTTTTTTTTGGCCTAATCTTGAATGGTGGGGCACTTGGTTTTGCTTTTATAATCACAACACCAAGACTGCTACAAATGAGGATTGCTCATCAGTCTGACCCAAATTTTATCCAGACGGGAGCCATGGGGAGGTAAAGTCTTTGTTTCTAATGAAATAATAGAATCTGGCAAAAAGATGTTCTATAAATTTGAATTTCCTCCTGGATTTTTTTCTTAAATATGAACAGAGATATTCACTGTTAGTGCATAGGACATTATTGGAAAGCAAATCCTTTGTTCAACTTACAAAGTTTTTAAACTGTGAACCCAAACTATTAATAAAGTTATCCTTCCTGCTCTTTAGATTTCTACCACAACTGCTATTCAGATTTATTCATGACTTCCTTTTATTAAAGACGTGCCAAATCTGCTAGATTGTCCACCTGGAAAAATGCCCACTGTTCACAGCTACTGAAGTAGTTAGATATTAATCTTAATAATTTGCATTGTAGCCATCCAAACTGTTTTCACTCTTATGAAAGTTTAAGAACAATATACTATTTTTAAAAATTATTTTAAAATACTTTCTTACAAAATTAATTTCTCAAACTGGAAGGTTTTGTCTCATTTATACAAATTACTTCTTTACAAATCTTGTTTTGCATTAAAAAACTGTGGTTCCAAAACTGTCTGGTGCCTCAGAACAGAGATTTCCTTTTAGGGAAATCAGAGATACTTTTCATGTGTGAGCACTGGTTTTAATTAGATACTGCTGGGTGGTGACATAAGTATGACAAAACACACATGCAAAAAATCAACTGAAAAATGAGAAATTATGTTTCACAGCTCTAGCATCCCTACTGAAAATTTATAAGGTTTGTGCAAATATGTTTAGTCATATTGTCTTTGTTTTCAGTGCTGATCTTTTCCAGACTAACCAAATCAGCATTCAGGATAAAGCTTGCAGAGCTGGTGGCATAGATGAGTTGGAAGCAAACTCTTCAAAGTTCCTTTCATAGTGGCAAAGACAACTCTTGGAGTTTATTAAAACAAAAGAAGAAAACATACAGTAAATGTAGTGCTTTAAATAGCACTATACACATAGTGCCACCACTGCTATTTCCCTTGTGTGGACCCAAATCATGGTTAACGGTGACTAGGAAAATGAGGTTTAAATGCAGCAATGCTCTATTGAGGGCTTAGACCATCACAGAATCTGCAGAAAAAAACACAAGTGCTGCTGTACAGCCCCAAATAATCAGCTAGCAAGTCAAAAGGGACCTCGAAGAATCAGGGCTCCTGGGATGGGCAGGCAGACAGAAGGAGCCCCAGGATCCTACAAGCAACCAAAGAGAGTAGGCAGCCCACTCCTCCAGGGAGAATAATTCCCCACAGCCTTTCAAACTTTGTCTCTCCATGTGTTTCAGCTTCTGGACACTTCCATCCACTTATCCACATGCTGCCTGATGCTTGAAGATGCCATTTTCCCAAGCTGCACCAGGTGCCTTGTCCTACTGCTCAGTTACGTTTTCTGGTTTCACTGCTGCATTTTTTCTCTTGTTACCTCCTAGCTCTTAAGAGCACTCTCAGTGTGCAATGCTTGACTACCAGGGAGTAACTGATTTTCTTGAGACCCATTTCCATCCTTGGATCATATTTTCAAGACCTTTATAACTGCCACACATTTAAACACCACATCATAGTGGGAGATACCTCATATCTTGATTCACAAGCAAGTCCATATAAGTTGATATAAGAACGCAATAGACCCAGAAGTTGGACTCTGTTCCTTGTGGGTGCCTTCCAGCTTGGAACATTCCCTGACTTGATTACTTTAGGCCAGGATGGAGACTTTGAATGATAAATCATGAGATTTTCCTCTGAAGTTTGAGTGTATTCCTTCTGCTAAGTCACAATACAGTAAATCCAATGCATAAATGTTCAACAGAAATTTCTTAACAGAATATAAATGTCCATTTTTAAAGTCATTTGCACAGGATATTTTTCCCACACAGAATCTTGGGCCATTGGATAAAAGCCTATGCATGGGAAAGGGTCTACTGTCATACAAAGCAAAGCAATTTCCTTTGAGTTCCGGGGTGCACATGTGGAGCAGGGGGGAGGCACTAGATTATTGTTGAAATATTTCTAGGTCACGGTCACATAAAATGAGCTTCAGTAGAAGCCAGCAGCAGTAACTAGGAATCTACAGTATGTTGTATGGAGATTTGCTCCCATTTTGACATTTATCCAAAGTATAGAAATTCTCCCTGCCAGGTTTTCGAACCTGGGTCTGTAATCCCTTATACACTCACAAGAAAAATACAAAAGCTTCTCCCCATGTGTAGCCAAAAGACTTTGGCGCTTTGCTGCATCAAATGAATTTTTTTGATAGCAGCACCAGGACACTTCAGTCTGATAAGTTCATCTGTAAGTTCTCTCACCTGTAGAAGGGAATCAAGGGAGACTTTCAACTGCTTTGAAAATCATTAAATATTTTTCCAGATGGAAAGCTAGACAGAGACAGGAAAGCAGCAAGAGATCAAGCCACTTTTATGTCTGTGTTGTATTATTATCAAAGGTTTGAGCTAAGGAGCAGAGATTTATTTCTGCCCTTGACAGGATAAGATATAGAAGAATATGGATATTGGTTTTTTACATTTCTATCCATTACTTTTAAAAAGGTCCCAGAAAAGTAGAGCTAATTCAAAAAGAAACTGTGAGCTAGAACCTATTTATGAAATCTCCGTTAAAAACATCACAATATATTCCCATTACCTCCATTACCCCCAAACCAGCAGCAAAGAGCAAGAAATAATCACAGTACATTACTAGTTCTTAGAATAAATGGAGCATGAATGAAAAAAAAATTTAGTTTGTGCTCTACTGCAGATAAAAATGTCATCTATATAGTCTGAACCAAAGCATTTCAGGGTCTGGGAAATAAAGGTGGCACTTAGCAAAGTGCTGATGCTGAGGAATTAGAGAGGACAGCATAGTGACAGACAGCAGCTGAAGAAAACAACTGTAAAGCCAGTTTGATTTCACCCTCCCTCCTCCAGTATGCTTGCAAAGTCAAACATATGTTGGTGGGACCAGAACTTACTCCTGCATCATCCTGTCAGCACTGGCTACCCTGTCATTATGGAATTACTTCACAATTTGCAAAGTGTTTCAGTCCAGACAACCAGGGGGGAAAAAAGGAACAAAAAAGAAAAATAAAAAGGAAAAAAAAGAAAGAAGCAGTAATATATTTCACAACAGAATTTCATTCAGATATGATCACTGGTGGAGTTAGCATGAGAGCTGAGGGAAAAGAATTTCTGATACACCACACGTGGTCCTGGGTCCTCTAGTCACACCAAGGGAGGAGATTTTAAAGCTTTTATCTGGACTGTCCTAATTCTAGCTAGTGAAAATGAGACAAGGGTTGCAGAAGTTTGGGATACCTCTTTCTTTGCATGAACGCACATTTTCTTTTTTTCTTCCTTAATAACATTTTCACTCCTATTAATCTCTGTGTCTCACAAACACAGCCCCTAATGGCCCATGAAAAAGTTCAAAGTGGGTCACAGACTGCTGTGGGGTGAGAACAGACTGTATTAATTGTCTGCAATGGGGAAACTAAGTTGCTACCAGCAATTCAAGGAGGCTAATAGCTCTTTGACTGATGTAAACACTTGCAGCCAGCAATTACAGCTATTGCATATTCCCCAGACCTGAGAAAATTGAACTGATGCCATCTTGTCTGAGAAGTGGTAAATGACAGCTTAATTGACTTTTTAAAATGGAGAATGGGAATTCAAGCTACATGAGAGCAGTAAAGTTACTAATTGTAAATCAACATTATTTTTAATTGTAGAGAAGTTTTTAAAAAGAAACATGTACAATGTGGATTTAAGTTCAGGGGTCTCATATTCAAGAGACTGGCAGCAAGACTCAAGGAGAAGAACTTCTCTGCCATACAACCTACCACACAGAAAGCATCACCTCCCTTACCCTGATGGCCATGCTACTCTGGATGCAGCCCAGGGCACAGATGGGTTTCTGGGCCATAAGTGCACAGTGCCAGTGCATGCTCAATTTATCATTCACCAGTATCCCCTGTTGTCATCTTATTGCAAAGTTCCCATACCTTCTTGGTGATTTCTCATGAGCAGCTCCTTATAGCACTGACTTCTTCTTCCTCACAACACAGCCAACAAACACCAACTCTCTTCTGAGCCTGTTAGCCCACTCTTTTATAGCACTCGTCCTTATTGGACACAGCTGTGGCCTGTTAAGGGCAGGCCTTTTCCTAGTCTTTGGTGATTAGTACATCTGCAGCTCCTCAGGGGTGAGATTGCCTTCTGCACTATCTTTATTTTCTTACATTCTATTCCCCCACAATCCCCAAGCCCTCCTCCCCAGGGTGGCAGTCAATCCCTTTATTCCCCTGTCTGCACTGGTATCGCAGATTGCCCTGACCCATGTGTAGGACCTTGCACTTGGCCTTGCTGACCCTCATGGGATTCCCATGGGGCCACCTTTCCCTCCTGTCAAGGTCCCAGTGGATGCCTTCCCTTCCCTCCAGTGAATCCACTGCATTGCTCCCTTGGTGCCAATCCTGCTGAGGGTGCTCCCAGTCCCACTGTCAGTGTTGTTAGATGTTAAACAGCACCGGGATTGGAACAATGAAGGGATGAAGGGATTTTGCTTTAAGGGAAAAGCCTTTAGCTCCTTCAGGACAATAAAATATGAAATTCTAATGAATGTGTCTCTTCTGTGACAAGCCTTTTCCTGCCAGAGCCCAGGGACCCTGCAGCAGGATATTAAGGAACAGAAAATTCCACTTCAGGTGACCCCTTGAGTTTTTTCAATAATGCATATAACATCTAATAAAACTAACAAGAAAAGATACCACGTATTAGTTCCCACTTCACTGAATATATTTCTTTTTTTCCTATTCCTGCCTACAAAATAATAATAAAAAGAGTCATAGCATTTTTTTTAATAGTAGATCAGGTTTAGTCAAGGAGCACAGCATCAATACAGCTGCATTAACCATGGAGTTGTTTTTAGTAGACAATTTCCTTTTCTTTAGCTTTGAATATCATGCATGTGAAATCTAAAAATCATGTTAAGCTGACCTTGGAATATCTAAGCTCTATTTTGAGAGTCTTACATGTTGTTCAAAGACCCCTTGTTTCACTTATTAATGCTATTAATCACAGCCTAGAGTTCTGGCACTATTAGGATCTGATGAAACTGGGAGCTGAGAACTACAT
>NW_005054350.1:4118969-4125237 GCF_000277835.1 Geospiza fortis | reverse complement strand
AGGAATATAAAATATAGATAAATATGCATTAAAGAGGTGCAGCTGTGTATTTTCCAATTTTTCAATATGCAATATACAGTCTAGGTAGAAGCAGTGGTTCTGAGATCCTGAAAGGTTACTAAATTGCATTTTATGTACCCTAGGAAGAAGCCTGAATTTAGTCATGATCTAACCTGAGATCTGCGACTATCATGGTAAATTTTCTCAGTCTAATGGTAAATGGTAAATTTTCTTAGTCTAAGAAATATCCTCAGGTTAGGAAGACACAGCACAGCCAGAGACTCACAGCTGCCTTCCAGAAATCGTACAGAAGTCAACTGCCAACCTGGAATGGAGGAAACCCCACAAGCTAAAAGCATAATCAGAAAAGTACATTGATAGTAACAGCTAATTTAGCATCAAATTATTGGTGGATATGTGGGATTGGTAATCAACCTCAGATTTTAAGCTTTCCTCCTTCTGCCACACTTGAAATTTAAGCTGTTTCTTGTTTTGATAGCAATGAAGTGCCTTCTAAAGCTCTATGAGCTGTTTCTTGTTTTGATAGCAATAAAGAGCCTTCTAAAATGCAAGATCATCAATCCATAGCACTATTCCCATATCTCTAACAATAAGACTGTGGGAGCTAAAAATGCCAACATGAGCTAATCAAGGTATGCAATATAATGGATCAAAAGAGGTGATAACAGTAACAAAATACTGAGTATTTCCCACCTTATTGACCACTGTAATGGTAGCTCCATCTAGCTCAGCATTATTAAAGATCAAGTGCTCTGATCCACTCCATTTTACTGTGTGAAGAAGGGAACATGGCTGGTGAACAAAGTTGCTTACAGGAGATACTTTTTTATTATCACTAGCAATTATTTTCATTTAAATAAATTTTGGCATGATGAGTCTTCCTCCCTTAATGGCTTCTGTGCCTAATGGAATCACCAAGATAGCAATTTTTATGGCTTCAAACTTAGGCCATGGGATTCTGGGACTACCACTGGGATGTGCATTATTTCTCAGGTAATCTGATAATATGCATAAAAATAACAAGAGAAAATATTAAGTTAAAAATATAGGATGGCTATATAGGAAACTGCAACACACAATGTCTTTAGCAATGCAATACTTGGAACAACTGCTGCAAAATGAGTTTCACAGAGCACCTGAAACCTGAGAATTCCAAAAATTGATTAAACATAAGCTGAAAGTTTCTTGTCACCAACAAAGAACAGCATCACACAGTGACATTTAAATTTTCCTTTAAATATTTATGACATTTCAGAGTGAGAACAGAACATTATCTGCAGGACTTTTGTGAACAATGGTTGAAGAGAGACCTGATGTCGGAAACATAGTGGAGGCGCCTACCCAGGAAATTGTCAAGGTTCATCAATAGTTTTATTTTCCATTACCCTACTCTAATTTGACTTTTAATAAATTAAATTAATTAATTTCCCCAAATAATTTGTCGGATTTGCCTGTGAAAGTAGTTGCTGAGTGATCTTTCCCCATCCTTATGTCAATCCTTGAGCCTTTCTTATGTTTAGTCTCTCCTGTCCAGATGAGAAGTGATAGAGCAGCTTTGGTGGCAGGGAGGAACATCCAGCCATGGTCGACCCACCACAGCACATAACAAAGAAATTGTTCCTCTTCACAAATTGAATGCAATGAAAAAACATCCCCCCAAAATCTAGGGATGCAGTCATCTCACAAAATACCTTTTTTGCTGTTGAAAATGTCAGACATTCAGTAAGATTAATCTGCTTAAAAGTGGGCATCTCAAAAGATGGGTACTTCTAGACATAATATCTTGATTTAAAGTAGATATTTTAACAGTGACTTAAATTAAGACAGCTTCTTCCAGTGCACCTTGGAAATCAAGAAGATAGTCTCAATACTAGACATGTACAGTAAAATATTACTGAATCCCACCTTAAATGCCACTGAGTGTGCTTTGTTTTTACCCAGAAATATGTATTTAAAACCAAAAAAATGCCCAACAGAGGAAGCTATAGGATAATCTGCCTCTTTGGTAGATCTTCAGTAAACCCGTAGCATAAATTTGTCTCTATATTCTGTGAAAATCTAACAGATTGTTTATTATTATTATTATTATTATTATTATTACTATTACTATTATCACTAGCCAACAACAGAATTATTAGAGAAGACAGTTGCTAAATTTACAACCTCAAGTTGGGGCTAAGCTGTGAAAGGAGCAATGAAAAAGCTAAAATATCAAGACCTTCATTGGTAACTGAACTATTTTTTTCAAAAAGCTTTTAGTGTATGATTTGGAATGAAACTATTTCCCTGTGAGGTCACTGGTTAGAAGTGTCAAAAATTCTCCCTAAATCCCTTTTTGTAAGAAACAGAATGGATATTGTAAGCAAAAAATAAGTTAAGTTTTTCATAGGACCTACATCTATATCACTGCAGAACACCACCAAAGAAAAAATATTATTTCTAATTAATAAAATATGATTTCTTGTTTCTTAAATCAAAGGCAGTTTAGTACAGAGGCACAAAAGCGTCTCCTACAAAAGAATAAAAAAACACCTGTCCTTTTTGTTTGCAGAAATACCAGGAAAAAAGCATGCCACAGGAGATCCCATGGATTAGACAGCAGGAAAGAAAAGACCAAGGAGAACAGAGTAGACAATAAACCCTGAAAGGATTTCGAGATCCAAGTGATGAAGTAAGCTGACTGAGAAATATACAATGTTGCATTTTTTTCAGAAAAATAAAATAAAGCAATAACAACTGGCCTTTTGAAAGTGGAAATCTTAGATGCAGTCAACACATGCTTGGGGTGGTCCACCCACTTAAATACAGAGGCCTCTTCTCTCCTGGAGAAGCTCTTCTCTCTGATGCTTGCTCACCACACTAATATAATAAAGGTCTGTAATAGCTGTAAGCTTAGATCTACATTTTTTACTCATCACAGACTGAAAACAATCTGTTTGTCTTTTGAACCCCCATTACAGCAGTTCAATCAACAACTATTTAACCTGCAACACCTTTCAAAACTCTTCCAAAATTACATACATTTTTATAAAAAGCAAATTGAACAGCTTTACAGCCAATTTACAGCCAATGCTCTGAGAGAAGACAGTAGCTAGAGGGGTAGTAATAACAAGCTAAAATGCTCCCTCCTACTGAGGCCTCTAAGAGCCCTCCCTGCATCTCCCCATAAGCTACAAGTTGGCCCAGACTGATGGCATGCCCAAGTTAACATAAAGTTTAAGACCTGCCTAGGGCTGCAACACCAAAAATGAGTAAGAATGCTGCACAGTCCCACAGAAAAAACCTGAGGGGATGAAACTGTTCCCATAACCACAATGGAATGGGCCGTAGGAGTGTATTAGATGTGTCTAAGCTGCCCAAGGACTATCTGATGGAGAGCCCTATTTAGTCACTCTGATCTCAGACTGACAGCCAAACTGCCAGTGGGAATGGTGGAGAAATCCACTGATGGACAATGGCAAGGCTGCAGCACAGAGGTGTGCCCAAAGCTTTTCCACAAAGAGGTGGAAATGTAGATGCCCTTATGGTCATGGATAATGTGTTGGGGAGAGAATCAGTGACAGAATGTTGCATCATCCCCTGCAAAGCAGATGATGGGGATCCGTGAGAAAAGCATGGGAATAATTTTGTTCACACATACATTAGTACAAAACTTCTCCTCTATGTGTTTTCATTTATCTTTGATTCATATCTTGCAACAGCAACTTTCTGTCCAGCAAGTGGGCTCTTTTCTGAGACGTGCTGCTTCCTGACCTCACCCTGTGTTCACTCTGTTTCATCTGCCTAAATTTACTCACTGAGAACAAAGACATCATTGTACACCACTGGCCCATCTGTTCTAGAGAGCTGCTTCAAGTTGTAGTTAGCACCAGATGTTTCCTAAGGAAGCACCCTCAATATTCTGAATATCCCCAGTGAATGTTCAAATGTATTAACTGCAAGAAATATCATCACATATTTATAAAAAAGGCCTTTTTTGCATGCTTTGTTACTGTACTTCCTTAAAGACAGGATAAGAGTATTTCACAGTGAATTGTAACACATTTTTTCATTCCACAGTTGTCTGTCAAAATTTTGAAATGTTTAAGATAGTGTTTTATTTCACCACTCAAAAAAAAAAACCAGAAGCCTTAATATTTCTTGCTGCATAGAGCACTGTACTGATTCCTCTAATGCGGAGAACCTGCAACAAAATGATGAATGCTCTAAGTCCTTATATGCCTCAATGACGACTTTGGGAAGAATTGCTGAATCTATAGTCCTGAAACTTTTTAGAACCCACATTTTTCGCCTTGCTCATATGACACTGCCACTGTTTTCAACAGTTTTGTCAAAACTTAGTGGATTTTGCCATTTAATTGTGCAAAATTAGTCATCTATAGCCATTTGAATACTGAGTGAAGTCATGCCCATACACTTCAGACTGCAGGGTATTTTTTTTTTAATTTTTAAATAGGAAATCAGGAAGGAAAACTTTTTCATTATACATTTCTTCAATTTCTATTTGTGTTTTTCTGAGTTCTATTTCCACTTGTTTAATTGTCCACTGTTTCTGCCTTTTGAGACTCCCAAAAGCTATTGCCCTCAAGTGTAACACATATCTGAGCTGTCTCCTGAGCCATACCTCTGTGCCAAATAACTGTTGAGGAGCTAGTATAAAGTCCTTGTTTCATTCAAAGCAAGTATTAAATTTTAGAAAATGTTCTGAATTACATGGAAAATGTCTCTGAGATTACTTCCTTTTCTAAATTAATCTATGTTTTTTTCCTGTAAAGTATTTTTACTTTTCAAAAAGCATGAGGAATTACAAAGCCAGTAAATGAAATCCAAATAAGCAGAGATGGAGCACATGTTAATTTTAAAACAGGAGGCAGGTCTTTCTTAATAATTTTATCAAGCTGTCATCTCAGAATGGCCACCTCTGAGAAGCTGTCAGCTTCACTGGTATAAATGAAGTTGGAACAAGGGAAGATTGCCAAGCACAGGCTGCTCCAAAGGACCATAAGCAACTGCAGCCACCAAGGGGCAGTGCGGTGAGCTTCAAAAGAGTATTCTGGGCATGCCCCAGCACCCTTCAAAACTCTGGGGAAACCCTGTAGAAACTAGTGGTACTGGTGAACCTGGTGGTGGTATGCTAACTATAAAATTTCATCTTGTACAACCAATCGAAGTCTGGGCCACTTCAAGTGTTTTTAACTCTTCTGAAGGTGTATAATATTTATTTCTAGTTAGAATTAGACTGCTTCCTTTTCCCACTGCTGGATCCTGTTGCAGTTTGTCTTGCTAGCCAGAAGATACAATTGTTATATTTCTATTTCTCATATGCCTTCCAAAATCTTCCCTTTATAAACATACCTTTTGTCTTTTTAAACGTTTTTTCTTTCAGTGAGAAAGAACAACTTGATAGGCAGACTCATCTTAAACTTGCTATTAGAAAGCATGTTTTCCAATTCTTTAATAAATCCTATAGCTACTAATAGCCTTCCTCTGAACGTGGATATCAAAACCAGAGCTAGAATGCCAGTTACGCTGTGCTAAAAGCCAAATGCTGCATTATCCACCTGCCTGTGCATCTAAAGATTACATTAATCCTTTCTCCATTGCAGTGCTCGAGGAACTTCTGATTCACTGCAAGCTCAATTTTTCGGTCCCACTCTCACCACCACTTCCACAGTCCTTCATTTCTTTCTGTTCATAAGCCCAAGCACCACATTTCCAGATGTCCGACTTCTCTAAATTCAGGGATTCAAATCACATGGATCACTCTTCCATTCTCAGTCTTTCTGTTATTTTTTTCTAAGTTTATCAATAAAAAATTATATGCCTTGTGGCCAAAGCATTTTCTCTTAATATACAAATCCCCGCTAAAATTCAAAAAATAATCCACCAGGATTCCTGGTATGTAATACAGGAATGTGTCATTTCATGTGCATTTTGAAGCATTAACAGAAAAGTAACAGATTTCTAGAAATATTTATAATATACCTTTCTTTTCACAAAGTGATAGCTGGTTTTTGGTCTCCACTGCTTCAATGGCTTTTAAAAAACCACAATTGGAAATCAAGGCTATAAATTATAGGAGTGGAGAGCTGGTAAAGCACTAACAAAATAAGACAAAAGCATTGAGTTACCTGAAGGAAGGAAGCAAAAACACTGGAAAATGTTAAAAATATCTGAATTCTATCTTAAAACAATTGGAAAAATTACCCCAAAGTAACAGGCAAGTTGAGTTATAAGGAGGAAGAGC
>NW_005054350.1:4116131-4118959 GCF_000277835.1 Geospiza fortis | reverse complement strand
ATCCTGAGATAAATGTGAATGGGGGATAACTAAACAGCTGCATGAACTTACCACCTTCCTACAGGTGTTAAAATACCTACGTACAGATGAGTGGTTTCATGTTAGTGTACACATTTAGCCAGGATGCAAAAGGATTGAATATTCATACAACTACACATCACACGTCTACTCAGTCTACACATTTGCACCGGTACTTCACTTTTTCAAATGCAACCCCCTATATATTATTCTTCTGTCAATGGTGTGATGACAAGGTGAAGCAAATTCATGCATGTTTAACACCTTTGGTGCATGTGCACAGCCACACAGTCATCCAAGACTGGACCATGGGTGAGGTCTGACTGACTTCAGCTAAGTATAACCTCTGTGGTGAATCTAATTATTTCTTTAGAGACTTCTGAATAAGCAGTCATTATGTCATATAATTTTTTTGTTTTCTTATTTAATGGGCAGTAAAACTGCACCCTTATACCTAAAACATCTAAAACACTTCTTTGAAAAAAGAAGTGTATCACCACTATCATCATCATAATTTCCACATGCAAGATGGAACATTTTTGGCAGTTGTGCATGTAGTGTTAGCCCACACTTCTTCAATCAGTAAATATTTTCCAGATGCATAAGATTATAAGTGATTTAGTGGAAAGCATATAGTGAGGTCTGCATGTGTCACTATAGAGAATCTCATCACTTTGCAAGTCCTGAGCATCAAAGGGTCCATTAATAAAATAAAGTCACAATCAAAGAAATACAAACAAAGTATCATAACAAAATTAACAGCAAGTGCTGGTAGACATGGACTAAAAGTGAGGCAAATGCAACCTTAGGGAGAAAAGATTACTGTAATAATGAAATCTATGTTTACAGCTATTTTTAAAGCCTTTGAATTCTGGAAAACTCATTATTCACCCATTTACACACAGATCTTGACTTCAGATTAAATATGTTTTTTGTGGGATCTTCTAAGTGCCCCCCAAAAAAGAAATTTACAAAATTCACATAAAAATGCCCATAGAATGTATGTAACAGCATTTTGATTATCGGGATGAAATTTTGAAACAGTATAGCTGTAATATTTCTATTTTTGTGGCTATTCAAGAGACCATGATCAAGTCTATGTTGGATTCAATATTTGTTTAATGTAGAAACTTCAACAATGAAATGAACTGTTTCATTTGTTAAAAAGGAAATATTGTTAAAAAGGAAATACTAGCCAACTCTGAATCTGCATTACACAGTTCCTTCATTCTTCTGACCTTTCCTTGTAGTGACAAGGAAAACCCCTTCCTTCCATGTATTTATTGAGTAAACTAAGCAGCAGGATTTTTATCAGATAAAATGTCAGCTGCAACCATCTTCAAACACTTCCCAGAGCTCTCCCATTGTTTTTTTTTTAAGAAACATTTTAATCACTCCACCAAAATCAAAGCTCTTAAATAGTTGATTTTCTGCCTGGATTAAAATTTGTCCTTTGCAGACATTCCACATAAAGGATTTGCACTTGTATGGGGTTTAGATTCACAGATTTACAATATTTCATTAGAGCCACATTCCTTACTGATTTTTCAGTATTTCAGAGGACTACTGT
Source organism: Geospiza fortis (assembly GCF_000277835.1). NCBI lineage: Eukaryota > Metazoa > Chordata > Aves > Passeriformes > Thraupidae > Geospiza > Geospiza fortis. The sequence goes on along the minus strand of NW_005054350.1, from coordinate 4,117,371 downwards.
ACCTATATTGGTTTTAATCCTTTTGCTTCAAATGCAATTCTTACAAAAAATCATTTCTATAAATAGATTCCAATATTAGATTACTAAACTCCAGAAGATTAAAAAAAAAAAAACAACCCAAAAAAAAACCCCAAACAAACAAACAAAAAAACCAGTCCTGAGGTGTCAAACAGTGAATAGAGAAAAACTCTTTCTACAGACCAGAGATGAAGCAACTCCTCTGCAAAAATGTGTGAATAAATGGAACATGTTAAGAGCTGGGAAGGAATATTGGCTCTGCTTTCAGAGAGGACAGGGTTTGAGAGCGTGGCACACAAAATCCATTGCCTGCTTGGAGTTTGTTCCCTAGCTCATGGTTTTATCCCTGCCTCACCCTCAGACTTCCAGCTTGATTTATTCCTGGCTTTATCAGCGTTAAACCCAGCAAGAGTGAACTTAGATATTTATTTTGTAGAGAAATTAGATCTGAATTAGATCTGGCAGGGTGGCATGAGACAGCGAAGTGCTTGGAAAGTAGAAAAACTGCACAAACTCAAAAAAAAAAAAAAAAAGAGGGGGGGAGGGGGTCGAAAACACTTTATAAATAGGGACAATAGCAAAGTGATTCCAGGGTCAGTTTCCTGCAGGGCCAGGGGCAGGTCTGTGCTCCCCCTGGGCAGGTGCCGCAGCACCGCCGACCGCGGCTCCCGAAGCGCCGGGATCCCACCAGGAGCGCCCAGGCGCCTCCCGGCTCGGACATCGCTTCTCTTGGTTGTTTCTCGTTCGTGAAACAACCAAAAAAAGTGAGGAATAACTGAGAAACTGCTGGACTCTCGAGTAGGAAACGCTTTCCCCCTCAGTGTTAGCTTTGGCTGTCTCAGCAGGACTAAAGCTCTCCTTCAGTGCTGCGGGTCACAGTGTTCTTCCAGCAGGGTTACACACCCGCTGGGCACGGCCTCCAGCGGGAGAAAGTCCTAGAAATGGGATCAGTTCGAGCCGGTTTTTCCTATCCTCATCCACCCGTAAAGCTCCAGGGTCAAAAAGCCTCTCCCCCTTATGGAGGGTCTCTGGATACAAACCCCCCAAGCTGCAGCTCTTCCCTGAGGACGCGCTCCCTGGAGGCGCACGGCGGGCACTGACCGCCCTCCCCTCACGGACAGCGGGCAGCGAGCTGGGGCTGCCACCCTGGTGTCTGAGGCATTTCCCTGGCCCTCAGCCCTCAGCCCTCAGCCCTCAGTCCTCAGTCATTCCCTCCCTGCGT
>NW_005054350.1:4085550-4116121 GCF_000277835.1 Geospiza fortis | reverse complement strand
CCCTGCCGGTGTCCCCGGCGGCTCCGGGCGCTCCCCGCGCCGCGGCGGCCGCGCAGGGCACTCGCACCCTCTGCTGGCGCTGCGCGGGGCCCCGCCGGAGAGAGAACTCAAGAGATGCTAAATGGATTTATCTGACCCTCCTCCCTGTCTCTAGCTGTCATACACCGACTGGCTGGACGGATGAACAACCGGTTTTAAGGAAATGGATCAATAAACGAGATTTAATACATGTCTTTCTAAGATATGTCCATTTAAAACCACTTTTATTTAAAGTGTGTTTTTATTTTAAGGTCAAAAGGGGAGGGACTATTCAACATCTAATGTGGAAACAATAACATACGATTTCAAAGGCATGGCAAAAGTTTCTAATATTCTTATTTTTGTTTTAATAAATAAACTTTATAAGTATTTCCACTAATATATTTTACCACAAAACTTCACATCCGCTTTATTACTTCCAGTTAACTTAGTAGAAGAAAACTACAGGAATAATATTCCTGAAATTCCCTCTACTCCAAGTGACACATACTGTTATAGATCATAATCTATAGTAGTAAGGCCTATATAAAAGATGCCCTCAAGAATTTCCTGCACGCTTTCTGAGACAAATCTTGGAACAGATTGAAAGAAACCCAGTGAAATCAGCAGGGTCAAAAGATTCTGCCTCATCTTTTTCTTTGACAGAAACATCTGAGTCCTCCTTCTCAGGGCATGTATGACAGCATGGCTGTAACCCAGAGACAAACTGAGCAGAAGCAGAATGTTTCTCTAAATGGTAGCTTATAGAGACTGACAATCACTTTTAACCAGGTTCATGAGTAAATATTTTATATCCAAGAACATCCCAAGTAGTGCACCCTGACACATAAGTAAGACTTTCATTTTTGGAATTCTCTGATCAACAAACACAAGAATAAGAACATATTTTGGTTAACCCTTCCACTTCTGAATGAACATTGATTCACATTCAGTGGTCTCTCTTGTTACAAAGAGAGTTTAATATTTCTGTCAGCTGAAACACATTTATATTTATTTTGAATGGTTCTGTTACAAGTTGAACATTTCATGTGTAAGTCCCTAAAGAACCACCCTATTTCACAAGTGACTATCACACCCCAAACTGGTTTTTACAGTCTGTGAAAGTGAAACACGTTTAGAAGCATCTGATGTAAACTTCAGAAGTGGTTGCAGTTTGTGCTGTGATTGTGAAAGGCTCTGCACAAAAACGAGGCTGTTGCCCTCTGTAGGTCATGGCTAAGAGTTAAGAGGGTGAGAGTGGAGCGGTCTCTCCTGTCCCTTTAATTCAGTCCTAGCTGGACTCCAGGAAAAAGATGTTGCTGTTAAAGTAGACAGCCACACTAATGGGTAAATGTCTGCATGGTCTTTCCTGTCACACAGATCCAGTTTTAAACATAGAAGTTCTAGACAAACCTTCATAAAGTGGCTGCTTCCAAAAGAAGCCTTGAAAAATGACATCAAGGTCGTTTCATGTCCTCATTTTTCCTTTGCTCTGAACAGGTGCCTCTTTCAGTTTGCCTTTGATGCAGACAAGTCAGGAAAAGGTTTGGGGTTTTGTAATATATTGCATTAGCCCTGGTCTTGCCAAGAAGATGTCAATAGTCCAGAGAGTGAATCAATAGAGTTATAAAGAGGTATTACTAATGCACCTCTCTCAGTGGCATCAAAGCATTTGTCTTTATGATCTAAATCACTTAAATCATTACAGCCAAGTCAGAATATCTACTATACTGTAAACCAAGAAAGTATTAACGTTTTGGGAAATTCTGTTTTATACAACTCCAACTCTCAGAACCTCTTGTTTTTTTCAATGAAAATTCAGACTTGGTATTTTTACTTTCTATTCTACTTAACATGAAATAAGTAGAATAGAAAGTATTCCTATTTCCTATTTCCAAGCTCAATAGGAAAAACAGGATATTAATATAATATTTAAGTATTTTAATATATTATAATCATCTCTGCTGCTTAAAGATATTTTTCAGCCCTAGTTTCCAAAAGTGAAAGAAATCAGACACAGACACCTGAATAAATTTTTTTGTTATATAAATCTTTAATAATTTAAAAATTAGAAATAGCCACTATATTTTAAAAGTATTGAAATGCATAACCATTAAATTCTATTAGGTCATCCACCAAAATGCAATGTTGAATTTTTTTCCAGATAAGAATGGGAATATTTTTAAGTCTTCGTCCATAGACATCTGTGTTTTCTGGTGGTGTGGTTTTATGATCTTTGCTCACTACCATTAATAAATGAAAAATAAGTGATAGATGTTGAAAGTAGATAATAATGATTGTTTCATTTTACATTCCAGCGATTTGAGAAGTACTTGTTCATAGCTGATGTCAAACCACATCAAGCATTAAAGAACAGAGTGTGTGTACTCAGGGAACACATCTCTGTGATGCTGAGAATTAGTCTTTTGTCATGGTTATGGAGGTCAGCAATTTCCAAATCACAGGGGCCAAGGGTACTATGCTAATGCTCATCATTTCTAACACTCTTCTGCTGTAGCCACATTTAATTGACCATTTTGTTAATTGAACTTCTCAGTGTGATTCTCTGCTCTGGGTCATAAAACTGTCCAAATGCACTATGAAGGTAAATGAAGCATCCTCATGTGCCCTTCAGTTCCAGTGGGTGCCTGTTTCCTCAGTGACTTCCTGACTCAGTTTGAGAGCATCCCAAGACTGGCAGCACAGGACATTGTGCCTATGAGAGTTCACATGGACAAGGACTACAGGCTGAGGCTGTCAAAGCCAACACCTTCTTGTTCTCCTGATGCACTGTGGAAATATAAACATGAAATACAAACCGTCTTCAGTCCAAAAAAAGGATCAAGTGAATGCCTTTTGCTGTGGCTGCTGCAAGAGGCAGTCGTTCCAAATAGGTTTGGTTTGGAACACAGAGAAATTAAATCCATCACAAGGCCACCAGCAGAAACAGTTCAACATGCACAACAGCATAAATAAGTTGGTAATGTGCCTACCTGCTGGTAGAATGAGGTTATGAGTATGTAAGTGATAATACAGAATACAAAAGGGAGTAGAAGACAGAAGGAAAGTTTTCCAATGTCTATGCTTTTTAATACGTAGTGGAGGAAATTGCAGTTCTTATGATGCTGTTTTTTGATGGAGATGGATCATTTCTGCATTTTTACTGTGCTTTTTTTGTCTATTTTTCTGAATAAGACCATTTAGCCATAGTGTTACATAATAGGAGGCCTATAACAAAACATAATGTTTTGTCAGCAGGTTCCTGGCTCTATCAAATAAAACATTCGTGAAGACAGGGCATGATGAGAAAAGAAGTTTTCAAAAGAAGACAAACCTTTGGATCATGTTACAAAGTCCTCCTGAAGCACAAAAAATGGGGTTTTTTTTCAGGATAAAACAACGGAGGGAGATCCATTCAGGAGCACAGAAAATGCACCCCTGCTAAGTGAAGGGCAGACTGCAGGCCACAGCCTTAGTTTAGTTAAGCTCTGTCTTTTTCATGCCTTGTTTGCCATCATGGAGTCATCAGCTCTGAGCCAGAGGAACAGCTGCATCGCTGGAGACTTCTCCTGGCCTTCAGCATTACCTCTCTTAAGCAAGGCACATCTCTGAGCTCACAGACCTTCTAGCCGTCTCAAAGACCTTTGAACCTGGATATCTGAGCACTTTCCCAACCAATTTTGTTGGCTTTGGCTTTTGATTGACAGGTGAGCAATAAGCCCTGAGAACAAATACTCAGGAAGGCCCAATGTTTACTGAAATAATTTGGGCATCTTCCACATGTACTTGGAGTTCAGGGAGTTGTTAGCAGTTGTTAGCAAGACTGGAAAGGAGAGGGTGGCCCAGAGAAAGGCAAAGTCTGGATGTACTTTCTCAGAAATAAGCCAGGTACTGAGTGTATTTGGACATTTGTGGCTAAAGTGGGTTGTCATGTTCTTACACAATTCAAATACAATCATTATAGTGGATTTTAAATAACATAAGTGTTTATTTGAACATAGAAGTATATGAAATATAAAATTGGTATTCTTGAAATTGCCCTTTACCCTCCCATCTCCGTCCTGTATATGAAACAGTAGTGCTCTGTTTCTAAATTGGCTTCAAATCACTAGTGTGTTTCTCATTTATAAAATACTTTTTACAGCCTAATTGGGAGCAGTTTAATTCTCAGATTCTCAGCTCCCTGCTAGACCAGTTAAGACTCCAATTGACTGTAACGATTCAGAAAGAGGCTCTTTTGGAGCTTTTACAATATGTCATGTAAATTGGTGTTCAGGGACTTTAAAAAAATGATTTATATTATATTTAACTAGGATATTATTCACATGATAGGAGCCCCATGACATAATGGATGGTAGAGGCTCAGAAAATTGGTCACAGTTTATGGCCTCAAGGCCAATGAACATTTTACCCTGGAAAATGGTCCACAGTGTAATGCATAAGCCAAATTCCATGTCACCAGAAGAACCTAGAAATCTCAGATGCTCATTACTTGCCCAGTCATTGAATTCTGTTCCCTACGCATTTATCAGTGTTCATGAGTGTCCCACCTAATCTTCCTATAATTATGAAATCTTACTTTTTCATCATTTCCCTTTGATGGCTGGATAAACTGACTTCCTAGACAAGACATAGGAATAGATCTTTCACAGATCCATTCTAAAGGCCCTGTTAAAATTATTTCTTTCTAAATAAAAATGGCCAAAAGTTGTGAAGCTTTTCCTAACCATATAATTACTACACAGTTTTCAGCTGTGGCTGTCCAGTAACAGCATAAGTTACGACTGGAAAAATATATAAACGGGTTTGGGGGGTTTTTTATAACTACTTCTAAAATAATTTCTTCACTAAACCCTGCAATTCTGCACTCAGTTGATCCTTAGGAGATGTGTTACAAATAGAGGAACTTTTGCTGCATGGATGAACTTCCCAGTAGGGAGAGGCAAAACTTGTTCTGCAGAAATAATTAACACAGATAGCCTTTCTCTTGAAGGGCTTTTAATCAGAAACAAAAATGGTGCCTGTAGGATTCAGGCATTTGAACTGAATGAGTCAAGACACTGAGAGGGAGCAGCAGCAGGATTTGGTGGGTTCTGCTGCTTTGAAGTGGCAGGACTGGACTTATTAGCTCCATTCCCACCGTTCTTAGTCAACTTGAAGGTTACATTACAGAAACGCCTTCATCTTTCACTCCACCAATTCTCCACATCCACCATCTGTTTTGTCTCATTGGATTTTTAATTCTGTGGAACAGGGTCTGTTAATCTGTGTTCATGGTTCCAGATTTTTACAGAGGCTTCCAGCAGAACTTATACTACAATTCATAATTAATAAAATCTGTACATTTTCCTGGGGATTTTTCTTGACATTGCTAGTCCTATAAACAAAAGCGTTCTTTATCAAAACAAAAATAAATGTTTAGAGTACCTGTGAGAAATAAAAAGGAGATGTTATATATTTGATGTTATATATTTTCTGCTGTGGTAATTTCAACCCAATCCTCCTCCCCTCATGCTGCTAGAAAGTCAGTCACCTACTTACTTTTCTGAAAGCAGCTCTAAGTCACATATTTCTTTTATAAACAAAATGCTAGCATCAGAACATGCTACATGAGGTGAAATATGCAACAGATTGATGGAGTAGCAAACTGATGAGCTGTACCTAAGAAATGCAATCTGATTTCAGAAAGCCCAAAGGGGCTGCCATGCACAAGAGGAATAAAGAAACATTGTTTAATCCCTTCTTTCAAAATAGATAGCTGTGAAAAGAGGGTCACTTATTTTACCACAGAAAAGGCAGAATTCAGATTATATGTGCAGGCAAAATGCTGAAACTAACCTCTTCATAAAAGGCAGCTTTTTCTCACAAGTTTGTGAGCACCTTCTGTAGGGACAATTACCTTAAAGTGTATCATATTGATCTGCAATATACTTTGCAAATGTCAATATATACCTAGTCTTGCTGCCTACAGCATATGAGGAAGTGAAATAAAAATGAGTCTGGACTTAATGACATGTAACCATCTTGGATGAATAATGTATATTTGGTCAATCCCCAGTTCTCGGGAGACCATCAGGCTAACTTTAATGTTTGAGACAAGCAACTGTATGTTTTAGATTTATCACTTGAGTCCTAATGCACTTGCCAAAGGACATTAATATTTAAATATTGAAAAATATACTATCAGCAGGCAAATAGGCAGATTTACAGCTAGGGAGGTTTTCTTTGGTTAGCCTTTAAAACATACCTTTTTCTTTTTCTGAGAGAGTTTAGGAAAACTACTACTCTTTTAATCTGATTCCATATTATGAAAGATATTTAACTTCCTATTTTAAACCAAGAAATATATGCAGAAGCCAGTTTTTAGGTAGTTCTGTTCTGAGGTCCTCTGTAATCTCCCCATTAAAGTCTGGTATATGTATATAAGATGTGTTTTAGAAATACATGAACATGCCAAACTTATTGTGAAGTCATGAGACCTCAAAACATAGAAAAACAGAATAATCCAAATCAAGCAATAATTAGATGAGAATCTCTTGTAATACATTCCTTACCAAATAAGCAATGATTTTTCCTAAGTCATCCCAGAACATGTTAAAAACATAAGACTTCCTACAGATTGGGTTTGGCTCAATCTTTGTCTCTATTTCCTGACTACTTAACGTGGTGCCAGATTATATACTTGGGAAGTGAATTCCCACCTTGTTGCTAGAGCAGGTAGAGAGTGAGCAGCACCACTGTATTTGTCTCCAGGCTGCCTGGCAGACATTGATTGAGATTTGTTTAGGAGACATTATCATTGCTGGTAAAAATATTCAAATTGTGAACCTCTTTTACTTTTGGTAGTACATTAGGATTCATGGTAGAGACACTGTTTTCACTTGCTCCATTGCTCTCCAAAGACAGTAGAGACATTGATTTCACATTTAGAATATGAGTGTAAATTATTATGACGTATTTCTTCATATTGGAATTGCATGATAGAAAAACGTCCTCCACTATGCCATGAAGTAAAAAGAGATCCCAATGGGATGAGTATAGTTAATAAACAATAAACTTTCTGATAGCTGACAGAACCTTCATTAGACTCTGAATGTAAAGAAATACTGAGAAATAACAAACATCTTCAGTGCTGGCTCTAATAAGTCAAGGTCTCAGAAAGTTCATAGATTAATTCTATTCTCTTGAGCTCAATAATAAAATGTTTGACATTAACATGTAGAGGAAGGGTTAAATGAAAGAGGTCGCTCTCTGGTGCAATTAGCGGGCCTGAGAAGCAAAGGTAAACAAAGCTAGCTCTCAACCTTCTGCTGGGAAAGAATTAGGCTGTCCTTGGGATGCAGCTGTCAGGAGATAAGATAGATGGAAAACAGGAGCAGGGAGGTAGAAGGATCCCAGCTAATTAAACCAAAGGAATGCAGACCTGGGCGTGATAGACCGTTGACTGTGTGACCAATTATGAGCTCGCTTTTGGACTATTCATGAAGTTCATTATCCCTGTTATAAAAAGGATGTATCGATGATCAATAAACGGGATTTGCTGATCAATTACACTCGAGTGTGGCTTTTCCCCCGCCGGCGCAACATTAACACGTAGCAAACCCTCTTCCCCACTGTTTTCCCAAAGGTGCTCTGAGAGGACCCATGAGCTACAAACCTCACAGCAGATGATGTTGTTGTTAAGTAGAGACAGGGAGAGTTCCAGGCAACTGGCTAGTCTCCCTTGGAATGATGACAGAGGAAGGGATCATGGGCACTGTCAGCAGGTTTGCAGATGACACCAAGCTGAGCAGCACAGTTTACACACCTGAAGGGCAGGATGGAATCCAGAGGGACCTGGACAAGCTCCAGAAGCTGGCCCAAGGAAATCTCATGAGGTTCAACAAGACCCAGTGCAAGCTGTTTTATCTGGGCTGGGGAACCTCCGGTATCAACACAGGCTGGGGGGTGAACAGATCAAGAACCACCCTGCTGAGAAGGACTTGAGGGTGCTGGTGGCTGAGAGGATGATGCTGGACATCAGCCAGCCATGTGAGCTTGCAGCCCAGAAAGCCAAATGCGTCCTGGGCTGCATCCAAATAATCAGCAGCAGCAGATGAGGGAGGGGATTCTGTCCCTCCACATTGCTCTAGTGAGACCCAAGCTGGAGTGCTGCACCCAGCTCTGGGGTCCCCAGCACTAAAAGGACATTGACCTGTTGGAGAGGGTCTGGAGGAGGCCACCAAAATGATCAGAGGGCTGGAGCACCTCTCCTGTGAGGAAAGGCGGAGAAACTGGGAATACAAGAAAGGTGAAGAGGGATTTTTTACAAGAGCATACAGTGACAGGATGAGGGGCATGGATTCAAACTGAAAGAAGGCAGGTTTACATTAGAGATTCCAAAGAAAATTTTCACTGTGAGGGTGGTGAAGCATAGGAACAGGCTGCCCAGAAAAGATGTGGATGCTCCATCCCTGGAAATGTTCAATGTCAGGCTGGATGAAGCTTTGAGCAACCTGCTCTAGGGGAGGTATACCTGTGGAAGGTGTTGCTGCCCATGGCAGGGGGTTGGAACTAGATGATCTTTGGGGTCCCTTCCAACCCAAACCATTCTATGAGTCTACAAAATTTCTTAGAGATCATTAAGAGGCATGGTTATCTAAATAACGTCTGTGACATTATGCACTAGTAAAATACTATCCAAAGTATATTAAAAGTATATACACATTAAATATGTAAGTATATATGGATGTTATATAGTTTTACAGAGCACAGCATGGTTTTTACAGCCTATTTTGTCCAGAAGAGTGAGATTGAAGACATCCTTCAATTCTTCCAAAGCAGGGAACCAAGCCTGTAGCATAAAATGAACATAGATGGTCTATTACTGCATAGAACCTGGCCCATTATGGCATTTATATGCCATTTATGCAATTCAGTAAGATTTTAGAGCATTCACTAAGATTTTAGGGCATTCACTAAGATTTTAGGGCATTTTAGGGCAAGTTATAAGTGATCTCTGTCATCTTTCCAAAGGAAACACCTTCATTTCAAAACCCATATTTTATTCTCAAGCTGTCCTTTTAAAATAATCTAATTCATAAAGACTCTAGATCAGCTTTCTGACATTTCAGAACATATTCAGTATTGAGTCTTTCCTAATAACTTTTATTCTAGAAATTACTAAAATGGCAGAAGCCTCCTTTCAAATGTTGAAATACAGAAGTGCAGGGCTATAAAAATTTATTTCATAATAATTTTCCACTGTAAGAATATTTAAATCAATCTAAAATTGATGGGGGGAACTTTTATCCATGAATGTTTAACTTACATCACATCTTTTGGGAAGAGATTAATATCCACAGGAAGAAAGATGAGGGAATGATTTATCTGATAGCCATTCAAGTTTAAAGACTTTTAAAGATGCATTCTGAAACCCAGAGATTTAGTTACAGGAAAGAGGAATGTCTGGAGTTATCTGTAAGTAAATCTTAGATGAAACTGCAGAGGTATTTTAGAAAATAAGCTGAGTAAAGGACAACTGACAATTTTTATCAAATATTTTTCTATAAAAGATCCAGTCAATAATAAAATTTAAGAATTACAGAAAATTGAGTTTGAAAGGGAATGTGAGGGTTATCCCATGCATTTATAGAGTCACAGAATCACAGAACCATGGAATGGTTTGAGTTGGAAGGGACCCTAAAGGTAATCTAATCCTAGCTACCCTGCTGTGGGCGGGGACACTTTCCACTAGACCAGGGTGCTCAGAGCTCCATCTAACCTGGCCTTGGACATTTCCAGGGATGTGGCATCCACAAGTTCTCTGGGCAACCTTTTCCAGTGCCTCACCGCCCTCACAGTAAAGAATCCCCTCCTAACAGCCATGCTAAACCTGCCCACTTTCAGTTTAAAACTCCTACCCCTCAACAAATCCCTGCACTCCCTGATAAAGAGTCTTGCAAGGTCTGTAGAACAGCCCCTCATTCAGCTAAAATAGTAGGAGTTATCCTCCTAAATAGGCTTTAAGCCAAACATTTCCAACATTTAGACCTTTTGCAGGTGAAATTGATCCCAGCACCATAAAAAACAACCTTTACCCCATGTAAATCTTGCTAGCCCAAGAGTTAATAAGCTTCTTCATTGCTCAAAGCTTGGAAGAGGGAGAGAAGGGAATCAGACACATTTCTTGATGGCTAAATAAAAGGTTTTAAAGAAACCTAACTTTTCACTCATACTTGGTGTTATTTTTAGACTTACAATAATAAAAATCTCTTTTCACACAGTCCAGAACTCAAGACTATAGTTAAATAACCATAGTTATACACACACATATCTTTTAAATAAGTTAGCTCTGTTCCTAGCTTCTGAAGTCTCCTGGGGGTTCTTTTTCACTTCTCAGGGACATCATGGATGCGTTAATGACACTCTTATGTAGCTTGGCTGTATTTCCCTTTATTAAAGTTATATCATCCAATTTAGGCACAATTCACTCTAAATCCCAAACTTAAACCTCTACAAAAGGTTAAAAATATATATTTAGAATTAATGAAATCCAAATTACACACTTTCTCAAAGCCAGTGTACTTGTAAAATGAACCCTCTCACTGCAGCAGGGATAAGTGAAGCTTAAAATGACATTATAAAACAAAAAGCATTTTTTCCCTGTATGGATCAACTATTTTATAAAATATTGCCTCTCTTCTGAGGAGAAGCAAAAACCTGCTGTTCCTGCAAAAAACATGAGTGATTTCATCCAGGACAGCACAAGATGGGGCCAGTGAGGGAAACACATATGAAACACCAGTATGGTACCATCTGAGTGATTCCCAAGTCACAAGAACACTGACTGCAAGGAAAGGAGATTAAATGAGACACAATAATTACAGAACTTAATCCTGTATAAATGAAAATAGATGGAAGAATGCCTTAAGTTTCCTTTTTTTTTTTTAAATTTCCTATTAGTAATTGTTTGTGCTACTTTTGTCTTATGAAACTCTCCTTCATGTTTAGGTTGGCCAGTCACCAGGCTCTCATTTTGATGAGCCTCCAACGGGAGACTGGGTTCCTGTTTGAGATCCTAATCATCTCCACCACATTTTGAACAGAATCAGAGGTCTTTCTGTCTTCTCATGTGTTTTTAAAGCAGTTACCATTAACTTTTAATTAGAACTTTCTGGTGTATTTCCTTAAAGTGCATGAGAGAGGTGGGGGTCTATGTAAATTTTGTGCAGGGTAGAACAAGCAGAGAAAAATCTTAACATGGAAACATGCAAATAGATGTATGCAGCATTATCAGGGGAAAATGTAACATTATCAGGGGAAAATAACCTTACCTGAAACAAAGGTAATGAATGAAAAAAGAAATTTTTAGAATCTACAAAACAATTCTAGAGGAATCAACAAACCAGTAAATTAGATATGAATTTGTAATGAAATAAGAGAAAATTAGCTCAGCCTTCTCTGTATAAAGGATTTTTGTGATCAACACATTTAATCTTTGTCTCTCTGTCATGCTTTCTGACACTGGAAAAAATTACCATAACTAAATGGCTCTTTAATAAATATTTTTTAAAAATTAAAAGAACCTCAGAAATTTGTGCAGAGACACGAAAATTTTTAAAAGGTGAAGGATAGAATTTGTTAACATTTGAAAACAAAATCAAGGAGAAAGGTTTATACAATATGACTAAAGAAGAACACAGCAAAGAAAAACAGATACAAGTAGGTTTTCTGAGTGCAAATAACTAGGATGTAAAAATAATAATGATGGTCTTTGAGGAGAACCATTTATTCAGTGAAGTGTAAGTAAGAATAATTAGAAATCAGGATGGAGAAAAACTAGGGGCAATGCTCTTGACAAGAAGCTCTCCAAAGGTGGGAAAGCCTCTCCAAGGCAACTCTGGCATCTCAACCCCTTATCCTGTGCATTTGCCCAGGACAAAGCAATTGAAATGTAAAGAACAGCCTTGCAGTTTCAGGGGAAAAGTAACTAAGGGGTTACTAAGGAAAGGGTTGAGACATCCACTTCTTAACCTGTCTCAGTAGTCCAAGCACAGGAAGTCTGTCCACAGATTAGGAAATCCATATCCAGGGCAGCAGAAGGCCGTGCACATTGGAGAGAAGAACAAATGAGGAAGATCTAACACCTTCCATGCCCAATATTCCAGCACTGTGAGACTGAAGCCCCTTTACTAGACTAAGAACCGTGGATTGACTTTCCCTTCTGGTCTGGGCCATGCACATTCTTGTCATTGGTCTAGACAGAAATTTAAATTTATATGAAATATATCTTTCAATAAGATTTTGAAAACAGTGTCCTGAGGAGTGAATCACTGGTTAAGCAGCAGCTTGCAGTTAACATTTTCAGCAGCATAACATCATTTGTTTAACCTGTTGTTTAAGTAGAGGGAAGCAGGGATAGGTTCTACATCTGGTTTTTTATCAGATACATGCTTATTGGAAGTTTTAAAGTAAGCCCTTTTGGCTTTGGCTAATGGGTTTTAAATAACTTCCAATGCTAGCTTGAAGCAAAGCACCTTTCTTGAAATACATTTATTGTTTTTGAATGACTAACACGGACTTAAACAGTGATATCAAAATAAAAATCTAATAGTCAGTATGAATTTATAGCAGTGAAAACAACGTTAGCTAAAATTCATCACAGCAGCTCAGCAAGAGATGTGTGATGACTACAAAACTAGTACACAATCAATTACATCCTGACTGGCAAGTTGTGGCACTCATATTTTCTGGAAAAATCCCTTCGCCCAGGATTTTGCTCCTGGGAAGCTGAGAAGCCTCAGAGAAAAAGGAAAACAATAATTATCTGCTTTGCTTCTCCTGTGTTTTGCTCCTTGGGGATGTGTTTGGAGATTGTTTACTACAGGTGATTGTTTCATTGGATTTCTGGTGTGTTTTGACTTAATGGCCAGTCAGGGCCAAGCTGTGTCGAGGCTCTGGAAAGAGTCACAAGTTTTCATTATTATCTTTTTAGCCTTCTGTAAGTATCCTTTCTGTATTCTTTAGTATAGTTTAGTTTACTATTCTTTAATATAATATAGTACCATAAAATAATAAATTAGCCTTCTGAGAACATGGAGTCAGATTCATCATTCCTTCTTGTCACAGGACACCCTGCAAATACAATAGCAAGTCACCTTGCAGTGAATTTGTTTTCATGTAAGTTTTCATAGTTAGTTTCCCTCCATTAAAAACAAAATATAGAGTGAACAAATTATAGGTGATAGAGCGCTCCAGAGCAGAATGAATGTTATGACAACACAAGCAAATTTTATCTAAATGTCATAAATTATCAAAGTGATTTCAGTAGAACTGCTTCATTCCTCTGTTTGTATTTCCATATGCTCACAAGTTAATGGAAGAGTCATAAGCACAATATCCTTTGGTTTAGTGCATCTTCCAAAAAGCTTTAATTGTGAAGGCGCCAGTCCTTGAAAGCAATTTGAACATTTATTCCCTTCCAGTCTCCTTCATTCCATTATATTTTAAGTACATATGTGATTTTCATGAATGGTCTTATTGCACAGGTCAGGTCAATCAAAGACTACCACATTAATGATTAGGTCAAGCATTATTACTGGCAGGTATTTTCCTCTTTTTCTAATTGGTTTTAACTGATGAATGACAAGCCTACTCAAAGAGCTTTTATATTTTATTGCTATGATTTTTATCCAATTCTGCTGTCTTTCCAAGTGTCATTGACTATTAACAATGGTCTCTACACAGAGAACTGTAAAGGGCAAGTAGTGATTCACTTTAAAATATTTTCTTTTCTTTTACCAAGAAGAGATGTAATCATCCAAATAATTGTATTTATATGGCCTCTAAATCTGCTATTTATGAAATAATTCTATGTTAAGGGACTTTCACAGGGATTTCATCCATTTTAAAAGAGGTAAAAGCTGAATTAATTCATAGATCTGGCTTTAGTTCAGTAGTAAAAGAAGCCAAAAGAGTCCAGTTACAGAGTACTTATCCAACTCATTGGAGAAAGTGACTGAAGGCAGAAAGAAAAAAGTCTAACTCTTTCCAACATTTGGTGTAATTTCATTTTGAGAATTGAAAGCAGAAGCCAGGCTGCAGTGATACATATTTTTATACCATATAAATACAATTGTCCTGCAATAAAAGTCTGTAGATAATAACTTGGCTTATTCATAAACACAACATCATGTTGTAAAGCTGCATTCATAAGCCTGACACCACTTTAAAAGCACACCAGGTGCTTTCATTGATAGTAAAAAAGACATTTTTACACATTAGATAGTGGCACAGCCTCTAAGAGGAATGAAGAACAGCTTTAACTAAACAGTAAATTAAAAAAATACAGAGCATTAAAAAAATCTGTTCATATATTCATGATATGAACCTGCCTCAGAGAGCTCTTTGAGAAATAATTGAAAAAAGTTGAAATATAAACACACTAACAAAAGTTTAATTTCATACAAATGGTGTTTCTTAAGTGGTTGATTCATTGACCCTGTACAACAGGCAGCCCCACAAGTAATCTTTTGTTTCTCTCTCTTTATCTGCCATTTTTGCAGTTTGGTTATCTTATAACAATGTTGCAAGCTATCATCCTCTTAAAAGCCATGAAGGTCTCTAGAAAGAATTAAAATATTCAAGTAAATGTACTGAAAAAGAAAGGAAAACTGGTTAATTTCAACAGCAGGCCTGCTAATGGGACATAATACCTAGGCAGAAAAGAAGTGCAAGAAAAATATAGAAAAAAGAAAAATAGAGTGAACTACAACTGTAAAACTAGTGAGATAACTGCACTTGATAAGATAGACAACATTCAGTCTGCATGGAGAGCTAAAAACAATAGAAAATGGAAGAGTTAATAGCACTTGGAATGTATTTGAAACTAATTAAAGGGAAAAGAGTAATGAACTGTGCTGAAAGCAAAAACTATTAAAATGTGAGGACATTATGAATGGCCTTCTGGACCTGCTTATTTTATATTTGCAGTAATCATTCTGGCCAAAAAACAATTTTAAAAGCTAGTTAAATGCACTCATTAGAAAGTTAACCTTTAGTGCATACATAGGGCAGGACTGCAAAATTACATGAAAATACAGGTTTGAGATATTAAGCTAGAGAAATCCAATAAAATTTAGTAGATAATAGCAAACATTTGTGTTATGAAATAATATCACCAGGAACAAATACAGTAAAAGAAGATAAGTGCTCATTGGATCCAACCTCAGGATAGCTTTTGGAATATAGAAAGGCGTGTTAGGGAAATCAGGGATTGTGGTACATCAGAATAACACCTACAAAAGAACTTCACTTGCTTAGTCCAGACAAATGAAAGCTGGCAGCAAGTGCAAAATGACAAAGGTGGTTTGAAGGATGTTAAATAGAGAACATAGGTGTTAAAGAGAGATCATGTAAAGAACATCATATGAAGACCATGTAAAGAAGATCATGTAAAGAAGAATTTTGTCAAAGAGAAAACGGATAATAAGCAATCCATGAAAATAGAGACTAGTAGGTTCTTTTCATCAAAATGAAATCTTCCAGCAGGAGAAAGGAGGAAAAGCAAAACCCAAATTCTGTTACAGTCTCCACCAAAACTTACATCTAAATTATGGGGGTTTTGTCCCTACCTTGATGTTTAGATGCTTACCAATAAAGGTCAGTGTTACCATATTAATTCCTACAACCCTATTGAAATTCATAGAATAAGACTTCATTGTACCTAATTTTAAATCTCTGTAGTAGAAGTTTCCTTATCAGCTAGTTTTCTATTTTCATTGTTCATGAAGAGAAATACAAAATCCTGGAACAAGATATATCTGGTCAATTTGAGTGTTTGTATGAGATAACTTTGCTCCTCAAAATTATTATTCCTTTCTCTTCTCTGAGAAGAGCCTGGGTAAATAGATAGTATAGAGCATAGAAATGTATATTTGATACACAGCAAGAACTGTAAGGATCTAAGGACTAAAATGGAAGAACTGTGTAGCCATTTACAGGGCACCACACAAAATTCGGGAAGATAAAAAGAGAAAAAAGTAATTCTTTGTACAGAATCTGTTTCTCTCTTTGTCAAGGTATCTGCTTTTACAGCAGGAAAAGGACACAAATTGTTGTCATTTTACCCACTAAGGTAATATTGAACTTGGAAGTACATTGTGCCACCTCTATGACAGGGTGCAAGACAAAGATGTGAACAAGTGACTGAAGGCTGGTTTCCACAAATCTCACAAATTTGTTTTTCTTGCTGTATTTCCAGACTCGGTGTCTTTTTCACTGGAGCAAAGACTTCACCAAAACTTTTATAGCAAATTTTTATCACTTACTTTTAAGAAGCTTGAAACAAACCTTTCTGTACCAGAAACTGCTCAGCTGATTTAATTTCAAAGAATTTAGAACAAACACTGCACAACATCTTCAACATGCAAGGTGCTGTCAGGAAGTAGCACTTGTTCACCTTTTAAGTGATAAAAATATTTTAAATGTAGAGTTGCTTTAGCTTGACAGTTCTTATTTCTTGGGATGGTTCTAGGGACTAGAATCCTCACATGGAAAATTCATTTGCCCCCAAAAGATTTTCCAAGGAAAAATGATCTCCCAAGTGTATGTGTGAAGATTCCAAGAGCACATTTGCAAATGTTAGCCTAAAAAGTGAAAGTAAAAGAAATTAAAGCAATGTGGTTAAAACTTCCTCTTCAACTAGTTTGAGACAACCCCAGCAGACTGCAAAAGATTCCATGGGCAGTGTTAAAGCAATCAGGGTAAAAACAAAGCCAGAAACTATTTAGTTTGACAGTGTTTCCTAAGCGGCTTAATGGGTTTGTGTAGAGAGGATATTGGCTTTTGACGTGCAAGCATTTGCTGAGCTGGTTTGCCATCCTGCTGCTTTGTGCTGGCAGATTCCACCTGGCTGTGCCTGCTCCAGCACTGCCAGCTCCCACTGCTCCAGGGGCAGCCATGGATTTAAAGACAATAAGCTCAAAGAGGACCAGTGACCCCGATGTGTTTGAAACTATTTTGACACAGTGCTACAAAACAATGTCCCACAGGGTACAGGGAGAGGAGAAATGCTCACACAACAGAGCTACATTAAGTGAATCCAAGACTCCAAGTCAACGTGCTGAAACAAAGGGTTACCATGCTTCTTCAGGAACACCTTGGTATTATTTCAGTGCACATAAATGCCTGAGGACACACCTACCTTTTGCCTGTACACTACACCAGAGAGCCTTGATTCTGTCAATGGCCCCTGGTACAACTGCTATAGGAGTGTCACATAAATCATCACAACCTGGACATTTTACCAGTGAAATATCAATTAGTGACAAAGAAAGAGGAAGTCAAGTTCAAAGCCTGCTTGTGGGACACCCTTTTGAGTCTCTGCATAAAAGACCACCAGCATACTTATTCACACAAGTCTTGGTAGTAAACAAAGGGCTTCTTTGGTACTTTTCAAATTCTGAGTTAATTCAAAGCTTATTTCAAGGCAAATGCAGGAAGGACGTACAGACACTGATAAGCAGTACTGTTGAAAAAAATACATCATGAAATGGAATTTGAAGCAAAGGACTTTTTTCTTCACTCAGCTGCTGGGAAGAAACTTAGAACTAAGTGTATGGAAACTAATGGGCTTTGCAGGGATTTAGAACAACCAAAAAGTCAAGCTTTAGAGGTATGAATCCATCAAAAACAAAAAGATTTTCTGCACGTCCCCTCCCCCTGTTTTCCATTGCCATTTTCAAGGTTATACTACATCCTCATTGACACATACATATGCATAAAGGTAATATTTCAGCCATTTTCTAAGTAAGCTTGGATTCTATTCCACCTCACATCCTACACCTTTGACAGTCAGAGCAAAGCTCCTTCCAAAAGCACAAGACATAATAAGGAAGTTGACTTTCTTTTAGTTTTCTAATTCCTGAACAGGTAACGAGGACGCATTTCTTTCAATCAGCATTTCAAATCTCAGGTGCTGCTAATTGCAGAATAGCATGGAACAGAAAGTACAAAGAGATCTATGATGATTCTCACTGTGGGCTCCAGGGGATTCTTTTTTCTTGTATTATTTTCCTGGATGGAACCTTGTAAATTCTATCCAGCGGATTCTTAGGGTTTCCTTACATTTCACAGCCTAATGGGATCAGTAGGTAAGCCCAGTAACTCCTGCCTGTTACCACACTCTGGCATGCCTGGGGTTATAGTGCACAGACCCCATAAATGCAATTTGTTCAGGAAAACCTCAGGCTGCACACGACGTACTCTCTTGGAAGCACTGGACCTACTGTGCTCCCGCTGCCTGAGCATGAGCTACGTGTCACTGCAGGATCAGATTTACCACAGCTGCAGGCCACCTGTGCTGTGCACACACAATGAGCTAAAAAGAAATCACAGAAAGCTTATTTCTTAGCCATTTAACCCATGCTTGTGATGCAGATAGCCACAAAATTATGCTTGGCAAATGTTTTCAATGTGCTGGGGAAGGGGGGAAAGTTTTAGGTGATAACACACTTTCTCCTGAGGATAGTATAACATATTGACAGAGGGTAAAAAAAGAGTTAAGGCCTCATTAACACTCCTCAAATGAAGGGCCTTTGTTTTTCATAAAAACCTGCCATCCCAAAGTGTGTCACACAGATGAAGTTACAGCATGGGAAAAATACAAGAAAGTTCACAAGATTTTGAACACAAGTTTATAAGCACAAGTTATCTGTGGTTAAGAATTAAATTGCCGACAGCCGTCGCAGCCTGGCACCTCTGCAGGTTGAAATGAGAGCAGAGACGCCAGTGCTGCCTGTCCTGCCCCGTGTGGCTCCTGGGGAACAGTGCCTCGGGCTGATGCCCAAAGGTGGCAGTGAGGAGAACAATCCACCCTCCTCCTCCTCAGGGAGGACTGCTACCTCCAAAACTGGGGCTGCTGTGCTCCAAAATATTCCTTGTCTAAATCAATTACACACACCCTTCCTTAAATATCTTCCATACCTGTTAGTGTATTTTTCTCTCTATTATAACATATATCTCTACTTCCTTTCACTACAGCACAGCCACTACCAGAAGTTATGACTTTTATGCACTCCCTGTGGTTAGGGAGACTGACCTGAGGAGCAACTGAAGCCTCAAATCAGTTGCCATTTGTGTAGCGGCACATAATGAAAGAACAGTCCCTGACAGCTAAGCAGAGCAGACCTGAGTATCAGTTTGAAATCTTCCTGATAAAGAGAATTCCTGTATTAAAAGATGCAAAAGAATGGCCTAAATTTAGAAAATATTTCTATTAATCACGTTTCTGAAAAACGATGTCAATTATTTAGACTTCAAATAATTCAATAAAATTCTTCTTAATTGACTCTTTTGTTCTTTGTTAAGCATTAAGGCCATTATGTAATTTTCTCCCATGCAAAAATAATAGTTTTTTAAAGTAACATTTCAGCTTTACTATCTTACTACTTACTTTCAGCTGAGGCAGCCAAGCCTTTTAGTAAAGAACATGTTCATATTGCCAAAGGTAGTTCAGGAGTTCACTAGCAGATAGGCACAGGTGTCGACCATACAATGGCTAAAATTACATTTTTAAAGGGCAGCATAGAGCAATTTTTTAGATTTTTTGAGGCTCTCTCATATTCTAAAAGTTTAGGGGACTGAAGAAGTGCTCTGGTCATTTTTTTGAGAAGATTGCAAAAGCAACTATGACTAAATTTCCAGGAGCTGTTACATGTGAAAAGCCAGACTTGACAATACCTTCTGAGTTCACAGTAACTCTTTATTTATCTGAAAGTCAAGCCACCACAGCATCAGCAAGAAAATGCTGCACATTTTTCAACATTTAAGAGAACAACAAGGTGAAATAGCAAACAGGATTCATTGCATTATTTCTCAAGAGGCTTCTATGGTACAGTGAGAAAAAACTTCAAAGCGTGGGCAAAAATCCTGTTTCTTGTGAAAGTTGCATTATAACTTCCCAGTCTACATCTATGCTGTACTTGATCTGGTAGCTGCCAGGAGGAACCTAAAAAACATCTTTCCCAAAACCCTACTTCCAAGTTCTAATTTGCCCTGCAGCCAGCCTGGATTGATGTGCTCGCTGGGTGTTTATTTTCCTTTCCTGAAGACAACACCACAGCCTTTCAAGAAATGCTGCTAGGTTTTTGTCTGCCTGGCATCTGTTTTCTGCTGCTGTCAGACACCAGCACAAAGGCATGCAAGAAAACAGCTCACCAGGCATGGAAAGCCACAGCCCAACGAGACTGGAAATAATCTGGCCGGAGCAAAGTGCAGGCATGCTGGAGGCTCTACCCCAAAGTGCACCAGTTTGCTAAGAGATACCCCAGCAGATAAGCAGTGCAGATAGTCTGCAGGTTAGTTAGTTATAAACCTTGTCCTCAGTCCTAAAAACACTGCTAAAAGACACTGCAGACTTCAGCATACTCTGTTACACACATCTTTTTTAGATGTTATCTCCATTCAAAGAACATGTGGACACAATTTGGAAATTGTTCTAAATCTAGAAAATCCTGAGAGGCTTATGGTGTAGGAGGCATTTTATTTCCAAAAATTACTGTAACTTATTTCAGGCATATCCTGAGACATAATAGCAGTCATGTTGAAATTAAATTGTCTTAGCTCCAAAGGACAAAGGTGTATTTTTTGTATGAAAAGTGTAAGGCATGAAGACAGTGCTCTCGAAAGCAACTAAAAGAGGTTGAGTCCTGAAGTCTCTGCTCAAGTGAAGTTCTCCTGGATTCCATTATGTACTGTGATACAGTAGTTCTATAACATTTATTCACTTATTCCCAGTTTTCTTTAATATTATGTATTTGAATGCATTTTTTTTATGTTAACTGCATTTTCTAATTTTGATTTTGACAAGTTCTATACAGCCCCTGAACTATAGCTTGGTGATTTCCAATATTACACATTTGAGGAGGACAAGAATAATGAGAATTTAACACCACTTCATCAAAAGTACTTCAAATGATGGCATAAAGGAAAGTTGAGACTGGTCATTTACCTGTCAATGAAACAGGGGTAGAACTGAGTTAGAACAGATTTTTTATAACCAATTTTTACAAGGTTCTTTTAGAAACCCCCCACTCAATCAAACAAAACAGAAAAATATTTTCCAATTCAAACTACCTGGAACGTGTTCTGCAGAAGGCAGGGTATAATTATTCAAATACACATTTGGCCAGTTTACAGAGTTAACACCCAGTGCCATGAAAAGAGCCATGGAATTCTGCTGAAGCTGTGAGACCTTGGTTTTAACACATCTCCTGACACACACAGCACCTCCCATGGCAGCATGCTGCTCACTGCAGAGCTGGGTGGGCTCCAAGGGAAGAAATCTGACCCCCAAACCCACATGGATCACCCTCCTAGCATCATGCCTCATGGTGATTTGTCTTCATGTTGGTATATTCAGGGGTTTTTTTTACAGCACTATCATAAAACAAAAGCTTCAAAACCTATCAGGCTAATGTGTTTGTTTTCTGCTCACAGTAAATGACAAAAATCACAAATGGTTCATTCCCTCTCCTCACAATATTATACCACATGAGGATCTCAACAGGACACCCCACTGAAAGCATATCCAGATCCCACTGGCGATATTGCAGCTTAACAATAAAAAATTCAATCAAATAAGCTCAATTTTCCACTTCTCATTATTCTGCTTCTTTCTTTTTTTTTTTTTCTGGCTTCCCTACCAGCCCTTCCTAATGCTGACCCCTCAGTACTCCCTCCTCCCCAAGCTTCCTTTCCTCTGCAGATAAAGTGTCAACCTCCTTCACCTTCTCTACACACCGCTGGGGGCTTCTCTTGGAATTAGCTCTGTTTGCTTTCCTAACGCTCCTGCACTGCCTTCCTGAATTTTTGAATCATCTCCTCTTTTTAGAGAACAAAATTCTAGCAGCTTTTATGTTCAGCTAGGGCCAAGAGCTGGAGGAAGGCTCAATTGCTTCTCCTTCCCCTTCCTTTTCTTTGCTCTGTGTGAGTCAGAAGCGCAGAGCAGGCAGCTGTACAACTGGCTGAGGGACTACTGAGGGTTTGAAGTCAAAAAATGCTAATAAATGAGACATTCAATCAAAGCAACTTTAAGAAAAACAAATTGTTATATTTGAAAACAGTACTGAATATTCCCAATAACAGTCCATCTCTCTCTGTTTTCTGAAAGTAGGTATAAATATGTCAAATTAATCCACAAATTAGATAATTAAAGAAATATTTTTCATTATGTATGGAGGATACAATTCTTTTAATGGAGAAAATAATTCCATTAACTACTAATCTACAGGACTCTTTGTTTTCATAGCACTGAATTTTTTACACATTATTCAGAATATTATCAGACTAAAAATTCAGTAAGAGGACTACTTCCATTTAAAAAATTGTAATTACACCATGAAATTACTTTCTCACCAATAAAGCTTTGTTTTAATGACGTGCAGCCCTTCAGCATAGTATCCTTACTTCAACACACATTAAGCAATAAGGAAAATACTTCTGTCTATTAATCTCAAGAAGTTTTGGCTAGGCCTGCCTATTTTTGTAATTTCTGTAGTACAAAACGAGTATAACAAACATTATTTTTTCATTGTTATTTCTTTATTGTTACTACTTGTTTATTATCTATATTTATATTTTATTCTCTCAGCTATTTTCTACCACTTTGGTAGCATTATTTTAGTTTGATGAAACAAAATGTTTCTTGAGAATAGACATGGCAGTTTTTTAATAGAGTCAAACATAGGGGGTTTCAGTTAAATAGCTGGAGCGACTTCATCCAAATGTTTGCTTTACTTGCATAACAGTGTGGAAGAAAAGGAAAAAACAAAGTGTGTTTGTTTGTTTGTTTGTTTGTCTGTTTCTTGGAAGGAATGCTAGCATTTCATAGGGGAAATGTTTATATCTCATTGAATCCTGGATTGAATTGGAAATTATAAGATATAGAAAGTGTGACCTAATAGCTGCTATAAATCTCAAAAATCTCTTCCTAGATGACTTCATATTTCTGATATTAATGTGAATTTTATAAAAGCTATAGCTTATATATAAGCCTGATATAATTATGAATTTTATAAAAGCTATATGACGTGAAAGTTATGACATTCCTTGGGCTGGAATCAGGATCAAAAATTCCTTAGACATCACCTGATAATCTCACATCTTTAGTTAAGTAAATTGATGAAAAGTAACCTGTCCTGTGAGACAGCTCTGTGAAAAAGCATTTCTCAGCTCTATATGAAATCATTGCTACTTCTAGATCAGGTATGGCGTTTAGACTGGAGGCAAGAGAAAAATTCTCTTTCTAAGGCCGGCATTGCCCCCTTGTGCTATAAAGGAGACAAGACATGTAACTTTCTGAATCTGAAGTTTGGAAGGGGTTTGGCTTATCCACACACTAAGGTGTAGTTCATTTTAGTAATTTTTTTTTATGTTCTTTGAATTTCCCCTTTAGAAATTTTAGAACAAAATTTCCTTCTCACAAACATTTATTCCCTTTCCAAATCACATATATTCTCTGTCTTCAGAGACTACTTGTACAGAAAAAGTTTTCTCCACCTACACATTTCTATATATCTCTAAGGTCCACTATTAAATGGCCATTGTAAAGATATTGGGGAAACAACAGTGGAAATTCACAAAGATTTTATATGAAAGTGAAAAGAAAAGTACTCATAAAACTTTTTGAGATTTCACAGTTGAAAAAGAAAGGGTTGAATATTTTAGAAACAATATTTTAATACTAGAAAATAATAGCTAAAGCTATGCTACCACTTAGAAGAGAAATCTTGATTTTGTGGCTCTTTCAGTTAAACAAATTAAGAAATTGGCCTGGGATCAAGCTCTCAAATATCAAGTATCACTCCACTGGAAAAAGTCAATAAATATTTCAAAATAATAAGAAAAAGAAGCTGGAGCTATTCTTAATAATGGTAGCTATTAAATGTCAACTTTCCTGACCACTTTTCTCCATTTTCTTCTTACAGAAGCCAGGAAATCTGTCCACAAACTTCCCAAGAAGGGACCCTTTCTCTTTTAACACTAGAAATAAAACACAAAAAGTCCAAGGTTCCTTTAGATTAACTAGACTGCGAAGGCAAATTAATAGAGTGAAAATTCACTGAACCATAGAAAGCCATTTCCTTTCTTCTAAGAAGTTGATGGAGTCATCAACCCAGTGTTGTTAACTTATTTTTAATAAAACTTGATCATCCTGCTTGTGTGAGTTTAATTTAGCTAGCAACAGTAGTCTTCTCCAGGTGTGATCATAATTGTTTTGAACCTTCTCCATCTCAGATATTTTCAGTTGGTGTAATTACTGGTGTATTTTTGTCTGCAGAAGTAGGAAAACTAGGATCAAAATGTTTTGCACAGCCCAAACCCAGACGGAGAATTTTATATTATAATACCTGGGAGAAATCTGAATCTTTATAACCCATTTAAAAACTGGGGCATTCTCCTAGGTGTACAAAGATAAAGTTGACTTGCAGTCACTTTTGTAAATAAAAAAATCTAGCAACTCACCTAGAGTTCAATAGCAAATATTTTTCCTAAATCCACAAAGGGAAAGGAAGGGTTGAATTTGCTTTTACTGCAAATGTACTGTTTTGGTTTTTTTTTGCTTGTCTATATTTGGTCATCTTCAAAGATATGTAACATTCACAGCATATTAATATTGACAATTTGGATGGAAAAAGTTGATCCAGTGAATAAGTATACAGTAACTTTTGGGAGTATGGTTTAATCCTGTTGCCTGAGCCATATGACTAGACAAGTACACCTAAATAATTACTTCTCCCCACTTGTTCTTTAATAAAAACAGCTGCCAGCCCATTCTGCCAATATTGCTCCTGTTTAGTTTCTCCTCTTTTGCTGTTTAGACCCCCCATAACATTATTGAAGCCTCTAAAAGCAGATGTTGGATCTCAGAGGCTATTTTTAAATCACTTGGACATCACCAAGAAACTCTGAAAATCTTGCAATTAGTTCATACATAAGACTGCCATCACGAACCTGTCATTTACGTGACCATGAAATTCAAGCTAAACTGGGTATTGCATAACTGAAACAAATTAGCTAATCACCTAATTTTCAATGTGGATTCCAAATTTTGCACATGTATCTAGTAGGTTCTGTTGGTTCTCACTCACATAGCTTGCTCCAGCATGATTGCTATTTTTTGGCATACCTTATCAGAGAGCGAGAGAACACCAATATATGGAGATGAATGTTTCCTACCTGAGCACAGCACAGAGCACTAAGTTAACAAAGCCCAGTGTTTTGTAAATTTGCACATTCTATTCTTAGACCTGGGGTTAGGTCAGAGTATCAGCTACGTTCCTTGTAAATAACCATATCACTGAAGCTACAAAGCACCAAGTAAAAGACATTGTTTTAAAACAGAAGCAGATCAAAATGCTGAGCATGATGTAATCAATGAGTTGTAAAAAATAAACGCATGTGAAAAATGGAAATTGATTCTTTCAGTCAATTAAGAAGCAACAGGGGTAATGACGTACACGCTTAACCCTGTTCTTTCACTGCAGTCACAGAGTGATTACCCAGATAAGATGCTGTGATATGGCATATTATGTTACAATACAATCCCTTAGTTTCGCCCCGTGACAACACTAAGTAGTCCACCTCAATAGCTGAGGTGGACAGACCCGCACCAGTAAGTTGACAATGTCATCAACAAAGATGACATAATCCAAGCTGGAAGAAAGCTGGGATAGAGAAATGTCCTGAACAGTACTCACAGCCAGCCATGGGGGATGGCCAAACAGCACATGCCAAAACAGATTTTTTGGCCTCTCGGACTCAAACCTCCCATTCTGGGTGGAACAGAGAGGCAAGAGAGCAAGACTAAAACAATCCCCAGCAGAATTCCAGCAGGTTTTTTCCATGTAGGATCGTACCCCCGACTTTGGAACCCTGCTGCTGCTCCAGGAAGACGGCAGGGTGCTTGCCGCTCCATCAAAGCTGAGACAGGCAAAGTGCCAAAGCACAACAGGGAGCCTTTTTTTTTTTTTTTAAATTTCCTCTCTGAAATAAAAATAAACACATTTTCTGACACCAGCTTTCAGCATGTACAAGGTTTGAAAACTTGCAGCTATCCAACTCTGGTTCCTTTTGCAGTATATGGCGTGCCTTGTCCTTGCACATCTGTTTGAATTTGAAGAAATTAAATCCCAGGTTAATGGTTGCTTCTGGCACACCATAACGAAAACAGTGTTATGGTACTGTGTTCTGACAATGTCTAAATAGCTGAGCTAAGTTGCTGCAACCAAGAAAAAAGGGCAAAAAAGAGCACTATCCCTATTTTCATTTTGTGGTACGCCAAACAGGATGAATTGAGAATTGGGTCCAAATTCCTCATGGTGTCCCCAGGTGCCATATGCATATTTTTATCACAAATATGCTGTATACAAAATGACATTTGTTCTTAGCAGGTTTTCTACTCTTTATTGAAATCTTCTCCAGAAGCTTTGCATAAATTACAAGCTATAATAATTTTCTCTGAAGCTGATCAAAGACAGCCCAGAGAATATAGAGCATGTTTCCTGTGTCTTACTTGAGTACAGGAATGGCCAAAAGTAATCTCATTGCTGTTGTAACGCCACTCCAGAGCAGAGGTTTGTAATCTGACACTGCTGCAAAGCAGAGGTTTCTAATCATTCCAGCAGAATTTGGCACCTCAGAGGCTCTGGTCACTCACACCCATGGCACAGCTGTACAATGAATGTCCAGAGAAAAGATTTGTTCTTGGGCAGTGATCAGAGGCCAAGTAGCCACCTTGCTGGCACAGGAATACAGACATACATTCTATAGCTCTCTGTGGCAGCCTTGTGCCCCACGACAACTTAATCCACAAGAACGGGAGAAAAAACTGTCTTGTGTACTCTGCCTCAATAGAGGTGGATGGTAGAGTTTTATTTATGAGAGGCGGCATCCAAAAATAACATATTATGTCTAATGGGATATGGGTGATGGCTTTTGTCTTCTCTAGCAAGGTACTCTCACAAGCTTTCTCTGTACTTGGAATGTTTAATTGTACTCCTCATTCTGCTGCCCACATGAGATGCCTCCAGAGGTATCATACAGTGTTCTTTTATGTCACCAATACAAAATGCCCCGCAGAACTTAGCAGAGACCTCCCTTTCCCTGAGGAGGCTTTTCAATACAAAGTAAATGGTGTGGTTCAGAAGGTTTACAATAAGAGAGTTTGACAGAAAAGACAAGCAACGCTTGCACCTCCACCTGTCACTGTCAGCTTTGTCTTGTCCTTCAAATTCAGCTGCCACTGGCTGGATCTGCCTGGCTATCGGACCCTGCTTCCCATGTCCCTTCTACACCATGAGCTAGCCTTCATAAAGGAAAGCGTGCACCAAATGCCCCTTCTTGATTTTGTGGTCCAGATCAATCCTTCATCAGTCATTCAGGTTCAGCTCCCTCCTCATTACATTTAACCTAACTCATCAATTCAGCTCCTGCCCTGGAGATGGTAAAATTCACTTGGCCCTGGTCAAGAGCGACATTTAGCAAACAGGAACTTAATTTTTTGTACTGGATTTAACCAGTGTGAAATAATATTAAGTCCTCAAGTGCCATGGGGCTTTTAGTCTTGAACTTGAAAAATATTCACACTTTGTTGTGGACTTCCTGCATTTCATACAAACGTGGCTGAAAGGACACAGTACAACAATGCTACTTTACACGGGCATATGAATAGGATTAACAGATATCAGATTTCTGACAACAAGCAGTCCTTTCAGAGCAACAGTAGATTCTGGATAAACTGACCTCTTCCTCCTTATTTTAGAGATATTGTGATAGATTCAAAGAAACTGTTTCTCTTTACTTATATCTCAATAATGCTTCAGAAAAAACATTCTATGCAGAATCTCCTGTTATCCCAAGACTTACCTTGTAAATACACTTGTCAAAAAGAAATACTTGCTGAGAAATTAAGCAGCCCATTAATCCATCTAAAGAGACTAAATTCTAACTAGCACAACTGAAAACTGCAATATGACATTACATTTACATAGTGTGCATGGGCATATTTCTGGAAAAGGCTGTGTATTTGTGCTGTGCAACATGCTGCATAAGATTTGTGATCAAAATGAGAGAAAAGTGTGAACATGAAGGGCCATTCTGTACATGTTTTTGAAAATTATCTCACAGATGGCACTTTCACTCCATAATGTAATTTTTTTATGCATCAAAGGAAATGAGAGATAAGGACAGCTTGGTAGTTCAGAAGTAAAGGGACTCATTGCCTCTGACAAAGGATAATCTCCAGTTAAGAGTACAGTCTATCTAGGCATTTCAAGTAGGAACATACCACCCTTCTAAAGAAATTACTTTCCTGGCCATTCACAGCTTGCACTGACTGGCACTGGGCTAGCTTTAGTCACCCTCCCACTGTAGAGAAATGCACATGTGTATTCCTACATCCTTCATTCTACACAGGCCTCTCTCAGAACTGGCATTATTTAGAAGAAGAATACACCACTAACAGTATAGAAAGTTGCCACTGTCAGTTAGGATGATGCAGTTTTAGACAGTTTGTTTGTTTGTTGCCTTGTTTGTTTGATTGGGGCTTTTTACCCAGCAAAAAATCTCACATGATATGGTGTAATGGAAGATTCTGGCTTCGACAGTCAGGATTGAAACGATCCAATAACCTTTACAATAGCCCAATACAAAGGGGGAAAAAAAAACCAGGATTTTTTTCTAAAGTTCTGATTTTGAGCTCTCTCCTAATTCTCACTTTGGAAACAATCCATAGGTATGAAAGCACTGCAAGTTTATGGTGAGGAATGTAACTTTAGTCTTAAGACCTACACTAATTTTATGGCTTTCAAAACCTTCACATCTATTCCAGCCTCCCAAATCACTGTACCCACACAACCTTCCAGAACACCTTTCCTTTCCATGTACTATTTTTCTTCCTCTTCCTTTGGCCCTGTGTTTGGAGACTAGGACTCTGACTTCAGTATCCAAAATCCAATGAGGAGTACTTGGTTCCCTGTACTAAGAACTTGCATATATTTCTGTTTCATCAAAGGCCCAACTATTTGCAGGATCAAGAAAGTGGATAATTCAATGAAGCCCAGAAAAACTATATTATATAATAACTGGAAAAAGAATAACTCTGTCTTTCATAAAAGAGAAGGAAAAAACAGAGTTTTCCAACATTGTTGAGTTTCCCTTACGGATCTGGAACCTCTTACAGTAATAGTATCAGCTGCTCTCTTCCTACAAGCATCACCAAGCTCCCAAAATGATGGAGAAAGAAAGCAAAAGATCTCTGACTATCCCCTTTGGAGTCTATGACCATCTGTTTTTCCCAGAAGCGGGAGAGATAGTGAATTAGCGTGCTTTTCCAACATCAACACTTCTAAAATTCTTGATGCCTGTAGTTCCAAGTTCCAAAGAGACCAACATAATTCTAATAAAGTTGCTGACTACAGTGATTGGCCAGTGCACAGAGTCTTCAGCTGCAAAAAGTCTATCACTGCCACAGAGGCACAGATAAACAACTTCCCTCAGATAACTCAAACTTTTATTTGCAACCAAAACCAATGCCAAAACAAACAATGGGATACCAATGATATACGACAAGAGGGATACCAATGATATACAACAAGTTAGCAGTTCGGTATGCCAGTTGGGAATATTTTCACTGCACAGACACAAAACAGATGCACATGCACAGTCATTTACACACACGGGGGGTCACTCACTTGGGGTACCCAGAAGCTCAGTTTGCCTCTCTCTTAAAGGTTAAAGAATCACTCAGGGGTATCCAGAAGTAAAACAGACACAGGAAGGAGAGGCATGGTATGGGTGAGGGCACTCAATCCCAGGAAGTTTCCTTGGGTAGCATCCCATCCCAAAGGGAGAGCTTCCCCTCACAGACCCACTGCTCCCATGAAAACCACACCCAGGGCATTTCTGGTGGGTCCCTGTTTGCATGTCCAGAGAAGGGCTGTGAAGCTGGTGAAGGGTCTGGAGCACAAGTCTCGAGGAGCAGCTGAGGGAGCTGAGGGTTTTTAACCTGGAGAAAAGCAGGCTCAGGGAGCTGGGGTTTTTAACCTGGAGAAAAGCAGGCTCAGGGAAGACCTTTTTGCTTTCCACAGCTACCCAAAATGTTGTAGCAAACTGGGGGCTGGATTCCTTGTCCCAGGTAACAAGTTATAGGACAAGAGGGTATGGACAAGTTGCGCCAGGAGAGGGTTAAATCCGTTGCTGAAAGGATGGTCAGGCTTTGAAATAGGCTGCCCAAGGAAGTAGTTGAGTCACCAATCTTGGAAGCGTTAAAAAAAATGTGTAGATGTGGCACTCAAGGACAAAGCTTAGTGGTGAACATGACAGTGTTGGGTTAATGGCTGGATTTGATGACCTTAGAAGTCTCTTCCAACCTTAATGATCCTGTTGTTCCATAACCTGGCTGTGTCAAGGCTCATGGTCATACCTAGTAATGGTCCAGAAATTTCTCTGGACCAAGGCTTCTCATGGGGACCCTGTCTGTTCACCAAGAGGTCCTGCTTTCTCCATTCCT
>NW_005054350.1:4082536-4085480 GCF_000277835.1 Geospiza fortis | reverse complement strand
GGCAAATGTTGGGGCAGCTGTGCACCTGCCACAATCACAGATATGAGAGCCTGTCCCGAGGTTGCCTCTGACCCCTGAGGGCTCTGTGAAGAGTTACAAACTTGTTTGAACTTCAGATCTTGCTGTCATGCCCAAGCACAGCCATGAACAGACATCAAACAAGCCTGGCCAATCCATGATATCCATTCAAGCAGCCAGGCAGTTTCAAAAACATATCCTAGAGGCAGGAGGGGCAGAAGAGCCCTAGCCCCATTTCTGCCTACATAATTCAGGCAGCAGATCAGCAGATGGTGGAACCTTTGCTCCCTAATTGTGCTTTTAACAGCCAGATTTTACCTTGCTACCAGGAAAAATAAGGTAATAATCATAACCTATTTTTTCAACCCACATTAATAATTTATAAAGAAAATAAATGTGTTTGACAAGTAGAATACTTTCCCCCTGAAACTCATATATGCAATACCTCCACTAACATGTCAGGAAACTCTCTTGGGTTTTTTTGTAGTGTTCGCAGTTGAAAGCTGGCTTGGCTACTTGTCACTATTATAGAAAAGAAAATTCTTGTGATAGCACACTATGGCTGTGAGAGCCACAATGCAAGAAATAAAATGGTGAGTCCTGCCCATGCATGTACCACATTTTCTGCCCACCTTTTCCTCCCTGCAGACCCTAGTTTCAGGGTGTTGACTGCCTCCTGACCTGCATGATCCTGGATAAGAGAACAGTGCTGAAAGCTGTGCACTCTGCACTAAGAACAAAAACAGACCCCTTTTAGAGAAGAACAGCAGAATTCTACATTTGCATTTAAGCAACATTAAGGCCATCACTAAGGCCATTTATGCATGAATAATGGAATAAGTTTTTGCAGGTTACTACTGCAAGACCCAACCTAAATAATGGTTAATTAAATCTATCTCAAGTTGGACCTGAAGTTTCTCATAACAGCCACTAGAGGAAAACTAATATACAGAAAGCAGAAGTCCTTTGCTATACAATTGAGAGCTTCTGTTTGTCACCACACTGTGTTTTAACATACCTTAAATGAAATCAGATGGCAGTTACCTGACACTGTCAAGGAAAGCAGAGTGAAATTCAGGTATAACTTTTTTGTGTTCTTTAAATCTGCCTGGTATTTCTACTCAAAGAAGAGAATGAAGGCTAAAAGGAGAGAAAAGCAGAAGGTGAAAAAAGCAGATGATCCTCTCTGTTTACATTTTGTGAGGAGAGGAAAGCTTGTGTCACTCTAGATTTTGGGATTGGCATAAAGCTGCTTGAAAAGGACAGTCTCTCCCTAGCAAAGAGAAATCTCGAGGTATTTAAACTTCTCTGCTGTGTCAGTCCTGAGAAGTGTGGGAGGGCTGCTGAGAATTCAGGTTCCAAATTTATTTCCTTGATAATGAATCAAAAAATGATTAAGAGTAAGACAAGGGAAGAAAGGAATGGGAAACTTTCTTCCATGTTAATTACATTAAATTAGTCTTGGGGATCTAGAAAACACAGGACTAAGAAATTACTGTTATAATTATAAAAATTGCTCTGGGGTTTTCACTATTGAATGGATTTCTCAGTAAAAATAAATAATAATTGATTTCACTAGTCATAAAAATCCAAGAAGATTTTTCTCATCTTCTGTTAAAACTACTTCAATATTTTTAATCTAAGACAAACATCATGTCAACATATTTTTATAAAGTCTGCTCTTAATTTAATATTCTTTCCTGCTTTTTCTCTTTGATTTCTACAATAAGCACTGATTAATTCTTTCCTATTTTCATTGCTTTCCCAAGTGTAAGCTATTTCAGTCCTGTTAAGTGGCTAGTCTTGGAAGGAACTGTCAATCCTGATGTAGCCTAATTTAATTTTTTGATTGAGTATTCTCATTTTAACAATTTTGTCAATTTTCACCAAAAAATGCACTGCAGAAAATAATTATTTTATGAGCCAAATTTTGTCATTGATTCCTGCTTATATTGTTGTTCTCTCTTTGTATTAGCTTCCAAAATTCACATTTGAACTACGATACCCAGAATTACCTTCCAAACAGCACTTTTCCATTATTTTATTAGTCAGTATATTTTAACATGGATTCTCAATTGAAATGAGAAGAATAATTTGCTTACTATTAAAATGGAAGGTAAAGTTTGTATGATGACCTACGTGTGGGCCTCTGCTCATCTGTTTTCTATTCTCTAGCCTTAATTAAGTTTTTGCATTTAAGCAATAATTTAAAAGGATCTTCTAAAATAAAACAAATTGTCCAGTTATTCAGAAGGTTCTAGAAGTCCCTTTTGTTTGCTAAGACTTTTTTTACAGATCTGCTGGCTGTTCACATCAAGAGCTGAGAGTCCCCAAAACAAACAGCTTAGTCTGGAGAAGTTGTTTGTGTGAAGTTGAAGACTGCATCATGATGAATATTTATATGGAAATGAATTGAGGTTGCACAGATAAAGCATGCTTCCCTGACTTAAAAGAAATTCAGTATGCGATTGATACATACATTATTCACACGCAAAATAGGAACAGAATCTTTTAATAGCAGTGTTCCCAAAGCCATGTCCTTTCCCTCTGCCTCGATCAGGTCTGTAGCAAGTAGGACTGTTCCTTGCTGTAAAAGCAGGCTGTGATGGCTTTTTGCTCTCTCTTTCAGATTGTGCAAGTCACATTTTAAGAGTGTCACAATTTAGTCAGATTCAATCAGATTTTCTGAAAGCAAAAGCCCCTGTTCAGAGCACAAAAAATATTACAAATCCCTGATTTGACACCATGGGTCAGCAGTTTTTAAAGAAATCTTTACAAAGATATTTTAAAGAGGTCATTAGGAGCCTTATAAGTTTATTATTTAAATTCCTTTAGAAGCAGTAACAAACTAAATGCTACAGAGACAGAAGTAGTTATGCCTCCACAACAGTGCATTATGTTATCTGGTAACACTGCTAGGTATACA
>NW_005054350.1:4077231-4082510 GCF_000277835.1 Geospiza fortis | reverse complement strand
TTGCTTTATGCAGTACCAAGGAAAATTACCTTATCCCACAATTTGCATTGTAAATCTCTTTCTAACTGTTTTCTTACTTCATTTGCTCAGAACCTAGTTTTCCAGCAAGCTGACCTACTTTATCTTATTTTTGGTACTTGCAGTAAATTCCCTTAAGCTTGTCTACTCTGACATTGCTTAAAATGTCTTCTATATCCTGGTAATCACTTCTCTTAAAGCAAAAAGATCTACCATGACTGATACAAGAATGATAATCTGTTGGTCCTTCTGAAATCTAGTAAGATGCTTTTACATTGCAACAGTATTTTTCTCATTAAACTCTTTGTGAAAATGGCTGAGGTATTTTGGAAGGTAAACCAAATAAAAATATTCATCCTGAGACAGATTTCAGCAGGTGCTGCAATTTAGCTGAAATCCCATTTTTGTACAGTTTTAAGCAAGGAAAAATAATGTCTAATAATGGGAGATACAAGGCAACTTTACTACTGGTGTCTCTAATGGCCTGACTTTTAATAAACTTATATCAGTTTTCTCAGCAGGATATTTTATGGAGGATGCTTTAAGAGCTGCTAAATTGTTTACAGTATTTACATGGAAGGAGCTTTCCAAAAAGAAGTGGTAGATGGTTTTACTGCTATCATGCTCAGATATGACAAGGTGCAAAAAATACCATGGTGATGAGTGAGAGATGATTTGATAAAATTAGGTTTGAAACACTGTTGCTCTACAAGTATTACAGTTGTAGCTGAATTCCCACTATAAGGCTTGTTTTTTCCCCCTTTAAAAATCTTCAAGCAACCAGTAAAAGTGGCATGTAAAATTTGTGGTGAAGGTTAAAGTTCTGTGAAAACAGAGTGGGGAGAAGGGGGGGGCAGGGAGAGAGTTTGTATCTGTGTCTCTGTGTGTCTCTGTGTGTCTCTGTGTGTAGGATGGATGAGTTATAAATCCTGCAATGTCCTGTAAAGACCAAGGGAAAATACATAGTTTTCTGTCTTTTCAGTGGTCTTCTGTCTTTGGACAAATTGAGGCTGGGAGGAGATCAGGACACTCGTCTAATCTCTGGACATTTCACGTAGAGATTTGTTACTGTAGATGTGCTTACTAGCACATTTTCTATCAGCAGCACAGGTTTTAGCTTTTAGAGAGAAAAGCATATATCAAGGAGGAGTATTTTCCTCTTCCTCTATACCTGCAATGATACAGTAGGGCAGCACAGGCACACTAGTGTTTATTGTAAACTGTAAGAACAAGGATAATAGTACTTATCCTACAAGAAGCAAGTAGATTTTTGACAAGTGTCTATCAAAGAAGAGATGTTCATTAGCTGATGGCATCTGGGTAAATCCTAGACCCTTTATCCATGAGGAAAATTAATCTCAACAGGAGTTTTGAAAATATCTAGTGGT
This sequence comes from Geospiza fortis, assembly GCF_000277835.1. Classification (NCBI taxonomy): domain Eukaryota; kingdom Metazoa; phylum Chordata; class Aves; order Passeriformes; family Thraupidae; genus Geospiza; species Geospiza fortis. The sequence goes on along the minus strand of NW_005054350.1, from coordinate 4,081,104 downwards.
TGTCATGGCACATGACTTTCTGCTTTTTTTTTTTTTTTTCCTTCTAGCATATTGCTTTCCTTTTTAATAAACCCAAAAATCTTGCAGCATTTTTCACTAATCATCACTGAGGCTCTGAAAAATCTCAAGAAAAACATGTCAACACTGTTTAGAAATAATATCCCACTGCAGGTTCCGAATTTATAGTTTCTGAATTCATAGCAATATTCTGACTAAGATACAGAAAAACAATATGGCAAAGCTGTAGTCAGAATATGGACAAACTCATTCACTGCTACAGTGATTTATCAGAGGAAAAAGAACATAAACAAAAGTCCAGCCCCAGAACAGCTTCTCCTTGCCTTTAAGATCCTTGCCTTATCAAAATTCTTACAGATTTGTTTAGCTGGAGTCCATTCAATTACCACACAGTTATATTTTCAAGGCAACTGCATTTACTATATTTGTTTTGGTTTGATGACAAACACTCATTTCTTGGTTAAAACCTGGAACATTGTATAAATCCCAAAAAGTTATATTGTGTTGATAAATACTGTTAAATCAGAATTATTATAAGACTAGGAAAAGAGCATAAATTATTTTCATACAAGTTTTCAAGAAATGCATAACTTTTACTTCTTTTTAATAAACAGTAAAGACACATCTTCTTAGGAATAATATATAGATTTTCTTATTTGACTTGTATTACTCCTTGGAGTAAATAAAGCAATCTCAGGGACATACCCAGCTCCTGCATATGACTGGATACCATCTCTAATTAGTTATTTCTTCAGTAGAACTATACACTGAAAGCAAAAAAAAGAAGAAACAGTTTAAAGTGGTTGACTAGAAGTTCATATCCAAAGGTATTTATTTATTAACCATCCCCACAATTTAAGAAAAAAAAGTGTGGATGGACTGGAGAATGTCCCAAGAAAGGCCAAAAAAGATAACCCAAAGGCTGCAGAATCTACCCTGTGAGCAGATTGAGTCAGATCTTTTCTCTGTGGAGAAGGCACGGAAGTGACCTTCTTGTCTCCTTGGAAAATAGAACGCTCAAGTAAAACCTCATCACAGTATCCCTGTATTTAAAGGGTGGTCACAAAGACAAAAGAGAAATTTGTAGCCACAAGAAGCTATGGGGAGAAGACAAGAGGCCATGAGTGCAAGTTGCACCAGGAAATGTTTTATTTCAATGCAAGAAATAATTTTCTACAGTGGGAGCAACCATTCACTAGAACAACATTCCCAGGGGCATGGTAGAGTCTCCATTGGTGGAGGTTTTTCAAGATGCAGTTAGACAGGGTACTAGGTGATGCCATCTAGGCTGCCTTTCCCATGAAAGGTCAGACCAAAACAAATTCTGAGGATCCCTTCTCCAGAGAACAGCCCTGGGCTGTTCTATGATCCTATGATTCTAATTTCAGTTAACACAATGAGACTTGTGGCTAATTAGTGCTACTGAAAAACTGAGCCTGTCATTAAGTCCTGGTTTGGATGACTAACCTTTGAAAATTCCATGAAAGATTCTTCAGATCAGAAATCTGCACTATACTGACTTTTTCACTTTAAATTCTTGAAAATCTCAGTCCGTGGTAATCTGGAAGTAGTGATGATCACTATTCCTCTGGGGAAGAGAGGAAAACAGGCTGCTTATTGTTCTTTATTAGAAGGTCTAAGAAAAGAATTATGGAAGCCTCTCAAGACACAGTTTGCTCTTGTAGGTCACTGAAGGATCTTTGAGTGAACATACTTTATGTGACACTTCGTAAGGTAGAGCATTTATTTCAATGTTTGGCAGAGTGGTCAGTTCTTTTAAGTATCCTAACTATACATAGTTGTTAATACACAGGCTGCTATTTCAAAATTACTTACAAAGCATGGAATTTTACAGTGCCTTTTTTTTCTGCCAGGTCTCTTCTCTGATTGTGAATATATCATTCACCTTCCCTGTTACTCACTGAGCACACACTGTACATGCCCAGAAGCACTTTAGCGAGAGAAATTTTACCTGATCTGAACTCATTTGGCCAGGTTATGGCATTCCTTCTACTATTTGGAAAGCAGTTCATGGTTCTGCAAATGCTGTTGTATGCATTGAGCTCTAAGGATCATCTTCACAAAACTAAGTATGTCCATCAACATTTGGACCCCAAATATTAAATCCCTAACTTTCACCATTACTTTGGCTTTTGCTTGTTGTTGGGTTTTTCTCAGGTTTTATTTTATCATTGGATGAGTAGCAAATTCCCTGATGTGATCCAATTACACCAGAAATTATACAGCTAATAATTCCAAGATCCCAGTTAGCCAGTCCATTTAGATTCCTCTTATCCAAATTCCAGTTTGTTTTCAGCCAAAAGCTGAAGTCTTTCACTCCCAACCCAAGAAATATTGTATCCTTATGGTCCATAAAGATTTTGAGTAGAGGCAGAGAAGCTCTGCAAAAGTGGTGAAACATCCTCTGCTGTGATGTAACTGCCTACATGTTTTGCAAGAGGATTGCAACCAGGACACTGTAGGGTCAGGTATTAAAACATACAATAGCAGTAAAAGCCGTGGGGTGGTTTCTCGGAGCCACAGCATCAGCAAAAGCTCAGTTGGTGAGCATTTTCAAGGGTATAAGAGAACAACATCTAGAGTGTGCTGGATCCTCCTAATATTTTCAGAGGCAAAATTTCCTTTGTGTGATGAAATTACAGACACTTGATACTTTCAGTTAAAAGGAATCTGTTTCTTTTATGCCTGTGTAGGGTGTTGGAAATTTTTTTCCAGTGAATGTTAACACACAACTCACTGCTTTGTAAATACATATTTTACAGGATGTTTGTTAAACCATTTGATACAAATAGATCTGCCACAAAACCAATTCTCTTTCCTATATCCAGGAACTAAAAACTGTGCCAAATTTGCTTTAATTCATTAATTGTAAAGAAGTCTGGGAATTTTACCTCCCTCTGTTTCTTCATACCACATTACATAAACAGTGGCATCTATTAACAGGGTATTGGTTACTGCAAAAAAATAGGAGACAAAATCAATGACCTAATACAACAGGTCATTGCAGAATCCAAAGAGATGCAGCAAGAATAAAGATGTTCTTGAATACAGTCAGGGTTACTGAAGTTAAGAGTCTCTAAATTATGCTAAGGTGCATGTCAGTCATAATAGTGAACACATGACATAACCTTTGCTTTAAGATTCAGAGACCCAGTTTCATCCACCAGCCACGTGTTCCTGAAAAAAGACTGCTGAAATTATGAACACGGAGATGCATGAGGCAGAAGAAGAGCCTATTTGAGACAAATTCCAAGTAACTTGAATTTTTCCAGGTCTTCTCTTGAGAAGGAGCTGCCACCGCCTTGGAACTGGCTTTCTAGCACCAGCCTTTCCTCCACAGCCCACAGCAGCACGCTGCTGGAGTACTACTGCTGCCAACACTGACTGAGACAGCGAGCAAACCCCAACATTGCCTATTATTTTCTCCTACCGTCGCACCCAAAGCCTTCCTCCCACGGCATCCTTAGTCAGCGCGTGGGCGCGGAGCCGCATGTGTGTGCACAGGGATCAGAACCGCGTTGTAGCTGTGAGAAGGATGCCAGGCTGCCGGGGGCTGCCTCGGCCTCTCCGGGGCCGCTGTCACCGTGCGGGGTCCCTCTCAGTGAGAGGCCTCCGCCTCGGCCTCTCCCCCCGAGATGCCGGGGGAGACGGTGTCTGTCGGGGGCATAGCCCTGCAGGGGTAGGGCTGCGTGCAGCTCTCGGGGCTCGCACAGGGGGCACGGCGGCCCTTCCAGGCACGGAGGAAACAGGAGTGCGGGAGGAAGCAAGGAGAGCGGGTGGCGTGAGGGCGCGAGGGTCTCCGGGCAGGGCGCGGAGCGGGAGTTCCGGAGACCC
>NW_005054350.1:4069540-4076215 GCF_000277835.1 Geospiza fortis | reverse complement strand
AGAACCCGGTCGGCGCTGGTCGGGCGAGGGCGAGCGGCTCCACCCAGGCGGGCGGGAGCGATGCGGATGGGGGAGCAGCGGGGTCTTCCCGGGCGGAGGAGCCCTGCCCGGGCCGGGGCTGCCCCATCGCCCGCAGCGGGAACTCCTCTCGGCGTCCTCGCAACGCGGAAACATCAACGGAAAAAAATTAAAAATAATAACAATTTTTTTAAAGCTCGGTAGAAAGGAGGAAAAATGGCCATGCGTGCGTGAGGTGTGTGTAGCCTGTGGATGGTCCTCCTGTGCCGCGTGTAAGCGGGGATGGTTTAATGAGGAGCGGCTTGAGGCTCCTAAATGAGAGGAGTGGTGATGAGCAATAGGCTCCTTATTTAAAGAAGCAGTGAGCGGAGTAAGGGGAAGTAAGAGGGTGTAGATATGTACATTCCTCAGACATCGCCTCTACTACACGATGTGTTATCCAGCTGCAGGCTCTCAGATTTTTAGGGACGATTTGCCAGCTTTTGTCCCCTCTTCTCTGAGGTGCTACGTGCGGTCTGCTGTTGCCACTGCTCTTTCTAAGCATTAGTTAATAGTCCTCTCCGGAGTATTTGTACCAGCTGATACATTTACAGTATGAAAACCACAGGGGTATCTAATACAAGCATCTCATTTCCTGCAGGAAACAGAACAGTCATACTGCAGGGCTTTTTTTTTTATGGTCTGAGCAGAGGGCTTATTTGGCCTCTTAGCTGTGGTCATAAATATCTGTTTTCTGTTAGCATGAAAATACTGATTTGCTTTTGCGTTAGATTCTTTGCCTGTTCTCGTAAAGTTGCGTGGCACAGAGTTTTGGTGCTTACCTAAGTGCATTCCAGATTTGGGGTAGTCTTTACATCCTTCTTTATAAAACTCTGTTTCTGTTTTACTGGATTCCTTCATTCCTGTTGGTGAGTAAGGGTAGGAGAAAATATGACATACAGCAGTGGACAAAAGGTATTCCAGAACTGTAGTGCTTGGTTTCCAAGAAACAAATAATGGGCTTTATTATTACCCATAAAATACCAGCTTGTGAGATACTAGTGCAGCGGGTAGAAAGAAAGGAGGAAGAAGACGTAATTTGTGCTGTATAGAATTATTATTAGTAGTAGTAGTGGTAAAATGTTTCTTCTGATTCTTGAACTGTTGCAGTAATTCACTCTTTGATACACCTTTTTTAATGAAATACTGATTTTTTTTTTCTTGAAGCATATGAACATGTGTTTTGGCTAGTATGGTCGCAAGAAGGCAGAGATCCCGTTTTGTGGCCTTGCTCTGGAGAGCATTGTCATTGAACAAAAGAATTCTAACAAATAGATACTGTGTGTAGTCTATAACATAGGTGGTTGTCATAGTAAACCAGAGCAGTAAACACCTGTTCAGGAACAATGAAATTTGAAAAATAAATCATCTCTGACCTTTGGCTCCCTAAAAGAAATTCAACACTCCTAAGACTCCCTGTGTTGAATTTTTTAAAAAATCCTTGTCAAATTAAAAAAAGAGACCCTTGATCTCTGTATTGCTGGGAGGAAATGTTGGATTATTGTTTCAGGCCTTGCAGATCAGGGCCTGACTTCAATGTTTCATTTGGATGTAGGGAGAGCTGCAGGTGCTTTGTGTTGTTTTTGAAAGTAGTGGAAATGCTGCTGTATATTGGAGGAAATTATTTAGAATGGGGAAGGGTTTATTTGTCAGAGAAGAAGGAGTAAAGCAAAATTGCATTGCACAAGGTAATAGGTTTCAGTCTTGCGCAGAGGAAAAGACTTAGAATTAACACAAAGGTCTTTTAGAATAAAGAATATTACCATCCTGATATTTTATAGCATTTCAAGTTGTGAATAACTGGATCCCTGCCCCTAAGGTCTTCCTGGCAGGGTGAACCTGAAAAGTGTACCTTTGCTAGAGAGAGAAGGAATATTTTTGTACATCAACATGGAGGAAATGCACAGCAGAGGCGAAATGGTGAATGCAGTGACAGCAGAGCACCATCACAGAACAAAGTTGAGCAACAGCGTTGGCGTGGGCTTTGTGTTTCTTTTTTTAAACACAAGTTTGTAAATAATAGCCTTATTTTGGCTTGTCCTTGTATATGTCACACACTTACAGGGGCAAGTTTAGAGGATATTATTGAAATTTTAGAGAAAAATACAGTGTATATTTTAGGGAGCTACTATTAGATCAAAAGGGTATGCAAATAAATGCACTAATGTAAGAATACTAAAAATCCTTAGAATCTAGGTAAGTAGTATATTAGAAGAGAAGCTTATAAATGTTTGAAAACGACCTTTCCTTAAAAGCACACTTACTCTTTTATTATGTCAAATGAAAACAATCACTTTGTGATGAGCTGTGCATATCAGTTACCAAGATATTATGAAGTCTCAAAGGCTTTTCATAGTGTATGTTGGTAAATACTTATCAGAGAGCCTGTTCTTGCCTGTTACAGCTTACCCCAACTAATGTCTCGTGGTGCACGTGATGTTTTGACACTCTCCCCTAACCTACATTCGGGAGCACTTAATGTGTTTTGTCATAACCAGTGATTGTGAAAGGGAGGGTGTGCAGTAAGTGCTCAGATCAGCTCTCAGTCTGTGCCTCCCCCATAAATAGGTGTGTGTCAGGTGGCTGTACTGGGATGCTGAGGCTTTACTGATGCACTGGAGTAACAGCAGACGTGGTTTGGGTCCATTTTTCTTCTGAAAGAAGAACCCATATTAAATGGAAACTGGCTTTCCACCAGAGTTGGCTGTTTCTTGCTTAACATCCACTTTAAAAATACAGTAAATTGATTATTGAATTGATTATTGAGTGCTGTATTATTTGTAGGGGGGTTTATTTCCTTTTCTAAGTGCAGAATTCTTAGGATGCTTTTATTAACCCTGAGATGAGGTGGTGGTTTTTTCTAAGCATATGTATTTATTGAACATATTTGCAGGGCTTGGTCAGAGTTTTGTAGCTTTGGTTTCTGTCTTGTTTTCTGTTCGGTCTTTTTTCTGCAGAATTGCAGTCACCCTCTTCTGCAAGACTGTTTTAGCTGCTGATTTCCTAGAAACTGTAGAAACATTACAAATCACTTTATAGAAGCAATTTACATTCTCATTTGCAGTCTCATATTTTAAACTATTTTGTGAGTAAGTGAGGTGAAGGGGAATTGGCTCTAAACAGGGTGTTAGCCATTGTAGTATAATTAAGGTTCATGTAATGTTGAAGTAAGCTATAAACTGAATTTTTTTTTTCCCAGATAGCTGTTGTCTTCTAACCTCTGACTCCTATTTTTCCCATTTACCCTCACTCCTGGTTGCTATCCTAACTTTGGATGACTTTCTCAAGCAGAACACATTCTTTTACACTTCCCTGCTAAATTGAAACTGAAAGTGGTCTGAGTAAAAGCTTTTCTGTTCAACAGAAACTGAAAGTAATGATATAGGGATGAAGGGAGGGGAAAAAGAAATAGTGATTTTCTTCACTTTAAAGATACTGAAACTACTTATGTGATATTTAAGTACTGACTTGATAGTGAAATTTAGATATGTTTAGTGATGTTCATGTACAAAAGTATAGAAAACATACCAAAAAACATAGTTCCTCTGGATTGATGGAAATCAAATACAAAGATGCCTTGTCAAGCTTGGGAAACTCCTACACAGGAGAGCCCAGAAAGCTCAGAGGTGTGTAACAAGAGTAATGCTTTTTTTTTCTCTTCTTAACTCTGCACCAGATGACTGTTGTCAGAAATGAACTTTTTGTGCAAAGAGTTGCTGTGGCTTTTAGACTGAAATTGCAGTCTTGTATATGTTCTGCATCAGAAGTCCTGAAGTTCATCATACATCCTCAAGCCAATTTTAAATCTTAAACCTAATGAATTTTATTTTGAAAATAATTTTAACTTTTATATGGTGTCAACTCATGCTTTTTGATAAATACCTGAATATAGTTTAGCTTGATGTGGTGATACCTTCCTTGTGTCTGCATAAGGTTGAATGCTTGAGGCGTTTTTCTGTTACCACCAGAGAGGACTCCTTCCCTGGTCTGTAAGGGAGCTTGGCATATTTCGGATCCTTACAGCCAGCTATTTCTGATATGGAGATAATGCACAGATAATTGGTAGGAACAGAGATCTTCAGGACTTTGGAATCCTGGGCTGCAAATACTGATCAATGTAATAATGCAAAAGCGTTTTATAATCCCTAATGCTTTGCATAATTTGCAATGTCTTGTCAAAAGCTCTTCTGCTTTTGTTGTAACTTCACAGGAAGTGGGATATGCACTCCTTGCACAGGAGGAAACCAGTAGGCAGAAGTCATCAGGACATTTGGGATCAGTGCTTAGCTTTGAGGGAGTTCTAAGTGTACTGAAAACAATCCCTGACTTAACAATCCTTAGCTTTTCTTTCTCTGTAAAATAAAAGTTAATTAGATTTAGCCCATATTTAGGTGTTTTAACTTACTTATGTTCTTTGATAGATTATGCTTATCTTGAATCACTTGATATTTAAGAAAAACTAACTAAATCATTTTTCCCTGTGTTAAGTGTAGTAATACTGGGAGGCTTTCAGTGCTATGGAAGGGTGGGTTCTGCAGCTGTTAACTAGAACTTTTTTGGTTATTAGGCAAGTTTTGTGTATCAGTGTGTATTCCATGAATCTTCTTGGAATGCAGTGTCTTAGCAAAGCCAACTTTGCAAGTATGTTATGTCATATTAAGATCCTATTACCACTGCAAGTTTTGACTGCTGAAAATTCGAGGAGTAGGTAGAACTCCTAGATTTTAATCTTTGTTTTCCCTTCTGCCCCCAAACAGTTTAGAAGTATGTTGTTGCTATGCTCATCCCTTTCCACTGCCCAACCCACACACCCAATTTCTTTTTTTTCGTTTTTGACACAGTGCGACTACAAATTTGGGGAAATACTTAATGGTGGGGGTTTTTCCTACAGTCATGGCTTCCCTCAACTTTTTCAAGTCAGGTACCATTTGAGCTTGTAAGGTTGAATTAAAATTTTTTAGAAGCTTTTTGTTTGTTTGTTCTTTGGTTTTTGCTTTTTATAAACAGCAGTCTGTCCAAGCTGTGGCAGAAACCTGGCCTGTCTTCTGCCTACCAAGTTTAACTTTTTTGATAGTTGTGTTCTAGAAATGTTCTAGAAACATTTTGCTTTTGCTGAGTGGTGTGGAAATAATTCTTCTCTGTGGATTCTTGAATAGCAGTAGAGAAACAAAATGGTGTAAATAAGATAACAGAGGTATTGCTTATTCTCACATAAAAGGGATAGAATCTTAATCTTATGCAGGATCTGGAGGAAATGCAGCCTTGTATCTGGCCTATACACATCATATTTATGCTTTTTCCAAGAGTGGGTGAGCATGTTAAGTACACTGACTAGTATATTTCATATTATCCCTGTAGCACTGTTTGAATGCATGTTTGAAACTCCTGTGTCTTGCGATTTCTCTGCACATGAATATTAAATTAAAGTTTAATAAAGGCTTGTGGAATAAGCTCTACGAAGAAATGTGTGCTGTTGTGTTGACCAGAATAGGTAAAAACTCCTTAAGAAAGGATTTATTATTTTCTTTTTCTGTGTTCTTGTGCAGAAGATAAAAAAATCTGAGAAAAAAAGCTGCCAATTAATGTCTGTAACATAAGACGTAGCATCAATCACCTGTAGTGGAACATCTTAGCTGATAAGATCTCTTTGAAGTAAAACTTGAATTGCGTCCTCAGAATCTGGTGTTTTATGTTTCTTTGGTTTTAAACTTAAGTATGAAGAATTATAAATTCCACTTATGTTTAAGGCAATGTTAGGTTTCAAGATAAATAAAATTTGTCCTTTTGAAAATACTGTTACTGTAGTAAGTCAGCTCCAGGTAGAATTATAAATTATAAATTCTATGCTGTTATCTTTATTTTAGAGAATTTACATCCTGTGGGAACAACATGCATTTTGCAGCTTAAAGCTGTTTAAAAGTAGAAGGTTTTTTTTTTCCCAAGTATTTAAAATAAAAGGAAAAAAAATTGAAAAGTTTTGCACTTTTTCTACAATACACAATACACTTTTAACAGTTTCTTTTAAGAGGACTTCGTTCCTTTAAAGGGCAAAAAGAAACTTCTTCTTAGTACTCAATTCAAGCAAATTATCTAGTTGGTCTATAGAAAATGAGACCATTCCTTCTGTGATTTGGGTTAGTGCATGCAATGGAGATAAGTAGCAGGCTGAAAAACAGCTGTAATAAAAACACAACAACAAATTGAGTCCTCATTCTCTGTGGGTATCGTTTCCTCATCCCCACCCTCTCTTTCTTAATTTGAAAATCTATACTTTTTGCATGTAATATACTCTGTGTTTAATTTGTATCTGTAGATTAAAATGGAAAAGGAAGAGTTGTATTTTTCCATTATGAAGAATGAAGGCTATGTTAACCTGGCAGAAGTATGAACACAAATCCTTAGTATTGTGTGCAAGTGTAATTTATATTAAGCAACTTAATCTTTTATTGGAAACTGTTGTGAGTGTTGCTGAGACATTGCCAACTCTGCTATGCTGCAACTCTCTGAACTACGGGGAATTAATCATTCTGTATCTTGGAGTAAATGCAGAATGCACTTCATGGTGTTAGGCAGTGCCTTCTTCAGAATCATCTTGATTTTCACATGTGGAGGACAAAA
>NW_005054350.1:4059687-4069530 GCF_000277835.1 Geospiza fortis | reverse complement strand
GTTTAAATTGATTTTTTGTGTTGATTGTAGAATCATTTTCTATTCCAAATGATATTTTTTCAGATAGAGGTGTGGTCGTTTGTCTGCATGTGTGCACGTGGCCACTCAAGTTCTTGTGAAACTGAGGTGATTGCTCTGGAGTCCAGGTGAGATAAACCAACCTTCAAGAATGTGTGGTTGGATTATGTCCTGGCATATCTCATAGCCTTCAGTCTTCATAAGCATAGGGCAAGTGTAATGGATTCTGTAACAAGATTGCTTTTTTTCATCCTTTGACTCACTGGACATCTGAATTACAAAACAGACTTATGGTGTTATCTTCTGCCTGTTCTGAGCTTCTTGTGTTTGTCTAATTCGCTGTCTAGCAGAGATAGGAACATGATATTAAGCACTTCTAACATGTCAGCCATTGCAAAGATGTATGTAATTTTTTATGTTCCTTTGTAAACTATAAACCTAAAATGCAGAAGAATATAATAATTTGTATAAAGGACATACACAGAATTAGGCACTTCATAATCTGAAAAGACATAATTAAAGACTTTGGGAGAGGTTTTGGTTTTTTTTGGATTTTTCTAAGGTTTTGGTAGGGTTTGGTTTGTGTGTCTTTTTTTTTTTAATCTAGTTTTTAGATGGGCAAAAGGACTGTCTAAGTGGCAAGATGCTGTGGATGGTATTTACCTCTCATAATGCGTCTGCTTTAATTTAATTTAGTAATTTCATCACCTAATACTAAAAACTGAATAAATTTTTAAATTCCTTGATGTGTAGGAGACATTCTTCTGCTTCAGCTGTGCTTAAGAACCTCATAGTACATTGTCAGTCTGGTACTGTTACGTGTGGTGCTGCGCAACCTGGTCATGTATAAATAACCAGGAAAATGGCATGAAGGACAGGCTATAACTTAAGAGGACTCTCAGATCCTTTTATTCATTGGGTCTACTAACTTGTGAATGTGGTTGAAGACAGAGTAGCTGTTCAAGTGTTTTGCTTTTATCCCTTGAAAATACTTCCATGAATGAAAACAGATGGGAACTACAGGACAATAATTCTGGTTTAGATTGGGTAGTTGATCTTCCTTTGATTTAACATTTTGAAAGAAGAACAGAAATCTCAAATTCTTTAGAGTATTTTCTCAGGCTCGGGATGGGGTGAGTGGAACAAAAATACCCAACCAACCAAGAAACCACCCATCTGTCTTTTAAATTTTGATAGCTTTGTTTTGTTTAACAGAGCTGTACTTCAAATTCATATTAATCTGGACTGTCCCTGCAGGTGAAATAGCACTGAGAGGGGAACACAGGCTTTTGACACTTAGAGAAAGACTGAATAACAAGCTGTATTTAAATAACTGCCATGCGACATTCCTTTTGGAAATACATTTTTCTTCTTAATTTTGGGAATATTTTTACTCATTCTGTGATTCTTCAGTGTTGTAAATTATTTATTTTTCCTTAATGGAAGACTGATAAACACTAAAGTTGAGTTTGATATTCTGCTTCCTGATATCTTGCTTCTAGATCAGGAGTCATATCAGTCCCTCTTCCTTGAAGTTCCTCATGCACTCTGAGTGCATAAATCTGTTATTCCAAATTCTATTGCTGCTCCCTCAGGTTTTCTTATTCTGTTCAGTGTGACATCTGAGTTCATGAGCTTGTTTGTTCAGTAGTGTCTTTCCAACTTGGTTACTATTGAAACAGTACAGTTGGTGTCTTGTTCATTTTAGATTTGGGTTTTTTTTTAATGGGGAAACTACAATTATATTTTAGACGGCTACATATTCACTCTGAGGGCCTTCTACTTCTTAACTCTGTGTACAGAGGTGGAAATGTTTGGTCAGGAGAGGTGGGGGGAAAAGAACAAAAAACTGCAGTGGTGTTTGGCTTGCGATACGCAGAACTCTCCTCTGTCAGGCAATCCTGGCTTCAGGTATATGTCAGCTATGTCTTTGAACTACCAGAGGTAGAAAAAAACCCCCGTTTCACAGAAAAGCTGAAGTGGAGAGAGTAGTTTTTTGATACTTGAAGTTGCTCATAATTTAATGCAGAAAGGATCACCTGAAGAGCACTCGACTCCCTATCAACTGCTATTTGGCAGTAGTCCTTGTCTAATTAAAGCAGATTCACAGATATGTGATCTATCTGCCAGAGACTGAATTAATGCTTTCTAATATGTCAGGAAAAGTTAAAGCAGTGCAGTAAAAGGTCAAACAGCCTTTCAGATATGCTGGAGAGGTATTTGGAGGGTGGGTAGGGAAGATGGGACTATTTTTTCATACTGCTCCATGCTAAGTATCATTGCTTGTGCTCCTGGTCCAGCTGTTTAAGGAAAAGCAGATAGGAGCTGTGATGCTCTGAAACAGAATGAGCAGTTTTTCCACACTTTGTCTGATTGCCTATACCAGGCTGAAGAGCAGGTACATGTTAATACCTTGTTCTGCTCCAGGGGGAGGCCATTCATCTTAATACCACAGTTTCTCTGGGTTCCTGTGCATTGCTTGTGTGAGCAGTGTCGCAGTCTGCCAGGGTTCTGCTGCACCTCCTGTTCTAGTACATGTAGATTGTGTGCAGGACAAAACAAATACATAACCTTCTCAAGCTGAAACAGCGTAAGATCAGTACATCCTACTGTGCTGACTGCCACTGAAATGTAACCTTTTCTGAGTGACAGTATTTCCATTAAGATAAAGATGGCTGGGCAAGTATGGGAGCAAAAGTTTTCTTACTCTTAAAAGTAAGAACTTCTGCTGTTTTGGGATTGTTGGCGTTTTTTTTTTTAATACATATTCTGTATCCTGACACCCTGATAACAGATAATTAGATAATCTGATAAAGGAGTAGTTAGAAACTTGAATTAATTGGCTGCAAAGAAATTAATTAATTGGTGCAAAGAAATGTTGAATTAATCTCTCCTAATCTTGTGTCAGACAAAAGTAGTTTGACGATATTACTGATTCCCACATAAATAGACAGCATGTTTTGAGTTCAGTCCTTTATTCCCTAACACAGGTCTTTCTCTGATATTAGACTGATAAAGACTTTGGTATTGGTAGCTGCTTTATCAGCTTGAGGTAATAAATCATACAATGGATCAGACTTTAGGAATTTATGAATAATTAGTCTAAAGTCCAGAAGTGACTAGTCAAATTTTTGCATTTGACTGTATAGGTAACCAAGACATCATTTCATTTCCTCATAGTCTCTGTGCTCTAAACTCATAAGTTGCTTGAATTTTAACATGAATATTACACTATTACTTCATACAAAGTGTTCAAGCAGTACTGAATCCTAGTTCAGTGTAGGACAGACACTGTTCCACCCAGCCACTTCAGCTTCTGCTGGGCTGGAATTCATACTATGCTCGCTTTCTCCATCTTGTTTTCTATCTGTAACTCACATAGTTGCTGCATTCCCTGAAAGAAAACACTATGGAATATATTCTTTAAAAGCTAAATGTGCTCATCACCTATTGCTCTTCTCTGACTGTTTTTTCCAATATGTCTGAAGTGGGCAGTGCCTGCTTCAATGGTGTTTGTTTTTCTTTTCTGCAGGAAGCATTGGTTTTATTTTTTGAATTTGTTTATCTGACAATTCATAATTAGTATATATCCAAGTGTTTCTGAAACTGGCCTATAAAAATCTTTGTACTCTGCTTCTGCTGCTTCTAGAGATATGACCTTGCAGAGGCTCATGGAAGAATATTACTTGACTGTACCAGGTTTATTGTAGTTGCTGTTCTCCAATGTTGCTGCTTGTCCACACTTGACTCTTTTGATAAGCTAGCATTATTCACAGTGATATCTTTAATCAGTGGGTAAAAGTTTACTGTAGCTAGTTGATTGTTCACACTTCATTCTTGACATTCATGTATTATCTGATTCCTGATTCAACTTAAAACATGTTATATCGATTGTTTGCAGAATAGCATCAGGCATACATGTGCTGCTTATTTAAAGTATCAAATTATATTGACATAAGCCTTCAACTTAATCAACTATGTTTGCTATCAATATCCCTCAGATATTTATTATTAATTAGGCAAATAACTTATTACTGATTCATTGGCAATAGTTAGTAGATACAAGTCCTGTGCTTGATGGAATGTGATTTTTCTCAAACTGTGTGTAATCTAAATAAGGGGATCTCGTACCTGGAAAAACCTTGATTTTCCAATGCCTTCAGGTTATCTCACAGAGTAGCACCAAATGTGATTGACTTTCCTTACACCGTTATCTGTTATGATTTGCAGGGCATGCTCAGATCCTTCTTGTAGAGAGTTATCCTGTAAATATTAAGAAAATAACTGTTTAGGTCATGTTGTGAAGACAGAGGGCAAGAATCTCTGTTTAAAGAATTAATTGTGTTGACACACAGGGCAATTTGCTGTTGCTGTTTTAAGGTAAAGAAGCTAACTTGACATTTCTGAGTGTATATGAATGTTTTTGTTAAACAATGAAGCTGATGAACCATGTCTTGGTCTAGCACGGTGCTGAAGAGGAAGCTGCTATTATGATTTCTTGTAAAACAAATAATTTTGTTAACTTGAGATACTTTAGAACAGCAGTACTTTGCTCAGACCTTTTTATCTCTGTTGTGTAGTCTGGTTTTAGGGTATTTGAAACTGTTCTGTGTCCTTTTCTTAACAAAGAAACCAGATGCTTATTTAAATTTATATTTTCAACAACCTGAAATGCTTTATCAAGATGAACTACTAGGCCAGTTAAATACTTACTGCTATTACAGACCAGCACAGGAGAAAAAAGATAATCTCATGATGTTGTGTTTTTTGTTTTCTTCTTTTATTTGTTACTGGCTGTGGTCCAGAAGTGTCTTCTGTACTATGTTAGATCTTGCAGGCAATTGCTTGGACCTTTTATGAGCGCTGTCTTTCAAATCAGCTGACTCTTGTTACCTTTTGCCTTCTTTGTTTGTCGTTGAAAAATTACTTACTCAGATTTCAAAACAATCTTTACCATAAAGGAGGCCAAATCAAAATGTAAAGCTCTTAAATTCAAGAATTTAGTAAACTAATACTTTCATGTTAGGTCAGGTTTTTGGTGGCATTTTTTATAGTAGTTAGGAAGGGTAACATCTGTTACAAAAACTGCTTGTTGCCAGAATTCTTCTATGTGATACATGTTGGAAATCAATTCTTACTCAAACCTTTTGCTAAAATAAAGGAAGCCTTCTTACCCTCATTGTCCTCTTCTTTTTTCATAGGTATTTGATTGATGTATTAAGTCTCTCTGAACACATCGGGGTAGTCTCATTTTTTAACTCATCCTAAACATGTGCTATTATCTCAGTTCATAAAATACCTGACCAAGTTGTCATCCCATCATAGACAGTATGGGTTGATTGATTCTGAGGTGTACACATTTTTTTCAGAGCATCAGATGGCTTGAAAACCTTTCTTGACCCCCATCCCTGATTGACAATGTATTTAACATTTCAAAGGGTAGCCCTTCCTCTGTGGGTGTTCTGATAAATCTGACTCTTAACTGGAGCCCAGTCTTCTAGCATTTTAATTAACTCTCCACCCAGGGACCCTTCCTGTGGAGAAAACATGCATTTTCTTTTAAAAGAATTTCCAAAATAGATTGTGAGCATAAACTGTGGAGGAGGAAAATTTACTTGCAAGTATAGGAGCAGTTGTGTTTTTGATTTTGCTGTAGTATATAAAGATCTGAAATCCTAAGTCAGTGTAATGTGAAAGTACATAAAACACATGCTTTTACACTAAAGCATAGTAAGTTTTGCTGTGACTGCAGGAATCCCAAATGTGAATTTAATTTTGTAGTGTTATCAGTCTAGAATTTACTGCTTAATTTGGAAGAGGAAGTTGAGATCCAGAAGCATGGTAGAAAATGTTCTTAAGTGCCTGATTTCTCAGTTTGATTTTGGCACATGCCATCAAAAGTGCGCCAGAAGTATTGGGTTGTTCTGTCTTCTACCAATTTCACTTGGAGTCAAATAGTCAGCACTGATGAAGACTTACAAAAGTGTTTTGTTTCACAGTCTGGATGTATCAATTCCTTCAAGGAGAATATTCTTAATTTTTGTCTTAGTGGTATTTTTGGCACTTTGTACTTGGCTCAGTCCTTGAATATGTATTTAAGTGATGTTAATAAATTAATTCATTTATTTATTTTGAGTTGAATTTCTATTTTTTGAGGGTACTCTTATTCTTAGCCCTAAAACTGCAATATCTTTCATGAAGCCTATTAGAATGCAGCATGTAACTTCTGGCTTAACAGCAGGGTGCTGAAAAAACTAGGGTAGATTTCAGAACAAGGGATTTATTAAAATATTGACAGAAACACTTCTTTGCTTGTTTTCCTAATTTTCCCTTCTGGTCATAAGTATCCATTGGCATTCATGGTGGAAAACTTTAAGCTGAGGGGTTAAAACATAATAGAATCAGCTGGATAGTGTCATATAATGAATATTGTTAGGAAGACTCAACTATAAGGATCAATTTGGTTTGATCCTAACTGTAGTCAAACTGTCAAATATAAATGCAAATGTTGGGCATTCCATCATGAAGGATATCTGTCCAAACTTTGGTACATGTGCCTTATTTCAACATGTGTTTTGTTTTCTTGGATTAAATGGCTGCTTTCTTTCTGTGTTCCTCATTTTATTCTCATTCCTTACAGCATACACAGCATAGAATAAATAATAGTAAATGTGTGACATGTTGACTGTATGTCATCTTTCCTTTTTTTATGTGAAATAGTTCTTGCACTATATACAGAAGTCTTTCGTGTCTGGTGTAGATTTTTCCAAGGAGTGGACCACTGTTATATTTCCTCTTGTTCAGATGGAAAATCAGAATAGAAGAGGATCATGTTCAAATTTACATATGATCTAATTTTCAACTATTAGTTTAGCTGTCTACAGCCTGGCCTACTTCTAAAACTTCTTTAGAGAGCTATTAAAATAAGCTGCTACCTTTGGTGTCCGAATTATGTTGATATTTACTCTAATTTCTGAAAACTGCTTCTCAAATTAGATAAATTACCTCTTGAGAGTCGAGAAACATAAATAATGCTGCAGCTTCATGACTTCCTCTGATGGGTACACATCCAAGATGTGACCGCCCAGCTGTGAAGAAACTGAACTTTTTGGTGCTGTTTTTTATGTCCCAATGCCACCTGGCATGAGAATGTCTTCAGGTCTTAAAAGTACACAGTTCCTGGCTTTTCTGTGTGGAATCTCCACTTCTAGCCCAGTGAAAAATGCTGTCTGGTAGCAACTGTTGGTATCCTCCCATCTCTCTTCAGATAAGCATGAGAGGCGGTGTACTGGAATGTGGCTTGGCAGCAGCATGCCAGCTTGGGAAAACTGCCCCATGTTGCAAAGATTATCAGACTGCATTGCTGCTGCAGATTTCCATAACCGAAAAGTCTCCATCTGACCAGCTTTGGGAGCCAGAGGCCAAGCAAAGAATGAGTCCCTTACTGCACCAAGTAAAAGGTCTCTGAGCCTAGACAGAGGGACAGCTACACTCCTGTGAGGGAAAACTTTGTCCCTGCCCCTTGTTGCTAATGCATGACAAGAGTGCATGGGAAAAAATTTAGGCAGCAGCTTGTTGTTGCAGTCAGTAATCTGATTTACTCCAAGATGAAGCAGACTCTTAGTTAATGAATTGGAGGTTACCAGGATTTTCTTGTATGGTCAAGTTGCTGCATCATGCTTGCTGCTTAGGTTTACCTTCTCTGATCATAGAAGTGCTTATGTAGTGGTAAAATTTTTATTACAAAGCTTCTGTGTAATTATTAGATCTACCCTTTTCCTTAGAAAATGTGTGTGACTGTAAAAGTAACACTTCACAAATATTTCTGTGTGCAGTACAGGTCATTGAACATGTCATCAGTCAGCTTGGTAACAGTGTAGATTGGAAATCCTGTATTCTTTTATTGGAACAAAATGGGATCCAAATCCCATTCAAAATATGATGCAATTTTATCTTATTATTTTAGATCACACATCTGCTCTGTTCCTCAGTGTTTGTCTTCTACCTGTGGTACTATGCCAGAACTGATGAATTCTTTGGGATCTTATCAAAGCTGAGGTCAGTGTTGGATAAACCATGTCAGTAATTCAGACAAAAAATGAGTCACAGGGTATTGTAATTTCTGGCTATTGCTGGTTGCTCTAAAAAAGCCAGCAAAATTATGAAGAAAGTTCAGTAACTTGTTTACAAATATGGAGTAAATTTAAATTTAGAATTTGAATGACTGTCTAAGCAGATACTGTGTACTCAAAATGAAGCTGTGATACTCAAAACTGTCTCCACCTTCATTCCCAGTTACCTGCTGATTCAGGTCTGAAGAAGGGTGCTTCTGCATAGGAAGAGATTTGTGTGTGTGACCTGCCATGTGGTGAAGCAGACTCCTCTGTGGCAAAAAGAGTTCTTGTTTCTCAAAGAAAACTGTCTCAGCCTCCTAGCTGAGCCAAATGTCTTCTTACACCAGTTTCCCCAGTACATAGGTACCATTGTATCACCTCTGTTTGCTCTTTATTCACCATTTGCTTTGCCCTGAATGAAGCAGGATTCTGTAGCTAAACTGCCATGGCTTATCCCACAGAATGATTAGAACTGTTGTTCCTGTCTTTGCAATTTGGGAAATTGGGAGTAAACTGGGAAAGAAAACTTGTGGTAATTTCATTATGAAGGCAGCGTGGATTTTAATTTTTTTAAACTTGGGGGGTGCGTGATGGTTAATTTCAAGACCAGTCCATGAAATACCATATTCTGATGAAACTTCTGTACAAAACAAAGGCTGGTCTACCATTTTTATAATGGTAACCATTGTTTTTATTGCAGACTGAAGTAAATTCTCAGATTCCAAATGGCTACTACTCTTTAGTAAAGAGTTGCAAACTTCACATGGCTTAGTAGATGTTCTTTATCAGTTTCCACATCTTGCCTATGAATGAGAATATGCAAAAGCCAGGTTTTGTTTATGAATGTTTCTTTTTCAGGCCCATATATTTTCAGTCATCTTCTCACCGGTAATAAGTTAAAACTTCTGCAAGATGTTCTCCCCACTAATGGTAGGAAATAGGTCCTTTTGGAAGCCAGGTGGTCTTTAAGAGCACTTTGATGGAGTGAGGTGCGCTGGATTGGCACTCATCACACCCTATTACAGTAGGTGCAGATGAGGGAGCACTGTGGCTTTGCCCCAGAAAGGCAGGTGCAGTTTTCATGATGTGATGTGAAGGCAAGTGCCAAGGACCTTATGTTAGATGGTATCTCACTGCGTAATACTCACAAGTTAGACTCACAACACTGTTAACTCCTTTAAATATTTCTTAAGCTACTTTGTGACATTATATGAGAAAGACTTTCTTGCATCTCAAGTTGCAGATAAACACATTGCCACCAAAGCAGTAATTGCAAAGGTCACTGTGAATAGTTTTAGTGGAGATGTATTCTACAGGCTGCATTCAGGCTTTGTTGTTAAAGAGCAATAACTGGTTAACTGTAGACATGGCAACGGCAACTCTGAACATATTTGTCAAAGTTTATAAAGCTTGTGCTTTTATTTTCTTCAGTTTCTCACTCCCACCGTGCCCTGCTCCAGTTTACACCACATTTGGGATGAAATGCATACATTGGGTAGCAGATAACAGACATGCAATTCAGTTATTTCCTTCCTATCTCACAGTTTCTCCAACTTGGCCATTTTATTGGAACCTCTTTTATCGAGAATCTTCTCTGGTTGAAGGTAGATACCGAAGACATTGAGACCTTTAAAACCAGTTCATGTACCCTTCATGTTTTCCTCAGCTGCTGTTCCTGAAGCCCTGTTGGAGGGGAGGGGAGGGGAGGGGA
>NW_005054350.1:4018142-4059581 GCF_000277835.1 Geospiza fortis | reverse complement strand
GGAAGGAAGTGGCGGAAGGAAGTGGCGGAAGGAAGTGGCGGAAGGAAGTGGCGGAAGGAAGTGGCGGAAGGAAGTGGCGGAAGGAAGTGGCGGAAGGAAGTGGCGGAAGGAAGGAAGGAAGGAAGGAAGGAAGGAAGGAAGGAAGGAAGGAAGGAAGGAAGGAAGATTGGTGACTACCCTTGACTTAGTGTAGATGGTTTGAGTAGTAGCAGTATCCAGTGTTACTGAGGGTTTACCCTATTAGGTCAGCCTCATCCTATTTCTTGTAAACCTGTAAGTCTCACCAACTTTGTCTTAGACAAGACTGGTGTTGATTCAAGGTGCATCTGATTCTTCTTTTGCCAGTTGTTCACCTTTCATCTCTTGAGCTTTCTTCCTATTTTTGGGTTGCCAAATGCATCAGACATAGGCGAGATCAGCTTTACTCATCCAGAAACTTAGTTACTTAAACAAACAGACCCTCCTGCTGACTGGTGCCTATGCTGCCCTTCTGATACCTGATTTGAACCTCATAAAAGTGATGGGATACACTGAAGTAATTATCCATTCTTTAGACATGGAGAGATTCTCATCTGTTAAACTTGGTGTTGCAATAAATCTTAGCCAAGATGTGGTAGATGCGATTCTAAGACCACATCACTTTTCAAGACACATGACTTTACTCTTCTGCACACACCAGTGTGTTGAGCTTGAGGAAAGCTTGAGTATAAAGTGCTACTATAGGTTCATCCTCTTTCTTTTTGAGCAATGTGATGTGCACATTTACAGTACTGATGTGCATGTTAACTGCAGACATCATTCATTTGAAACTCATTCATGATGAGTAAATAATAAACTTGCAGGTCTCTGGGCGGGTGTTCCTAGCTTCATGAAATCTCCCTTAGTTTTAATTAAATGCTATTTTACCTTGAATTTTGAGATAGAACTAATTCAAACTCAAAAAGGGATGTCAAGTTTTGAGAGAAAAAGCAAAGCTGAGAAACCTTGCCATTTTCTGATGCAGAAGGGATAGCATATTATAACTGATACCTGGATTAGGAAAGTTTAAATACAAATATTAAGGGGATGTCATGTTTTCCTTAAAGATGTTGGAAAGTGGCAGTCTGCCTTGGGACTATGAGTGAATGAATATTGTCATTACAAGTTCTTGTCTTCTCAGAGGATCACCCATCCTTGACTACTACCATTTTGTGTATATCAACTTACCAGCACTACAAATATAAATGTTCTGATGCAGGCTTGTTCTGCTACCAAAAGCTGTAGCTGAAGAATTTAAGAAAGTCTGTCCACCCTGATAGTCTATAAAATTACCAAAAAGAAGTAAGATGTGCTTGTCCTGTTACATTTTGAGAAAACTAATGACTAATTGACTGCTTGAGACTTTGTTGTTGTTGTGAATTTGTGAACAGATTTGTTTATCAAAACAGCATGCATGACATTTTAATGGTGATGTTAATGAAGTAGTGCTACTGTCACTAGGAGTACTGGACTCTTTTCCTAAATTTTTATGGTTTTGTGGACCACTAAGATGATTAGGAGGAAGCCTTCTCTTTCAATAAAACTTGGATGCATAAATTGCGTGTAAACTTGGCAGGAGGAGTGAGAGTGGTGTGGATTCTCAGCTGTAGACTCTCAGCTTAGGACATCTTAGCCAGTTTGTAGTCTCCCTGCTTGATTTGCCGCTGAATTCTCCCTACTTTTACCCTTTCATGGCTTTCAGAGGGGGTTAAGAGTGATAGGCTGGAACGGGATAAAAAACCCAGAAGTGAGACTGACCAGAGGAGAGTTTGCAGTTGGGTGTTTCTCTTCACCAGGTGTTCTTGAGGAATTCCTGCGTTCTTTGTATTTTGTCTTTAATCCTCGTGGTGGCAGCACACGCCGAGAGAAAGGGAGCCAGCCCGAGTGCTGCTGACCTTAATTACAGTTAAAATGAGCGTGCTCGTACTTACACTTTTAGCTTTTGTTTCCAGCGAGGCAGCTCAAAAACAGAGGTCAAAACTTCATCATCTGCGATGTCAGTTTTCATGAACTTCTGAGAGACATTTAGTTGGGAGAAATATTTCCTCTTCTCCCCTCCATCCCCACACCAGCAGGTAAAGGCAGCATTTGTGAAGATCGTGAGCTGCTGAGAAAACTTACATGGCAGGGTTGAAATTTCAGTTGTCCAAAATGTTGTCCAAAGACTATTGCAGTTTCTGAATGGTGAGGGTTTTTGTTAACCCCAGCACTAGTGCCAGAACTCTTGTTCTTCAAGGCACTACCTTGCTGTAGTCTTTCCTAAATTTGCACACAATGTCAGGGTCTGTCTGATGGATTCCAGTTGGAAACAGAGAGACAGTGTCAGGCATCCAGTAAAACCCATCAGCACAAGGCAAAAAAAGAAATACCAAATGTTACTAATGAGGTACTGGTAACCAAATACCTGAAAAGTCACTATTACACTGAAAAGCTGGCTGCAGATTTGACACTGTGCTAATTAAAGATGGTAGATAGAACTAGCTTTTGGTATCTGAAAAAGCCTTTTCCAAAATATCAAGTCAGTCTACAGTAAAAAAATTTGCCTGTGATGCTAATGTGAGTGGACAGTTACTTCAGGGTAGGAGTGTTGGTTTGTAAACCAGCACAGGGATGGGTTAATTTCATGTCATCTGCCTGACTTCAGAACCACACATCAGTTTCTTGAGATCTTTTTTCACCTGACCAAAAGTGTCAGTATTTGTTCTGTCTTCAGTGTTTCCTTGCCGTACTGTGAAGCTCTCATCGTATACATCAATCTTGTGGAACTGAAGCCAGTATTACTGAAATTCATAAACCACCTAGAAGAAGGAAATAAGATAGGAAAACAAACAGCAGTTTATATGGAAAACAGGTAAATGTAGTCTGTACACACTTTTTGCAGGACTGCTTCTGATATCTGACCTGAAATTGTTTAACTTTAGGAACACTCTAGGTGTTCCTTACTCAAGTAAGGATAAAAATATGGTCTATCTGCACTGCATTCCAGTTAGAAGATTCAAGAACTGGAAAATGGGTAATAAATATTTCAGTGAGAGCATTTTCAGTATCTCAGAAGTGGGCTAAAAGACCAGTTTAATGGCTCTACCTTCTTGAGCTGTTTAGGATATAATGAATTTTGAAAGAAATACAAATTGAAGGGATAGACCATTGTGCCTATAGACATTTGCTTCTTTACCTTTGCATCTTTAGTTAATTGAAGTCTCTTTTCACTTAAATTTGGGAGCTCAAGATGGAAGTCTCTGTAGAACTAGTTGTAGGACTAGAATAAATTGTTGATGTATGAGAATCAAGTAGATTTTTTTTCTTCTCATTCCATGAAGGGCATTAAAATACTACCAGGAAGAACTATATGTTCTCTGTATTCGTATTGGTCTTACAGGGAGCATGCATCATGCCCAACACAACTAAAACAGGAGCATACTTTCTAATATGAGAAAGTACGTACAAAGGCTCATATACAAATATGAGCCTAAGCTGCATTCAGAAGAGGACAAGCTCATGTGTACAGCTTTTCATTTTCAGTCATGCAAATTTAAGAGCTATACCAGAAATTATCCAGAAAATCACAGTGTTAGATCTTAAAACTACAGCGTTACTCAACAACTGGCAGATCACATTACCTTTTTCATAATACTTATTTTGCCTTCTTGCCACTGTCTCATTCAAGGAAATTTTTGAAGCTCAATAGCCTTGTTTTATGTTGTTAAATGTGGTAGATTTATGAACTTCCATTACCCAAATCACTACTTGTATTGTAAGTGTTAATGATGGGATTGCTCTTTCATGTAAATATAAATATAATACAGTCTACTGACCTTCACTGCTGAAAAAGCACTATTTGATGCAGTGTGGTTATGGAACAGAGTACAAATAAAGTACTCTTTCTTTCTTGGTGACTGAGATGGATATTCTTTTCCTTTGTTCATCCTGTTAATTACACAGTGTAAAGCAAGTTTGTGGGAAGAGAACTTACATTAGACCAATCAGGATAGTTAGAAGTGGGCAAACTGTTGTGTACGTAAGGATTTGTGTGTTTTATGGTCAGAGCACTGCTTTTATTCTACAACCCAATGTATTGCAAAAGCTGAACCACCTTTGAAGGAATCCAATGTGGTTGTTTTTTCTGTATGATCAGAAAATGACTGATGAATGACTTGATACTGGGATTTTTTTTTTCTTTGAGTATGTTGTTTGGTTTCCTTTTTTTGCTGAGAGTTCTGAAAAACATTTGAAGAACACTGCAGGGTTCTACCTGCAGGGTAACCTTAGACTGCATTCAAGAACAGATATGGTAATAGAAAATGCCCTGTCCAAGGACAGTCTGACATGCAGTGTCCTAGACTGAAAATTCAGAGGGAAAATTACAAGATGTAGGAGTTCAGAAAAGTAATTTGTAACACGAATTTTGGGAGAATTGATTTCTCAGTGAAGCACCTTGGTGCATACACTGCGTTACTTGTTTTGTGGAAGGAGCTGCTGCTTTCACTTGTGAGGTGGGAAGGGGAGTGGTGGACACTTGCGGATGCAGTAAAACTAGGCCAGCAGTTGGTGCATTTATCGAATACTGGGGGTTTTAATGAATGTTTAGTGTTCCATGCAAAATTGAAAGGTGCAGAAAATAAGACATAATTGCTGCAGTCATTTATAGGTACTTGTGTCTATATAGTCTTTGAAAACTGTATGGTTTCTGTAGATGGGCCATAGCACTTCAGCCTTTTGTATGAAATTGCATGCTTTCTTTTACTAGCATCAAAACATGACTTTATTGCCCTGTGATGCTTTTAAGACTGTGCAATGTATGTAACCCCTAATTGTTGAACAGCACCGATTCATAGTATATGTAACGTGGATCAGATAAGAAACAATTCCCAAATACAGTATATACTACACAAAGAGTAATTGCTTAAGAAACAGGCTGCTTGCTTCATCTGCTAGATATTCTGCATTTAAAACTTCGTGGTTTTCAGACCACAATGTTTCAGTGGTATTGGCAACATTCAAAGACTGATATTGCTTATGGGTGGAGTCAAAAAGATTTCTGTATAAAATATTGGCTGCTGAGTCTGGCATGATTCACTTTCCAGACTAAGTAAGCAAATCCATTTTAATTGCCGTATAATGTTATGTTTTTCATCACTTACAGAGTGTTACCAAAGAGTTAAGGGCAAATACAATGATTCCCCACTTTGTTACTGTACAATAAAGTGAACATGGGCACTTTTTACTTTATGGGGTCTTGCTGGTCCCAGAAATAAGTTTTTGAATATATTATCCTTTCTTGTGTGGTGTTGCATGCTGAGGAAATCTTTTCAGCTGTTGAGAGCTTTGGGGAATAAAGGTCTAAACTACATCCTTCTGCAGCATGTCTGTCACTAAGTCGAAAATGCTTTTATATACAGCCATTTGACAGCATCTATTAAGATCTCCATCACTTTCTTAGGCTATTCCTTTGGAGAGGATGAGTTGGAGTAAGTAAACAAAGATTTTGGGTCTATTTTGAGATCTCTGTATAAACATATGGTCTTCTGTGTCTTTAAGATTCTTTTAGGCATGAGTCAGGACTTTAGTGTAAGAAGTGAAAATATTTTTATTAGGTGGGAGTGGTCTTGATTCAGAGTTGGAGTATTCTTTTGCCTATGGTACTGATAAATTCAGTTTGTATGTATGTAAAAGATATATATGTGGAAGTGTATTGGATGTAGTAAACTAATTTCTGTTTAAAAATGTAATGAAATCCTCAAAAGGCCATCTAGCTGCATCATTTTTGAAGGACAAAAAAAATACTGACTAACATTAAAAAATCTGGTTTAGGTTATCTGTGTCACAGTCACTGAGCTCATGTCCTTTCCCCTTCCTTTTGTTAATCATTCCCTCATGAACTCCAGTCATCCATTTGGTTCCAGGAGGGATTGGTCAATTCTCCCTGAGTTAAAATGCGGGATCTATAAACTGCAGCTCTTAACGTCTGTCTTGTGTCCAGATTTTTGAGACTATGTTCCTTGTAGAAAAAAGAGGATTCCTAACCCCTGACTGAAGAGTCTTTGTAAGGCACAGCATTGTCTGCTACAAAGAAAAAAAATCCAGGAGAATGTCTTTTTAAAACCGTGAACATACCTACGAGTCTGCTCGTCCCTCTTCTGCTTCCCTTTGCAGCCCTCTTCTTCTATGATAAATCTGTTGGGGTTTTTCACAATCAGCACACATCATCCTGTTTTCTTTTTTAAAAAAAATTATTTCAGTTTTCCTGCAGAGGAACTTCTCAGCTCCAGACTCTGCTTTGGAATCTTTTTTTGGAAGAGTGCCTTTTGCAAATCCACATTGCCCTTTGCTGGAAGTAGAGCAAGGGCTTACTGAGCTCTACAGGTTCCTTGGCACTCCTTTGGCTGTGTTTGAATATTTGTATTTAGTAAACCATTTTGGTAGTCTTGTGAGCAGGCTAGAGCATAAGTGGCTGTAAGAATTAGCAACACAGGATGATTTGAGTAATCCATCAAAATTTACAGAACCTTTACCTTTTAGGGGATTATATGCAGTGTTCCTAAAAATGCTGTGGTTTTGTGTTTTTCAGTTATGACAGTACTAAAGCAGTCAGTCTGGTTGTATTTCTCATTAATGTTGAGTCATACATTTTAATAATAGCTGTATGTTTAGAATTTCCTAGGATTTTGTACTTGCTAAAGTAAGAGTGAGGTAGGCGAATTAATCTTTAATTTGATTATGTGGCTATAGACCTCAGATAAATTTGTTAGATAAACTGTGCATGTTACGAGAGTGCTGTATTTTTCTTATGTAATCATGAAGTTGCTATTAGTGCTTGTTACAAAAAAGGTATTTTAAAGACCTGATGTCTGTAGAATGAGCATTCAAATAAATACATGAAAAATACTGCAGGTGGGTTCAGCAAAATGTGAAAGTCGATGGAGAAATGGTACCATTTTAATTTTTCTAGGTAAATTTTTCATAAAATGCCTTCCTTTTTTTCTCTTTTTTATGACACCTCCACTTTCTTCCCCTCTCCCCAATATTATAGCACATGCATTTCAACTTTTTTTGGATCCTTATAATTTGTGAACACTTGCACTATTCACACTTCCCACACTTGTCAATCTTCAGTAAAAACGCCTTCGTAAGGTAGATATTATACAATTTAAAACATAAAATCCCCTTTACAATTATTTGTTATAGCTGTCTTCAGCTTCACTTGTGTAGCAGCAGTGAAATAGTTCCCACTTACTGATTTTTCATCATGCGGCTCTAGCAGTATCCCCAGGTCCATATTTAGCATGAGTGGCTGAGACTGGGGGAAGTGGGGGAAAGGAAGATGTCCAAGGAGCACCTGGGGTTGTAGGAGACAGCAGCGCTTCATTTGGTTGAGGGCGTGCTTCTTTTTTTGGTCTTGGAAAGACACAAAATTCACAGTAAATAAAATCATAGTAGAGGAGTGAAATAAGAGCTACGTAGGTAATATTAAAAGCAGAAAAAGCCAGTCTTGCCTTTTTCACAGGATATTGCTGTGTGCTTTGTTCCTATTTCTTCACATAATGAGAAGGAGGTGAACTGTAAGCAGAAAAGTCTCTTCTGCCTAAAAATGGTATTTTAAAAATCCTGGTTAGCAACCCTTGAATTCATTGCAGTTGAGAGGAAATCTTCACTGGTATTGGTAAAGTGAGCTCTTTTTTCTACTGCAGCCTGGGCCTTTTCTTGTGCTCACTAGAAATGTGACACTCATTGTAATGACTAAGTGAACTGATCTCTTTAATCAACCAGTCAGATGAAACCCTGACTACTTAGGACCCTTGGGAGAATGGCATGTGCTGAAGCCTGTTTGTGAACGTGCAAAAAGGTGCAGTTTATATGCTTTTCTTCATTTCAGTCCATGCCAGTGAATGCAGGTGGTGTCACCCAGCTTCTTCCTCCTGTCATATGCAGCTGAGCAGAGTGGTTTTAGCAACAGGGGTAGTGCTGTAACCAGCACTGTGGGAATTCAGACTGTGGATCAGCTTTCCCTTCCAGCCTAAATGACAGACAAATGTACTTTCCTGAAATCTTAGCAGTGTCTTATCATAGCTGTAGGCGGTTGTTCTTTTTTCTTTTTTTTTTTTTTATGTTTGAATGTACACCCCCTTCTTTTAAATACACTCCCATACCATTTTACTTCACTTTCTCTGCTATTACAGCCGATCTCAGGGGTATAAAAAGGGATTTCCAGAACCAGGTTTTCTATCTCGAGGATCTTCTGGCATTCACTGCTGCAAGAGATGTGGTGTGATTGATTCTTAGGAAGCTTAAAGACGGTCTTGGAGCTGAAGGGGAAGTAGGTCTGTTGCAATGATAGCTTAAATACTGCAAGAAGGCCCTGAAATTCTTTTATGTTCCTGAGAGCTTGGCACCAGTGATGCAAAACTGAAGGCTTAAGGATTGCAACAGCCTTGGAGGGAATGGTGTATGTGTATGAGTAGGTAGTAAGAGGATTTTTAAAAGGTCATGGGAAACCCAAGGCAGTCCATCAAACAGCAGTGATTAAGGACTGCCAAGAACCCCTCTGTGAAACTCATGCCTTAGATGGCTCTTCTTAACTGCCTTCTGCCCAAAGTTCCCTGAGACAGCTCAAGATGGGCTGTTAGCAATAAAGTTATTCCCATGCTTTGATAATTAATAACTCTCGTATGGAAGTGTCTGGGGTGTGGGGGTAGCAACGAAAAATAGCAGTAAGCCATCTGTATCAGGATTTCATAGCTGGTTTTTTGTGAGGTGCTCCACTCTGTGGAGGGCTGGCCATCCAAACCAGCCCTTAAGAGAGGCACTGGCCTGTGGTGAGCCATGTACTAGCTGAAAATGGGCTTCCATTGCGCTACGTGACACGCGCTGTGATTTGGGTGTACTCGTCTGTGATTAAGCTTTCATGTTTCACTGAAAAAAATACTTTCTGACCACCCAAAAATGTTCCATTCTGCCACAAATTAGTATTGTAACTTTTAATGAATGGCTGTGCATTTGTACAGTATGTGAAACTGGGGTGGTATCCTTCCATGAATTCCATGAGAAAGATATTATTGGTACTGTTACTGACTTTGAGTTTTGAAAATAAATCTAGGAGCTATGTCCAGTTATCAGCACGATGGTACATTTTCTGTTCATGAAGGACTCTTCTCAGGTGCCAGTACTTTATAACATTTTGAGAAAGTGGCTAAAAATGTCTCATGGAAGTAGTATGGAAATTAATATTATTAAAGCTAGGGTTTCTTTTTTTGTGAAACAGTGTGTGTTTGCAGGCCTTGCATAAATATGTGATATGTCAAGTGCTGTGGTTTTGTCAGTTTTTAGAAGTGTGATATCAGTTGCAGCTAATACTCCTGTTCAATAGGAAATAAAATCATCTTTGATACACATTTCTATTCTGACAGGTTCATCTTCATAGTGTTACAGAATGTCACTTAGAAAAGCAATAATTTATAAAAAGACGGAATAATTACAAACCTTATGGTCATATTTTGCAAAGGAGAAGTTGCTAATAGTCCTCCAAGTTAATAGCTGGGGTTAATGTGTATTTTTTAATGGGACAGATTTATTTTCATGAGAGCCAAAGTTCTTTCTTGCTTAGACTGTGAATTCCATAAGGGAATAGTAAGGAGTTAAGAAGGAAACATGATGAAATGTTGGTCTTTGCATCCAAAAGAGGATTTGAGTCATGAACTCCTGACCTTGTGATCCTCAATTACTTATCCCGGGTGAGGGAAATCTGCTCCACTTTAATGTTTTTATTAATGTGACTTGGAATGAATGCAAGCATTCTTTTCTCTTAGAACGTGTTTAAAGAAAGTACCTCCGGATTAAAAAATACTAGATCTTTTAATTTTTAGTCCAAGTTTTTTTTGCATAGCCAGTTTCTAACCAAAAAAAAAGAGTTTTTAGAGAAGATTGGTTGTTGTTTTACACGGCATGCTGAACCTTGACAGTGGTACACTGAGAGCTGATGGCCAAGTGTATTAGAATGTTACCTAATAAATAATATATTTACGTCACTGTTATGACTTGGCTTCCACAAAGAGCACTGTAAAGGCTCAGTGCAAGGGCTAGCCAGTGGTTGCATTAACCCATCTTCTCCATGTATTACAAACCATCCAAGCACACCACCAATTTTTACCAGATTTCCTATGAAAAGTAGATCTTGTCTTAATTTCTAATGTATCCTCTCTTTTACCAAAAAACAGAGACAAATCAGACCCATATTTTATTTTCCTAAGAGTCTTTTTGCTAACCATTTTTGAATATCAGAGCTGTTTCCATGTACTGTGCCATGTTTGTCTTTATTGTTTGAAACATGGGAAATTTCTGTGAAGTGTAGGAAAAGCAGTGCAGATATGTTTATGCAACTGCAAATTAGTCCCCACTTTAGAGAACTTATTTGTAGGTCTCAGGGTTCAGAGCTTCTTTAGTAAAATGTGAACTCACAGGAGGATGAAGAGGGTGAATGGAAATGAGTGCTAGAGCAATACACGTTAGTATGACTGAAAATTAACTCCTGACCTATCAAAGCACCCAGTTTTTAAATCTTGTTTTTCAAATGATAAATCATGCTGTTGTAAAAGCCAAATATGTTTTTTGGTGTGCTGTA
Source organism: Geospiza fortis (assembly GCF_000277835.1). Classification (NCBI taxonomy): domain Eukaryota; kingdom Metazoa; phylum Chordata; class Aves; order Passeriformes; family Thraupidae; genus Geospiza; species Geospiza fortis. The sequence goes on along the minus strand of NW_005054350.1, from coordinate 4,048,948 downwards.
GCTCAAGGTCTGCTTTAAGTTAAGGTTACTTAACTTGTCATTCTGAATGCTTGTGTAATGTTTCATTAAGTGTTTAGAATTCACAAAGCATTGCATGCATTTGCTTTACAGAGCTGTGGAAATCTCTGCAGGAAAATAAATGAAGAGAGAAGAGGAAATAAAATTGTCAGATCCTGGGATCTGACCTGATGTGACCAATTGGTAGCTCCATCAATTAGGTTGCAGATAGGGTTTGCAAGGCAGACTATTGGATTTTTGCTGTGGACTGGGAATCTCATATTTTTGTGTCTAAGATAGCAAAGAATTTTTGTGTTTGGATTCTTTGTTTCATAATATTAATGCAGTAGATCTGCATGTAATTTAGCAAATATCACTGGTCTGAAAGCTATTTTTGTCAAGTGTTGGAAATGTGTTTTAACAATTCCCAAAGACTGCTTTGGGAGAAGTTTATATAGGCTGTCATAACTCACATGTCAGTTAACAACTTAACATCCTTGAAGTCTTTCTTTAATAATTTTTGCATGAAAAACTTAACTTTCATGAACAGAAATAAGTACAATTATTCTCATCTGAAAAGTCAAGTGAACATAAGCATGAGAAACAGCTCCCTGAGAGGCAGCACATCTCTAACAGAAGAGTGCCAGTATGCTGCTGTGAATACTCAGGGCAGTGATAAACCCTTCTTAACTCATTTTCCCATTCATAAATTGAAGTTAATGACATTTTCTCGCTCTCTTTTTAAAGGAAAGTGCTAGGTCATTCATAACCGTTAATATTGTGAGCAGGGAGCTAGTGCTCACTTAAAACACGTGAGGACTGTTCTTCAGTGTCCTGGCTGATGCCTGCAAGGACACTTGTTTTTATGCATTGGCATAAGCAGCCTGTGGCCTGATGGCCTGCTGCTGAATCCACTCTTGGCTGCCCTTTGAATAGGAAGCTGCTTACAAGCTCCCTATATTGCTGTGATTCTGGCAGTCTGATCCTCAGGCATCTTTTGTGAGGGACCTTGGGTGGGAGCCAGGGCTGACTTGGTTAGGATAAGCTCCTGTCTGACTTTGCACACCACTGTTTGCACAAGTGAAAGGTGATGAACATGTGCAGTAATCCTACTTAACCAGTGAGGAAAGGTGGTACATGGCCTGCATAGCTGGAAGGCTGGGATGTGGTGCTATGAACCTTTTAACAGTGCTCTGAAGACTGATTGGAAGTTCTGAGGCTTCTTAGAGCACTTGCCTCCGCCATGCATGTGGATTTCACAAATACCAATAAACTGACGTGCATAGCAGCTAACTGAGAGGAGATTTTAGTAGCACAGGCACCTGAAAACTGAATCTCATAGACTCTAATTATCAACTGTTTCTTAAACTATGGTATGGGTTGAGTTGTTTGAGGGTTTTTCAAGATGAGTTATATTTATCTAGTTTAGGGCTCCTGAGACTTTCCATGCTTTCTGGTAAGCACTTTGAAGTACATGTATTGTGCTTATGATACCTATATATAAGTGGAATGGCTGCCAAGTCCAGCATCTGGGACACAAAACAAACAAAACAAAACAAAACAAACAAACAAGAAACCCCTCAACCAAAAAAAAAAAAGAAAGAAACCCCAGAAAAACCACGAAACACAAAACATAAAAAAACACCCACATCCCAAAAAGTTCAGAAAGTTGAGATGAAGGCTGAAATCCTGTGAAATTAGAAGAGAGAGTATATTATTTTGTCTTGAAGAAATGTTCAATTGCTTTAATAACTTTTGCAGTTCATAAACTTATTCACGACAGCTTTGCAAGAGAGGAGTCAAGAGCGCTAAAACAAGTATCCCTTACATCATAACACTTGTTCATTCCCAGAGGAAGTCAGTTTTCTGCTTAGCATGAGGAAGGAATCCTGATGGGAAAAATAGGACATTGTCATTTAATTGGACATTGCATCATAAAACAGATTCATCAGGGAGAATGGCGTGGAGGGAATTAGAGTCACACAGGTATTCTTAGTTTAGAAGAGTCTGTGTTTTGCTAGTTTTTGTATTTGTATTAAAATAAACTTATGAGACATGCTAGATCTTGCATCACCTTGACATGAGCCACCAGAATGATTCTTGATATATAGCACAGTAATGTCAGTGTGACCAAAATGCTTTCTGTTTCCACTCCTCTAACCTCCTCCTGCACTGTGGTGTCTGTGGTTGCCACAAATAAATTCCATCTCACAGAACCTCTCTGAGCTGATGTTCACTACTTAACAAGATACTTGTCAGTCTCAGGTCCACAGTTTATCAGATTCAGTTCCACTCACTTTTCCATTAGTCTCTCCTTCCAGAAATAGCCTGTCTTTTTCTTTGACCAAGTTCTGGCTGACGTCACTCCTGCCCAACCTGTCCTCCACAGTTACCAGTTCTCGGTTTTCTCTACCTTTTTCAACTAATCTGCATTTCCAGGGTTTGGTTTGTTTTTTTTTTTCCTTTTTGCAGCCCCTGTTCTGCCTATGGATGATACCACTTCTAAGTCCATGACATTTGAACCTTGCACAGAAGACACGGGGAGCATATGTTTCTTCCAGAATATTCTGGTCCCAAAGCAACTGCAGTTTTGGGATTACAGAATTTCACATGGGTTGCAGCATTCCACCTAGGGAAAGCAAGTATGTGCAACATTCTTCTCCTTCTTGACACCACTTCAAAAAGAAAAGACTTGGAAAATTGACTGGTTTTGGCAGATTTTCACATGGATAGCAGATTGGTCCCATTATCTTAAAGTTTACATTGCCCTCTGGACTTCCTAATCTTGACTTAAAGCATATGGATGCTCAGACTTGATTATATTGTGTTAGTGAGCTTTTTGTTTGATTTTTAACGTGTCATCAGAGTATGTTAAACCAGGCAAAGCTAACTATTTTCTCTATGTTCACAGAAATTATCTGTTTTGGCTAAATTTCCCAAAAGGTTCAGTCTGACATGGCTCTCAGCACAGAGCACTTCTGCGCAGCAGCTAACATTTGGAGTCACAAGCAGTTGATAGCAGGGTCTTCTAATGGAAGTCGTCGGACAATCTTATTAATAGGGAAGCTTGGAAGCATGCCACTGATCCATCTCAAGAGCTCCTTAATTTGAGATGCCCTAGGTGTTTTCCACCCCAGCATGCATATTTTTTATAAAACTTAGGTAGCTAGTCATTGATGACAGTCACTGAACTCCACTGTTACATTGCTTTTTCAGCAGTCTGGATTTGTAGTGCAGTTGTCTATTTTTTAAAGCCTCAGCATTGGTAAGGTTTTTTTGTCAGACTAAGGACCATAAAAAGTTTAGGAGCTACTTTTGCATTTAGCTACTAATAGCTAAATGTCTGCTATTAGGCAGTTCACTGAAATTTTCAAATTGTTTTTTTTGTAGTTTGGTGATGAATGTGTTTCATGCAGTACTGTTAGGAAGTCTGGATTAAAAAGCAGACGCTATTTGGGCTGAGATGTCAGCTGTAACTTTTCAATAATTATGACAGCCTGCATATCCCCCTTAGTCTAGGAACCACAATCTGAACTGTTTTAAGCCAGGACACAACTTCCTGTCTGCAGGGGAGTTCAGTCTTGGAAAATTTCAGGTGTTTGTCAGTATTTAAAATCATTATCTTCATAGTAAACTTGAACCTGAGCTTACATCCATCAAAGTAAAAGAAAGATCAGGTTTGTTGTTGGAGCAGTGCAGATTAGGTTTATGATGATGGGCTTTCTTGATTAACTGTTGAAAAGTTCCATTTGCTTGACATATTCCATACACTATTATGAAACTCAGAGTATGCTCTGCAAAGACATTTGAATTACTGTGGTTGGACTTAGAGTAAAATAAAGGTGTTCCTTAAAATAATGAAAATGCAGCATTAGAGAAGAGCTTTCAGATGGACCTCCCTGATAAAAAGCTATATTTAAGCTCTAACTGACAAACATTTTTCCAACTTGCTCTTGATAATCCTCCAGTTGTTGATCTTCTGAATTAACCTGTTGCAGTGCTTGTGTGATTCTTGTAAGTAAGCCTTTTCCTGGTATCAGGCTGAACTCTGTTGTTACAAATTAAGGTATTTCCTGTTCTCTCTGACTGAACCGATCAGTATCTTCTTTGCAATAGCCTCCTTCATTTTAAAAAGTATTTTGTATTCGTTTCAGGTTAATCTCTTCTATATTGAACACAATTTGTTCAGTCTTTCTTTACAGGCAAGGTTCTTTGTACATGCTACAGTTTTTGGACACTGTTCTCCAGAACTGATTTGAGAAAGTCAAGTTCAAACATGAGCATCAGCTCATGTTAGTAATTCCTGTAAATTAAAGAGCTATATCCTCTACCAACTACTGGAATATCCTGCTTTCTGCTAAAAAATCTGTAGATAACAATCAGGATTAAACTTTGGGCCCTATCCCACCTGTTACTACACAACCACTCCAATATTACCTAGATTATCCAAATGCTGTGTAAACAGTGGTTTGATCTCTTGGCTCTTATGACTCTTAATTTTTGACTGGCATGTTAGAGAAATTGGAAATGGGCTGATCAAAGTAAGTGCAGAATAGAAACTGAAAGCTTCTTACTCACCTGAACAGTGTTGATTGGGACAGCAGTCTAAGTCACAGTGAGCTTGAATTACTGTCTATTATCAAACTTGCACAAAACCCTTTATGATGAATTAGGAAATTCCTAGGAAGAAAAAGCCCTCTGTCTGTAATATGGGTCCTTATCTGTGTTGACATATTCAGTGAGTTTTGAAAGATAGCAGGACTGTTCATTTGTTGCCTCTATAGTCCTTACCTTTATCTGACATTAGTTCAGTATTCTTGACTATGGAGGGGATTGCAGGAAACTTGTCTTTCCTTTTTTTAATTACACTTAATGCATAATTGGAGTTCAGGCATGTAATTTTGTCTTTTGAGGAAATCTTTGTGATTATGCAGAAGATTTGGTTAGAGACAAAATATAATTGTCTAACATGCTGCTGTTTGTGGTTTCTTGCCTTACTCGAGGTACCCAGCTGCTGTGTGCTGCTTGCAAGTTCATTAACACATTTCCTGCCTTGGCAGGAACCTCAGGCACTGGTGATACCCTTGACCTCTCTGGAAGAACTTAAAGAGTTAGGACTTTTGCTCTTTTCTGCCATGCTCTCATAGATCAGCATGTCGTGTTTATTGCCTGTGGAGCAGAGCGAGCACTAGCAGTGTACTCTGGACTCTCCTGAGCTAATTGCCTTCAATGATTGTCTGTGATTACACGAGCTTGTAACGTTGTTCTTGCATTGCAGTCCTCTGCTTCTTTAGGCACCATGAGATTCTGTCTAACCACCCTTCATTAATCATCCCTGCAGGTGGTTTTATCTGATTTCTGTTTTCTTTTAGAGTTATGATTTTTTTTCCCTAGGAGCACTTCTTTCTTCATTGACCCTGTGTCCATATCTTGTAAATTGTCTTATTCAGAACATTTTTGATATACCATCATTTCATGCCAGTGCAAAGAAAAAAAAAATAAACACAAAAAAAATCTGCAACTTATACGAATCTGAAACTTTCAATGTTTCTTTCATGTTCTAACTGGAAATAGTCCACCACATTTTTTAAAAAAGCAAGATTTGAAATAATTTTCCTTAACTGAGCAGTGACTTTCTTTGTGGATGTACTTGTTTCACATAAAACATTCTGGAGCCTAGCTGTAGATGCTGCTTGAAAATTCCTGGGGACTTGGCATTGTTCCCTTCTTATTCATATTCCTCGCAAACCTTTTTGTCTCCAACTGATGATGCAGAGCAGTGAAATGCCATTCAGCGGACTGAAGTCCAGAGTGTACTTTAGATACCAACTTAGACCATAAAAACATAGCATTGTCCCTCTACAGTAGAGCCAGATCTTCATATTTTGAGTGTCAGAAGTGGTCACATGTTTGTGTTGCAGATTTAGACATTTTATGCAGAAGATTGTGCATACCCATTGTAGGATCTTTCTTTTTCAGCCTTGTATGAATAGACTTTATTTACACAGCACACTTTTAGAAAGCATATTTTTGAAATTACTGTGGAAGGTGTTACTGAGTTGCCAAAAAAAAAACCAACCCAGAAGTCATTAAACCTGTAGGTCTACATATATGTATTGCTCCAGTCTTACCCACTGTGAAACAGGACATTTCTTAATGCAAATATGTTGTCCAGAAGTATAATCTTATTTAAGTTTTGTGGAGGTTTTTTTCATTTCCTGCAATGTCACCCACATTCAGAGTGAATACTGATTCCAAGTTTAAAAAGTAACATTAGTATTTGGATTCCGAAGTGTAGTATGGACTGTACTTCTTGGTAAGATGTAATGTATGGATCTGTACAAAATACTGTAGCACTGCAGTTTTAGGCTGAAATCAATTTAAAATGAACTCAAATCCAGAATAGGCTGTTCTTAGCTATACCTTTGAAATTTATTTTGGTTCAGACTGCATTTACATTGTTAATGTCTGTCTTGAAATGCTTAGCAGACTTTAAAACACTTCTGTCCTTCCTCGCTCTAATTCATTTGGAAGATCATGTGGCTTTAGAAGAGTTTTTTTTTTGCTTGCTTTTAATTTGGGGGAAAATGCTAAACATGTTTTTGGCTATTTTTAAAAGAAGCTATAATTATGTCAAAAATATCACAATGAGGAAATATTGAGTATGTATAATGGGTTTCTAATGTATTTAGCATATGGTAAAAATGGATCCTGAAAAGATTTGTACAAGGACATATTAAATTAGTACAGAAACATGCTAAACTCCTTAAAATGGATAACAGTAGAAGTCCTTTCTATGTTTTTCCAAACCATAATGAGTACTTGGTGAAAAACATACTTTGCTTGCACAAAAGCACTCTGAAGTGAGCTAAGTATGCCAGAACTGTAGAGGATGAGATCCTCAGCCAGCCTAGTAAGTACAGGCTTCTTGGTCATCATGTAACTTACTTGTTCCTATAACACTTTAAAATCCACAGTGGTAAAGCAATCGAAATATCAGGGCATGGATGGTAAAATGGGCAACCATAATGTTTGGATTATTAGAAAATAGCTGTTTGTCTGCTTTTCTGCCCATTAAATTACTTTGCAATGGAACAGAACTATTCTAAGAGGGAATTAAAATTGGGGGTTCTTTTAAAAGGTTTCATGGTTTTAATTTTGAAATACAGGATTATCATTATACCAAATACTTAAAATCTAAGAAATTAATAATCAAAAACAGATTGATGTATAAAGAGAATAATAAGTAATGAATAATAAACTATGTTAGAATAAGGAAACTTAATTCTGCTTTCTAAGAATTTTGAACTTGTGAGGTCAAACAAGTTTAAGCTCTTTTAAAATGCATTATTAAAAGACAAGGCAGTATCCATAACAGCATCACAATCTAGCAAACTTGAAGGAGTTCTAGTATTCAAGACAGACTTAATCTTCAAAGTGTACTCATGTCAAGTTGTACAGATATTTTAATAATAAAAAAGTATATGTCTAGAAAAGAAAGAACTTGAATATTAAATGCAGTGAAATTTCTGCTGAAGAACACCACAGGTGACAAGAAAAAGAAATTAGTAAAACACTGCATCGATACCTGTCTCCAGAAAAGCTACTGTAAATTTATTAAATTAACAGAACCAGTTTTACATAATTAGTGATAAAATCATAGATATAAGATATTCACAGTGCCCAATTTTAGACTCCTGCAATGTGATATAACTTTCTCAACCATGAAACAACAGCTTTTATGAAGCAGCTGAAATGGATGTTTCAAAGCAGTATATGTTTCAGTAGTATAAGTTTGATTCTCCTATGTCACTCTTTCCCATTCTGCAATACCTCAGGAGAACTTTTGCTCTTTGTCACCAAGAGAAGGAACACAGGGAGAACTGCCACATCACTGGGTGCCAGAACAGTCCTGCCAACTGGCTTGAAGTTAGGACCTTTCCTCAGCCAAACTGTGTATATGATTCAATGTCCTGTTACTATGATCCATAGATGTGTGATCATGTTTCTTACAGTGCATTCTCTGACCTGTTCTAAGCAGAGTGCTGTCTGTGTTACACCACAAGCAGAATCGCCCTCACTGCTGTCCTGGGGGCCACCAGCATTGCCAGCTGGACAAGGGCAGGGATTCACCCCCTCTGCTCTGTGCTGGGGCAGCCTCACCCCGAGTCCTGTGAGCCCTGCTGGGTGCCACAGCGTCAGAAGGAGGGACAGCTGTGGGACAGCATCCAGAAGAATGGCACAAAGATGATGAAGGGCCTTGGGAGGAAGCCATGGTCTGTTCAGCCTGGAGAAGACTGAGGGGAGACCTCATTGCAATCTGCAGCTTCCTCATGAGGGGAGGAGAAGGGGCAGACGCTGATCTCTGCTCTGTGCTGACCAGTGACAGGGCCAGAGAAAATTGCATGAAAGTGTGTCAGGGGAAGTTTAGGCAGGATATTTGGAAAAGATTCTCTACCCAGAGGGTGACTGGGGACTGGAATAGGCTCCCTGGTCACAGCACCAAACCTTTTGGAGTTCAAGAAGTGTTTGGACAATGCTCTCAGGCAAATGGTGTGACTCTTGGGATGTCCTGTGTTCAGTGATCTCTCTAGGTCCTTCAGGATGGTCTATGATAGTTTGGCTCCAAAAAGAAAGTACTCTTTAATGAATTCTGCTCTCAGTTCTACCCATGAATGAAACGTTTTGATGTTGGGGTTTCCTTTCTCATCTGTGTTTTCCCATTGAGGATGTTTTGAACAGATGGCTTCAATTTTATGAAATGTGTGGCAGTACCTTTCATTAAATTCTGTGCACTAATATTGTGAACTAATATTGGTTATATTTGGCAAATTGTTTACTGTGCTACTTTTATCTGTACAAGGCATCAAGTTTCCTTACTTGAGGAAGCTTAGCCTGTGTCTGAAGCTTAAGATGACTTTTTGCATTACTATCACTGGCATGCACTTTTTTCCCTAGATTTCATTTGGTGTGTCTTTATGAATCTCAGTTGTTTGTGTTAATGCATAAAGTTTCAAATAAAGATCTTAACTTGCGTTGTAGGAATGTGCATAACAAAATTGATGGCTGTACCTGCTCTTATATGTGGCTACCATACCAGAATCGTTTAAATGTTTTTCCCCCCCCCCCCCCCTTTTTCTTTTTAACATGTATTGGGAGATGTTCTTTATTCATTTTAGGTATAGGGTTGAAATCTATATGGGCTGGCCTGTTAAGTGTAAACTTTGTCTTCTAAACTTGTTTTATTAGAAACATTTTGGTATAGTGTAAAATGGATTTGCACCTCTTACTTAGAAGTTTACTAAATATGGCTTATAATAATGCACTTTATGTAACTTTCCTACAAAATAAAAATCATGTTTATGAAGGAGAAATGTATCCCATCTTCAAACATGCTCTAATTTTTTCAAATACCTAAGAATAGATTTTGGCAGCTGCTGATCCTCTGAAGGGATCAAAATCACTTTGAGGGCAGTGTGAAGCCCTGTTCACTGTAGCAGCCATTTCATCTGTCCTCTGCGTGTGTTCTGGGGCTGGATGGTTGGAGAGCAATAGCTTTTTTGGAGATTGCAGGCTTTGCTGTGTAATTATATTGACATGCCTGGTATTCTTGTCTTTAACTCTTCCCCATGCAGAAATTATGCCTTTGGGCTAAAGGATGGATGTGGAATTTCCAGACCAAGTTTGCTTAGCTGCTGCTGTCAGCAGCAACAACTATGCATTCGTGCCCGACTTGGAGAATGTTTTCCTTAGGGACTTCTGGAAACTTTTGGAAGCTTGTTCGAGCTATGATACGGTACTCTAAATGAGCTGCCATAAGCTGCAAAATTCCAGGCATTTCTGTGCATGGGTGTGAATCAGCTGTACAGTACAGCTGCAGTAAGACCAGCAGAGGAGGAGAAGCCATGTGCATTTATTTCTGTCCAGGAAATCCCAGAAAAGGATAGCAGCCCAGCATACTCATGCAACATCTCTTTTCCAAAGCAGAAATCAATCCTCCTCAGGATCCTGTCCATCTCCCTGATCTGGAATGCCCATGCCAATATCATAGGCACCATGCTTTACTGTCAGGACCCAGGACATCCCTCTGGCTGTCGTGAGCAGCCAGGACCCCTGCCAGGGGTCTCAGAGACCCTGGCACAGAGCCCAGAATGCCTGTGGTTTTGATTATGACTCGTGGAGCAAGTTACCAACCTTAGATGAAGATCTGCAAGCCATGACAAATTAAGTAGAATGATAGTGAATTTATCACAAGGTGAAAAAGTAGATTTTGGGATTTTTAGAATGGGGATTCAGGGGGGCAAGAGGGAGGGATCTGGGCATGTCCAGCCTTTCTTCTTCTTCTTCTTGGCCTCCATCTTCTGCTGTGACATTGGCACTTTTAGATTGGTTTAGAGTAGAAGCTTACTGTCTAACATAGGTGATAGGTATTGGAAAGTAATTGTAAACATTGTATACGTGGTTTTTAGTATAAAGACATACCACCGCCTGGGGGCAGGCAGAATGCCTTGGACTATCAGTGCTGACCGGGTCTCGGCAGGACAGGAGAAAGAATTTTATAGATAAGATACAATAAACAACCTTGAGACCAAGAAATGAAGAACCCTGATTCCTTCTTCAAGTGCCAAGCTGGGAAAAGAGACTTTCTAACTTTTCTCGGGGTCACTTTGACCAGCTAGAGGCCCTGACACTTTACTACCTCTGGCTTCTCCAAATTTGAACCCTGTTCAAATGTGCTCTGTCGCACATGTCAGTCTAACCTTGTGCTCCTTCCCTTCCCACTGCAAAGGGAGCTCTCTCCAAAGCAAAAAACAATCCTGCACTCTTCCTTCCCTTTCCCACTCCCATCTAATTCATGCCTGCCCCACACATGCCCTCTCTGCCCTCCTGTGCTGCTCCTCCCTCCTGACATGCAAACAAGGTCCCAGTACAATTCCTGCCCTCAGAGGTGGCACAGCCCTGTTGTGCTGCCCATATCCCAGGACAGAGCCTCCTCCCGTCTGCTGAGCCACACGTGTGGGTCCCAGGCAGGCTGGTTTGGCCTGGCCAGGTGGCTGCAGGCAGGCACATAGGGCTTGGGGCAGCTTCTCTGAGCAGGAAGTTTTGGTTGGCCAAGTAATGATCTTTATCTTGCTGCTCCTGTAAAAGGCTGAGCCTGGTAGGCACTGTGTGGCTCTGTGCCCTGACTGCAGACACGGGACAGGTAGTGCCAGCACAGGGCACCAGGCACTGGGTTGATGAGATCCTAAAATCACATTCTGGTAGATTTTGGTATTTGACACTAGCTGGGAAAGGACTATGCTAAGCTGTTGTTATTTCACCTGCTAAATTGTTTAAATTGTAGAGAAATAGGTTTCTTTCTCTTTTTCTTTGTAGAAAGTGGGGAAAGAATGGTGGATTTGCTGTATACATTCCTTTTTCTTATTCTTAGAACTTTTGTTTCCCTGTGTTTTACAAGCAGTTTTTGGCAAATACATATCACAGGAACATCACTGTGTCGCTGTGTTTTGCCCATCACCTGAAGTGATCCATGAAATGATTCCTGTTCAAGGAAAGAGACTTCTAAAAAAATAATCGAAAATGGACATTTGAAATATACCATGGAAACAGGTGCCAGGCATTTACCTGGAATGAGATTAATTTTGGCAGGTGGGGAAACTCTCAGCAAGCTGATTTGTTGAGGCGTGGGTTTGAAGATTGCCAATCTGCTCCAACTATGACAAGAAGCAAACTTTGCTTCTTCATCTTTAAAAAAAATTCAGAAAGATAAGAGTTCTCAAATGTTTTCTGCCAGTAAAATATAGTTAAATTAGACAAATAGTAGAATGCAATTTTTACATGGCAAAACTCTTCTTGGTGCACTCTGCAGTCTGTCACATTCTCACAGAAGGTTTAATGGCATTTTTTGCCTTATCTTCTGCCACTTCCCAATATTTTCTTTTCCCATCTCTCAAATAACATTCAGGTCTTTCATTAGCTTCAAATGAAGATAAGACAGTGAACAAATTTTCTGAAAATAATCTTATGATGGAGATACACACCTTGATTGAAATATTTCCAAAAACAAACTCTCCTCATAGTAAAGATCGATGAGAAAGGTGATTTTGTTTGGTTGGGGTTTTTTTATGAATGCTGTAACATCAGACACATATTTAATATAGTTTCTTAAATGAGAAATATGTTTTTTCTAGAAGAAAATTATTTTCAAAAGTGTTTTCAAGCACCAAGGGTCTTGGATCAAGTCTAAAAACAGCCCTAAAAAAAACTTCAAACTCCATATTTAAATTTAAAAATACTAAATTAACTTCTTTTTATAGAAGATATGATACCTAGAGCTTAAGTTAAACTTTGCCCTCTTTATTGCAGTGAGAGTTCCCCTTACCTGACAGTGGTCTAACCATGTTAATATATTGAGCCAAATCTAAAAATACTGAAAAGAGAAGGTAGTTTGGTACACCTTATGCTTTATATGACTTGTCATATTTATTAACTCTATATATAGTTTCTAAATAAGTAGAAAAATGTGGAAAGCAAAGCTTAAGCAGACCTAAATTCCTTGGAGATGACATTCCAGTGAGAAAAAAATACCCTACAAATCTGTGTCCATAAAGGTAAATATTCATGAAATGTGCAGAAGTGGAACCCAGTTTACCCATAGGTCTGCTCTCTCACGTTTCATGAGACTCTTTGAGCCCGGATTTTCCATGTTGGCACATAAGTTAGCAAAACTGATATTCTTGTATGTTTAGGCTTGGTTCCTCTTTGCCTGGGAAGCAGGAGGAGTTATTAATAACTATTACTACTAAAATGGTTTGTGATTTCAGGCTGTATCAAATGTGTGGCTGTCTTCCTGCTGTACTGCATGAGGCACCAAAGCATAGGCAGGGCTCAGAATCTCCTGCTGCGGATGTTGCCAGATGTTTGTTGTTTGCCAAATTTTAAACAATTACAAAATTTCCACCATATCTTGAGAGCACAGCTTCCTTCCCTTGCCCCTCAGCCAACTTTCCCTCTCCCCTCCCCTTCCCTTGGCTTTGCTTGTAGCTGTGAGTGCTCACTGTTCCTGTGGATCACAGGCGCTGGTTTCTGCTGACTAGGAACATTTATTTACGTTCAGGTATTTCGCACTGTTGGGTCTACAAATGCCGGCCAGTGAGCAAGAGGTTTTCTAAAAAATTTACCTGAAGCCTCTCAGAGTGGAAGAAATAATTTAGACCTTGAAATATGACTGAAATATGTATAACAGATGAAGACAAACTTCCTGGGTCTTAATAATGAATTGGCATATATTTCAAATCATGGTAATTTCAGTGTTCTTACAAGATGTTTGTTAAGTTTGGCTGTGATTTTCTCAGAAATTTGTAAAACCATTTCAGATCACTGTGGTGTTCTGATGATAAACAGCACAAAGGAAGTGGAGATCACACTGTGTAAGGTGCACGACCTTACATGAGGTTTTAGATGCATTAACATTTTTTCATGAATGAAATTATTTAGTGTTTAATTAGAGCTAATATCCAGGGAAGAGGCTTCTAGTATGTGGTGTTACAGAGCCAGGAGGTGGTTGCATAGTACAAGAATTAATGACTGCTAATTTTGTTAGCAAATTTGAAGGATTTTAATAATAGAACAAGTGCTTAGATGCTATCTCTAAATTCAGAACCTACCAAACAGGTATTCAGTCAGACTATTTTTATCCAAGTGTCACTGTTTCTCAAATCAAATATCCATCCAAATACAAGCTTAAAAATTGATTTAGAGATGAGGATAGACTCCCGTTGTCCAAAACAATGTTCAAATGTTTGAAATAAGAGAAGCTATTTTCATCCATCTACAGTCCTTCTCTTGTCCACATGTTTGCTCATATTATTTGACCAGGAACTTGCTTTGTAGCCTTTTCCTTACTGCTGTCTTTGTATGGTATGGATGCAGTTCCACACAGCTTCTGTGAAGATGAAGCAGGACTCTGAGAAAAGCCTTTACCTTTGCCCTGAATCACACTGAAGGCAGCTGGCTTGCTCACTGAAAGCAGTTAGATGACCTACGGAAAAGTTGATACACCAACCTTCAATTACAGTCTTTGATCTTCCTGTCCATGCTAAGGACCAAAATAAGATTGTTCTGGCATCCTCTTTGTTTTTATAATCCTTATTTGTTGCTGATTTGTTTAGTGGAGTTTGTAGTTATTATTTGAGTATAGTTCTTGTAATTTAATAGTCATCTGTGATAACCAAAGGCTGTTTTGTCTGGGACAACAAATTAAACATTTCCTGGGAAAAGTGGAAGAGTATGCAAAAATTGCAAGTTACTGTATTGTATTAAATTTTCTGGGTGTGCAGTTATCAGTTATGTTGTTCTGGTTTTGTTAGCCATGAATTGTAGAGATTTTCAGAAGCGTAGCTTTTGTTAAGACCTGAAAGCACCTTGTGGGGAAGTGTTGTTATCACATTCCACTTTGCTTTTAGACTTTTTTGTTCCTATTCTAGCACCCTTGACTGTCAAGTAAATTGGATTATTCCAGTACATTTCCCTCCCACTAAACCTTTCTATTTCTTCTAAGGTATTCTATACTCTCAATTTAAGAATTTGGTTTCTTCAGTTGTAAGTTCAAGATTTAGATGTTATATATATTTTCTCTGGAAGGTACTTCTATGACTTCTAGCATGTGTTTTAAAACAAGCCTTGAAGCATGTGTGAGAAGTACCTCCCTGGGTGTTAGCTATATGGTTTCATAATATATATGTCCCAAACACTAACTCTGTAACAAAAGTAGACATTATCAATACTATCTGAAAAATAACTGCTAGAACAACTTGCAGTGTGACCAAAATCCTGAGATTTCAATGTAGCAAATTTACTTTGGCTTCTAGGAGTTGGGCTTACTTGCAGCAGGCACTCTCACAGTCTCCTCTGTGACCAAGTACTGTACTTTGAGACATCCCAAGATGCTATTTCCTAGAGCCTGACTCTTCTTGGCTGCATGCTTGGGCAACAGGAAATCCTCTTCTCAAAGATTCCTCCAAAATACCCTGGAGATAGTGAGGCGGCAGTGGAAGCTACCCCTTGGAATGGTGAATCTACTTTGATCTTCCCAACAACTATCTTGTGGCACTTATCAGTTGACATGCAGTTGTTCTTTTCCTTCAAGAACATGGGTGTATGATAGCAGTGCTTTCTTAGGCAGAGAAACTCTATAAGAAATAAAGAAAAATAATTTTTTTTGTTTTCCTCTCTTTTGTCCTCTTTGGCAGCTATGATAAAAAAACCAGAAAGCCAGAACAGATAAAAAGGTATCTGGGTATCTTAAATAGACACATTTTTTGAAGCTATATTAACTAACTATATGAGTGTTGTTTATATCTTTTGCCTTTCTCTTGGAAGCTAACCAAGAGCTTGAAGTTTTTTCACACTTTGTGTTGTGAAATCAGTTAGCGTGTAGTTCCTTAATGACCACCTAAACATTACTTTTTTGTGTGTTGATTTTACTGTAAGTTTTTAATTTAATTTTTCAACATTCATAATGCACATCTGGAGCCTGGTTGCTCAGATGCAGGCTGTTGTATTAGATCCCCTCACTTCTTAAGTGAGTCTCCACTAGCTCTGGCACAAATGCCCATGGGACTTAGTTTTAGCTCACAGACCCCTCAGTTACTCAGTGATTGTGGCTTTATAGGTGCAGTGTGACGTGTAGATGGCAGAGTACCAATAGCTGTGCACAGATGAGAAATTCTTAATTTAACAGTTCCTCTAATTTTGATGTGTATAAAGGTTAAAATAACATGCACATTGGGATTATTATTAATCCAGAGACTCTAAATGTGGTCTCTTAGTAACCTGATGGTAGTAGGGAAGAAGCTCGGAGTAGAGCCACTTCAAAAATACACTAGTTGCCCCAGTTGAACTCATGTTGACATTTAAATAGGGTGTCATGTTCCACAACAGATGAGAAACAATGCTTGGCAAGAAGACCATTTCAAGAAGTGTACAGGAAAATGGGTCTACTTTCTCTTTTCCCAGTGGTGGATGAGCTATTTTGGTGCTGGACACTGTTCCTGTGTGAAGTGTGTGGGAAAGAAATAACAAGAGTACGCTGAGCCTGGAAAATGAAATTATTTCACAGAGGGTAGCACAGAACAACCTTAAGCCTGTGCTTTTACCTGGGGAAACCAAAACCTGGCGACATGGCAGACAGCAGCTTTCCAGAAGGCTAGTAACTAAAATCTTAAAAAGACCAAACTTTTGGAAAGATACCACTTGGAGGAAGTAGGAGCAGTAAAAGTAGTATCTGGGCTAACTTTTGCTTCTGGAGGAGCGCTGGTGGTATTCCACAGCCAGCTCATTGGCAGTAGTAGAAATAGCAGGGATTAATCATTAACTGCTTTGCTTTGCTGTTTGTCTGATTTTAACACACTGCTGCAATGAAGTATATTATGCAATAATATAACAAAGCAAATATTTGTAATATTTTTACTGCTAGCCCAGGTGTGTATATATATATAGCTATTCTATTACCTGCATGTGGAACACAATACTTTAAAACTATATAATTAGCCTATCACTTTAAGTAATAGCTTCTTTAAAGCTGCATCTTTGTTTAGATTGCCTTAGATATTCAGTTGAGAGACTGGTAATTTAAAACTTGATTTCAAAACATGCTATTTTCTCCTTGTTTTCTAAATAGATCAGTACTAAGAGTAAAAGCTTGGCACATTGTGGTCAGTAGAAACTGTTGTCTTGGACTATGGATCCTATTTATCTAAACACATGATAAATCTAAGCAAGCTGTGGGAAAGACTGAAGAGTCCTTTTCAAACTTTTCTTAGAGGAGTATTTAGCCTCCTTGCTCTTGCATTTTGTGATCTAGGAAAGCATGATCATTAGTTGGGAAAATCTTCCCTGAGAATGAGAAGAGTAAGAATTCAATCTTCAGTGATTTAGGAATTCTTTTCCTGTGTAAAAAGTATGATGTAGTAGCTCGCTCCCTTCTGTTTTAAACTTACACAACTTCCTACCAGGGAGGGCAGGAAGTTGATGTTCAGGTGATGAGTCCATACCATGGTAGAGCATTTGTTGTAACTCTGTGTGGTGGGTAAGGCATTCCTCTCTTTCAGCATGAATTACTTTGAGCTTGTCACAGAAATAGGAGTCACAGCTGCCTGAGCTCTGCTTGGTAATAACAGTGGGATGTTTTTAACAAGATTTAATAAACTTTGACAGGAGCAGGTAGAGGATAAATCAGCAAGACATCCAAGAGCAGGGCTGTAAGATTGTGAGAACATGCTATTTAGCTGGCCTGCGGTAAGAGGCACCTTTCTCATACTGATGCCTTTAAAACCTGCCTGATTTGTGCTTATTTCCAGTATAACCAATGAGTTTAGGGGTTTTTTGTAATGCTAGCTTTGGACCATGTTTTCTGTACACCCCCTATATATACTGAGAGTTGTTTCAAGTGTGGATGAGCACATTGATTTAATTTTCAATTATTATCCTTCATTTTTTAAAATTGTTTGTATCGTCTAAAAAAAAACCCAAACCACAAAACCTCAGTTTGAAAGTATATTTTTAATATTTTGTCAGCCCTGCATAAGGGGTAATATTAGGATAAAAAGGGGGAGATTATTCAAAAGAAGTTCAGTAACTTGAAATCCCAGAGTTGTGAGAGTTTGCTTGATTTGTTTTGAGAGCTAGTCCAATCAAATTAAAAGCAGACAAAACTAAATTTGGTTCAAAGTTGGCTCACCTCAGGTTTCAGCAGAAGCTGTGAAAGCCAAGTTTAAATTGGGACAGGAAGGGAGGGAATGTGGTCAATAGCCTTAAAGTTGAGCATTTTAAATAGGAAGTCTGTTTATGACTCCAATGGCACTTGCTGTTCTGATTTGTTTAGAAAAGCTAAAACAATTCAGGACAGTGGAGTTGCTTGAGGCTTTTCTGGCTGGGATTGAACTGAACTTTGTCAGAAATTTCAGCTCATCTCCAAGCTTTTATTTGTCCACTTAAGTGGTGTGATTCCAATTTATACCATCTTGGCATTACTTTCCTCATTTTGCAATATTGAGCAGAGCATCAATATTTCCTTGCTTAAGAATAGATTGTAGAACTTATTCCATGTGCTTTTCTAAGAGTAGGTCTGATTTTATCATAAATATTAATATACTGTTTCAAGGCAATAATATGGGATCACAAAAATTTTTGGAGGGATATTGAGGAATTTTTGGAGCAATATTGATATTGCTCACTGCTGAAATGTGGCAGGGTTAGTGTGTGGCTTGTATTTGATAGCAGAAACAGAAGAAAAAGTGCTCACTCAGAGAGGTGAAAACTAAGGAGGATATAATTGCTAGATTTTGTCTGGGATGAACATCCTCTGCCTCCCAAAACCTGCACAGAATTTTCTATAGGCAAAGCCTTTGCATTATTCATTTTATTTCTTTTCATTCCTGATCTTAACCTCCTTCTTCTCCCCTCATTCTTACACGTCTTTTCCTGCCCCCACACCAAAATGCCAAGGTTTTCAACAAGGCAGTTCTCACAGCAGTCTGCTGCACCATTGAAACACTGGTGACTTAAAGCATCATCTTTGCTGGTTCACTAGTGCTCCTAGCTGGATAATTTACTGATTTATGTAATACACCATATTTCTATATGTACAATTTCTATAA
Organism: Geospiza fortis; assembly: GCF_000277835.1. Lineage (NCBI taxonomy): Eukaryota > Metazoa > Chordata > Aves > Passeriformes > Thraupidae > Geospiza > Geospiza fortis. The sequence continues at coordinate 4,030,292 of NW_005054350.1, read as the reverse complement.
TTTGTACAATACATTGTATTTATAGAATTCAGGCAAATAGTGGGGCCAAGAATTCTATTCAAATTACTGTATTAGAAATTCATGGGCTGCTGATGTGGAAGAAAATGACCACATTGTTTGCTCAAATAACAATACTCTTAAACTGCAACAAACTAATTTAACAGAGAGAATATATGCATATGCAGTTGGAATTGATACATCCAAATTTAGTTCATACCAAGTTGTTATTCATACATTTACTATGTGTGATGTTCTCAATCCAAATCAGATCTTGCATCCTTGGGGTCACTTTGCAAATTACTGGTTAGAATACTTTATGTATCTGTAAAACAGACAGATCTCAAGACTTGGCACCTCCTTCTGATCTAACAGCTGTAATGGCTTCCCATTACATGCTAGGAGCTATATGTTAGGAGCTATAGCCCAGAATTTGCTACATGTTAGGAGCTATAGCCCAGAATTTGCAGTCCAGATGTGGAGCATTCAGAGGACTTGTGATGATAGTTCATGGTTTTCCAGAGTGGTGAGTTTTATAAAATTCACTGAGAAACATGTGGGACACGTACACATGCCACCTTTGCTCTGTCCCTAATAAGTGCCAGCAGCAGTTTGGACAGTTTTGTGAGAATGCTGCAGCCACCCTCCAGCCCTACTGAATGGTGTAGGGAACAACTGGAATATGTTGGCAGAGCTGGAATTGTAACGTGATGCCGAAGATCATGCATATGTTATGAGAAAGATGTGATTTCATAAATCTGTCAGCTGTGAAGGGGAGGTGATGGTGGTTTGTAGGCTTAATGAGACGTTAGTGAACAATTATTGTTAGTGGCACAGGAGTGAAGAAACTGTGGAATTTGTCAGGTGTTTCATTCTACAGGGAAGAACTCAGTACATATTGACAGCATTTATATTTGTACTCCCAGAGTACCAGGACTCGAGCGCCAGGATTTTCTTTGGAATTACCCTAGATCGTGAAACACATTGGTCAGGGAAGAAGTTAAAACTACATAATGGTTAAGGCTTTTCTAAAGAATAGCCAAATTGCTTATATTCCCTTTCCCCACCACAGCTACAAGTTCTGCTCTCTCTCCTGGTTTTACATAAAGAGTATGACACTCACTTTTGAAGAGCAGGGGAGGTGATCTCAAAGAAACTTAAAAGAAAACTTGAAGGAAAGGGTTACTCCAATCTTGAATTCAAGGGAAGGGAGTATGGAGCTGACAAGCATTCCTCCCACTAATATTCCTTTTCTGTCAAATACCTATATTATTTTCTTTGTCATCTGGATTCTCTGCATCTGGATAAGGATCTTCTCTCTTCTCCTTTCTTCTCTCCACCTGCATTAAATTTTGCTGTTACTGAGCAGCACCTTTTTATTCCCATCGTTCTTTCACTACAGCTTCAATCCCCTTTTTTTATTAGCTCTTTAACTTCACTCTTTAATTTTCCTGGCCCTGCAATCATGCATTCATGTATGCAGTTCCTCTTTTTAAAAAAAGTTCAATTTTTAAGAATTCTGTTAACATTTATTCAAAACAAAAGCATACAAATGCCTGTTGTAGCATTTTTCTTACAATTTTTCAGTTTTCTGCCAGTCATGTTGCGTGAGCTGATACCGTTGGAGCACAGTTTAAATTCAGTGCCTAGCCTGTCTTTTCCATCCTCTCTCCTCAAGTGAAAGCTAATCAGCTAGAAATTAATTTGCTTATATAATTTTCTTCAGATACACTGTCTTTTAAGCATAAAACATGTGCCTGGTCTAACGTTTGGGCTTGAAATGTGGTGTTCCCTTTGCTTTTTTGACTGTACAGTGAATGGTATACTCTAAATGCAAGGGAAAGTGTTGAGACAGAGAATGTTTTCAGACTCTAAGCCATGGTTGGAACAGTCACCTTTATATTGCAGGAAAAGAATAGCAGCATTTAGAAAAGCTAATGTGGTGAGGATGAAGAAAAATTTATCTCTATCTCAGATTTACATATGCATTTATTTACAGATGGTCAAGTTAAGAAGCTGTTAATGTTCCTGTTTAATTAATTAATGTTCCTGTTTAATTAATATTACCTGTTTCCTCTCCTGCCCCTTGCCCCTGTCCCCATAAATGTGCCAAACTTCAGAGCAATCCAAAACAGTCCTTATATTTTGCTTTGTTTTCTGATCTGTTGAAGTACCCTTTTACATAGAATAACATCATCTGTTTACATATTACTGTGGAAATTTAATTTTGGGGAGACAGTGAGGAGACATTTTCATTCTGGGGGGTTGGCAGCTGCTGAGTGTGCAGAAACATTCTTAGTTCTAACCAAGAACAATCTCAAAAGTATCTCTTTGTGTAATTGACTTTATGATGCTTTGTTCTTTCTGGTTAAGCAATAAACACAAACAGATTCCAGCTTGGATGTGCTGGTCTGCTCCTCTGGAAGAGGTAAGGGCTTGTTTTGGCAGCACAGTTTCTGTAAAGGGGAGTAGTGTCTCACTCATTTTCTAGAATTCTTTGAATGTGTTTGGGGAGTAGTGAAGTAAAGACAGTCAGCAGACAATTTTCTTCCTGTTTCAAAGGTCTTTCACAGGTTTTATTTGGGGGGGTCAACTAAGCACTGAAACAGTCACAGGGAGACTGATAGAGTATTCTCATGAGATTAATGTGTTGTCTGTTTATCTGTGTTAACAATGAATTTATGTGAAAGTTTTATGTCTTTATATATCTGTCAGTCGGCAAAGGAGATATTTTGGCTACACAAATCTAGAAAAGGCTGAGGAACTTGGAAAGGGACCAAGCTAGGGGTATCAGCTGGAAGATTTCTGCATTTTTGTCATTGAAAAGCCTATATTTTGGCACAGTTACAGAAAATAAGGACTTCTCTTTTTTGCTTTTGAGACATGTAGTGGTATACTTGTGCTTGTTGGCATTTTTTGGTTTGTTTTTTATAGTAACAGATTTTCTCTTTTGAGTGTCCAAAAGGAGTTCAAATACCTGTAATCCCATATTAAACTCTTCTTTCGAGAACTCCATTTGCTTTTTACAGCTCTTCACAGGTTTGCTTTGGGCAGACCTCAGGCTTGTTTATCTATGCTGATCATCACTTCCAGAATTTTAACTTTAATATATGTGGCAAATGGCATTTCAGCTACCTCTCTCAATACAGTGTTCCCACTTCTGCTTGTTCAGCATCTCACTTGTTGCACATCTTCTCCAATTAATGCAGTTCTGAGGTCTGCCCAGGTGACATTTCTTCAGTCTCTGTTCTTCTTGATGTGTTGCATTAAACCTCCCTCCCTTCCCACAGTTATTTACTTACTTACCAAAGCTTTTTTAGTAAAATGTTGCCTTAAATGCGTATTAACAGTTGCCTTCATACCAGTGATCTTGAGTAACACACAAGTGAGAGCTGAAACAAAGAATCAGTAAATACATTAGAGATGCCTCTTAAAATGTCAGTAGTTTAAAATTCAATACAGATGCATCCACAGATTGAGAAAGTTTGGACACTTTCTTTCATGTCAGTAGTAGAGCTCATAGAGATGGTATTTGTAGAGACTGTTTTGGGATAGGGGATCAAAAGAATGTTGAAATAAAATATTAAATGGAATCAGGAGGCATCTAGGAAAAATTCTGCCACCTCCAATCTCAATGGTTGTCACATACTCTTCAGAGACTGAGAAAAAAATCTGGTGGCTGATGAATGGTTTCATTTTTTTAAATTATGAAACCTTGATTGATTGCAATGTTGGTTGTCTTCTTATGACCTAATTTACCTCTCATCTTTTCTAATTCAGATCTTAGTCAGAATTGCATAATTTACTAAGTACTGCAAATAGAGATTCAAGATAAATTTTTAGGTGGGCTAGCTATGTCTTAAAAAGAGATGGGAAAGAAAAATGCACTTCATCAGGAACAGGGCGAGAGGACACAGGCTGTGCCAGGGGAGGTCCAGGCTGGAAGTGAGGAAGAATCTTTTTCACAGAAAGGATGAGTAGGTTGTTGTGGACTCACCAACCCTGGAAGTGTTCAAGAAACAACTGGATGTGGCACTTAGCACTGTGATCTATTTGACAAGGTGGTGATTAGTCAAAGACTGGGCTTGATGATCTTAGGGGTCTTTTCCAACCTTAGTGATTCCATGATTCTGTGATCTGTGTATTAATGAGTCCATGTTTACATTAACTTGTGTCCCTGGGGTCTGCATGAGATTCTTCATATGATACCTTAATTCACCTCATCACCATCAGTTCTTTCCTCTTCTGTATTCTCATGCTTTTTAATATGCTTTGTTTGAAAGGAAGTCACCAGGAGCAGTGGATCATAACCTGGTTTTTAGCTGAACATTGGTTGAGAAAATTGCCATCTTTGTTCATTTGGGGCATTTGGGCTTTTTTAGCCATGGAAAAACACTTTGCAGAAGACTTGACTAAATTCAAAACAATTACATGAACCACATTTATCTTAAAGAGAAGTCTGTACCTACCTGGCAGCTCTGAGCTTGCCAAATCATTGTCATCGTTGGACCCTCTGGTGACACTGGAGATAAAGGATAAACCCTGAGAGGTGCAGCATGTTGGTAGGAACATTGATGACAGATACACTGTGCAGATTTGTGAGAGATGGATGCATTGAGGGCAGGACAATGGGGACAACATCAGTGGCACTTTAGAGCATTATTTGCTGCTTGCTCTTCCGTGTTTACCATGGTATTCAGCTTTACTATTATAGCTGAATAAATTGCTTTCAAGCAGGGGGAAATTGAACAAGAAAACAGAAACATTGCGTGCAATTTGAGATCCCAGTTTTTTTAATGTGATCTACAGCTTGAAGCCCCTTTCATGTGTTCCTCAGAAATGCACACTGCTGTGAATGCTGGTGCTCATTTTCCAGCTGGAGCAGACCACATGTCCTGAGGTGTCTGTGGAAGAGTCTCGGACAGTATAATGCTTCCCCATCAAACAACCAAGCACATGTTCTCTTTGGCCAAAATGCAGACTCTTGCATCTATCTCATACTAGATGCTTTTGGTCCTGTGAAGGAGATGTGTAACAGCTTGCTGTCCTCTAACCAAAGCATGCCACATATATGGGGGAGGAATACTTTTGGACCCATAAGATGTGTGATAGTGGAGTCACTGTGAAGGAAGAAGGGAGAGAACAGCACAGAAGGGGTGATTGGAACAGCTCCCGTGTAGGGGAAGAGAAGGGAGAGCTTCAAGGCTGGTGCCATCTTATGTCTTGAGCTAGGCTTTTAGAGGAGACACCCCCTTGATGTTCTTTGCCTGCAGTTCAGCAACCCTACCCTTATTAGTATGGCTTCACTGAAACCTTTGCTTTTAAGACAGCTTCAGAGCCTGATGTTGCTCTGGTCTGAAGGCCCTTGTTAATTTTTATCATAAGTAATGCTTTAAAAGGGTGATTGAGACATTTTGTGTTATGAATCTGTAGCAAAATAGTTGATGCCATTTTGGCAGCAGTCTTTTGTGCACGAATTTGGGGGAATCTCTCATCTTGCTACTGTTCTGGGCCTTGAAACTGTAAAGAATGGCACAGCTAGTGATCTGCAATAAAATTCAGGTCAGTCTTTCCTTCTTTACAGAAATTATTTATAAATGTCCTTGTTGCCAGGCACTTCATAACTATATAAGTGGGAGAACCTCTTAGTGATATACCTTAATAGCAGAATTAATGATGTTTGAACTTAAGTCTGTTTGTTGAAACTTCATTAGCTTTTCAGCCGAGAAGGCGGTGGGGGAAATGTGCTCCAAACACCTGAGTTGTGCACTGGGGCACAACTGCCTGGAGACAAGCAGCCAGCTAAGGCCCCTATAGCACTGCTTTCTCACTATTAAACTGCTCTTGTTTCTTTCATGAGTTACATCTCTTGTGGGTTCCTTTCACCTTTTAGTTTATGTCTGTGGTGGATATCTTTTGTTGTTTTAAATTCTACATGTGTGTGATTACCATGAGGAAAGTGTTTATGTGTGTGTATATGTACACCTTTTTTATTTTCAGGTTTTTGTAAAGTGTTTTCATGACTGAGCATCAAACACATGAGCTATTTTTACACAGTGACGATTATCCTTAGATAATCCTGTATAGGCGTTGATTTTGCTTTGATTTTGGTTTCAAACTGTCTGAAGTGGGACTGCTTGGAAGCCTGCTAACCACTGCCCTGTGTTGATGACGGGTAGTCCCTCTGTTAACCTTCTTAATGTCCTGCAGCAAAGTTTTTCAGTTCTTAGAACAAGAGGATCTTCTTATAATCATAAGTGTGAAACACAGTGCTGTGTATTACAGTACTGGATTTTTATTTTTTTTTTGCAGAAGAGCTCCCTTTTAATGAGAGTGAATTCCTAGTGCTAAGGCAAAAATCATGTTGTACTGTTTTTACTACTTGGCATGTCCTCAGACAATTTGTTTGTTGTGCTGGATCATCACGGGGTCTGTTAGATCATCTAATTGAAAAAAAAGGGAGTTTGTAGTCCTGGAACATCTCCAGAAGTTGTTTGTTCCACAGCCAAGTCCCTCCTATGCTCTAACTCTGAGGTCATCCCCATAAGTCATGTTTATTATGTTTATTTCCCTATTGCACATTTGGAATCTAAAAGTTTGTAATGAAATATATGACATAAAGTGCATTTTAAAAATAACAATGTAAATATGTCTCTAAGATTGGTCATGGGGCCTTCAGCTTTAGGTTGAAGATTACTTGTTCAGTACTTCAGCTGAAACATCCTGATTATCATTGCTGCTAAGATATAGATAAGGTACTGAATAATGGACAAAGTTTTTTAAATTAGTATATATTTGTTTGTGGGGGGAAAAAATGAACATGCTTAGCTTTCCATGTTTTCACATCTGATTTTTCAGGAACAGTAGATACCTTACAACATGTTCTATTAACATCACGCCTGCACAGTTTATACCTTTGTTTCTGATCACAATGTCCCAAGTCCTTCCCTCACCAGCTTTAATCAAGTTTTTCTTGAAAAGTATATTTGAGGGTAGGGCGTGTCTGGTTTTTTGTTGTTCAAGATCATTCAAAACCTAATCTGCTGCTTCAAAGAGGCACTGAGAAATGGGGTGGGACTTCAGAATTTTATATACTGATCTGCGAGCAGGAGTTTTTCAGGAAACAGGAGTCTTATTGCTTCTTTTGAGGGAGATTTTTATGCCCTATAAATCAGGAAGGAGAGTTTCAAGGGGCTAGCTTCTATCTTTATGTAATTAGATATTCAGCGCAATCTTCTGAAATGTGTATCATCTGTATCAAAAAGGAAAAGAGACTGCTGCTGACAACTCTTACAAGAATGAAAAGTCGGAGGGAGGGGGTTTAAAAGTTTATACTGTTCTTTTGTGATGGTTTTGGGTTCTCACAGAACTTTTTGAAATCATCTGTATGATTCCCTGCAAAATTGATGCTGCTGGCGTTGATTGTTGCAGTGAATGGAGGGCAGGTACTGAAGAGACCCCAAACCAGAGAATACAGAGCAGAGGGATGGTTTGGGAGGGCAAGGGGGAAGAAAGAAATTTATCAAAGAGGCATAGATAATAATTAGAGAATGTAATCATTCATGAAATGATAGTTTAGTCCTGACAATGAGACTTGGAAAGCAAGTAAAGGAGATTGGGGCACAGAAAGAAAAGGAAGGTGGTATTGCTTAATGCACTGACTTCCTATTCTAAAGATAGCTGTCTTGATAAAAATGTCAGTGGTATGACAGAGTCATTGTAGACCAGGATGTATTCACTTTGCTCCAGCTGCCTGACCTTGCCTAACTGTTGTCTGAAATGAAACAAGCTGTGTTCCTATCAGCACTTTCTCTGAGTTGCTGTGGAAAGTTTTATGAACCCCCACTGGTGTCTGTGCAGGTTTTGCAAGCTATGGCACTGAATCCTGTTTGCTGCAGATTTTTCAAGTTCAAAGGAAAATTGTTCTGTGTGCCCAGCTCTGCCATGCCTCTCAAAACACCTGAAATAATTCTTATTTGGGCTGTCTGACCTGTCAGGAGCTAAAGATTAAAACTGGCATGCAGCCCAGTGAGGGAACAGCTTCTTCATGTAGCTCATCTAATCACTGGGCTCTCATTTTGCAGTGTAACAAGTCTTGCTCAATGTAGATTGACTTTGAGTAGCTTGAACCTAAGTCTTCTGGCATTTTTATGTGGAAAATAAAGATCTTTCTTCTCCTGCCATCCTCTTCCCCCCAGAAAGGGAGTATCAAAGAGCAAGGTCCACCTTGCACACTGAAACTGTATGATAAAACCTGTGGCATTTGCAGATGGATTCCAATAAATGGAACATATTAGCAGATTCTGCAAACTTTCGTGTTGGAAAGTGGTGTGTTATCATAAGTTTGCCTGCTCTTGATTTAAAGGTCTGTCTGTATTCTGCCTCTCATTATTTTTGAGGACATGTATGCCTGCTTCGTAAGTGGATTGATGTGGATTGATATGCTCTTTAATACAAGTTGTAGAAGTTGGCATCAATAGTGAAAAAGAACTCAAAAACAAAAGTACCAAAAATGCTACACAAATAGGGGTATACCTGCAGAATGATGGCTAAATTTCATAATGTCCATTATAACTTCATTGCAGCACTCTACAGTGATCTTCTTAAAGTTTCAAACAGGTATTTATCTAAAACAGTTTAATTTAGGTATATGCATGATCTTGTTCACTTTATAGAAATATGTACAGATTTCAAGTATTCCCTATCTTGCATTTTGATGAAAGGTTTGGTCATTTGGAGAAAAAAATTCTGAAGTAAGGCACTCTTTATAGGCCTTGGATCTTAGGGCAGTTTCATCAGACTCCACAGAAACTCAGCCAGTAAAGGTGAACATTGTCCACATTTGGATGGTGGGGAGCCCATGAAAAAGTCGATGAATTGGATTATATCACTAACTTTAAATGGAGAGGGAACTTCATACCAAGAGACAGAAAATTTGTGTGTGTGTACATAATATACGTATTACCTTAGGCTTTTTATTACATAATTCTACATGGAGAAGAGGGAAGCTCTGATATGCTGCTTGCTTTTCATTTTTATTTTAAGGGAAATTCAGGCTTGCCTCAGTGGGTTGATAGGTAAATGCTGATTTTCATATGTACTAGCATCGGTACACATAATGAATTTTATTCAAATTGTCCTAGCTTGCAGTTGTGGTAGAATTTAGAGGGGGAGGAATTTAAAATACAAAAAAACCAAGAGGATAATGTATTGTCACAATCCCTGTAGTGAATAGATACAGAGTAGTTTACAGTTGAAGCATTTTTCTTCTTCCATCTTCGAGAAGCATCACAGAAGTTGGAGCTGTTTTCATGACATGTTGAAGATATTAATTGCTTGCTCATATGGATTTTCTCATTGCTTGAGGTCATTGGATGCCTTATGGAATAAACTGTACAGCACTGTATTGAAAGAACTATTCTTTTAAGTGAAGAAAAGCATTAAAATGTATTAGCATTAATTCTTAAGAAAAAAAGTGGATTCATTAATACCACTAAAAATGATTAATCATGCCCAGAGTTGTTAAACTGCATGGAAAAGCTCTGTCACTTGCTAGTGACCAGCAAGTTTGACTGGTCACCAGCCCTGCACCTTTACTTTCCAAGTTATTTACACATCAGTGAGAATTCACTAATTTTGGCTTGCTGCCATGCAATGCAGTTGCTCAGCTGTATTTCCTGCAAGTAACCTTTACTTCCATTTCACAGGGCACTGATTGTTAGATCTCTAGATGAACTCACCTTGAATCCATTTATAGTTTGCGAAGAGAAAAAGGCATTTCAAGGGAGGGATTGATCAGATAATAATCTAATACTTTTATAATTAGATTTTTAAGATCTCTGTTAGAATGATTTTAGTTGTGGCATTGCACCCCACATTTGATTACAATAAGATTCAGCTCTTTGTGCTGCAGTTGCTTAAAATTGTTACTGATGGTAGAGTTTTGCATAATGTGCAGGGTTTTAACTATTAGTGGATGTAACATCATGTAACATCATTGTGCATGATTATAGAAAATTTTCTGTGTGGCCCACAGCAGAATTTTCTCTGCTTATCATTGATCTGTTAACCGCAGAATGATCAAGTGAACAGATTCCAAGCATAAACTTGGAATATGTAACAAAAATATTTAAATCTAGGGTCAGGGGTTTCATATGCCAGGTAAATAAAATTTTATATTAAAAAAACCACCATAGCGTACACTTGGAATAGAGGAAGCTGTAAAAAAATTACATTATTTTCATGTTGTATATGGATAATATGGCATTGGTTTGTTTAGTTTATAAGTAATCTAAATACTTCTGGAGTATTTTTCACTATAAAGCATGACTTTGTAAGTTACCATCATGGTTTCAATAGCAGTTAGAACAATCATCTGCTAAGATTTTTTTCTTAAAATCTGATCGTATAACTAAAAACAAGCCAAACTTTAATAGTTATGTAGTGTTTGTATCTTTTTGTCTGTTGATATTTTGAATTTTTGAAGTGTAATGTATTCATTCAGTATTTTCCAGAAAGGCACAGAAAAGAATCATAGAATGGTTTAGGTTGGAAGGGACCAAGACCAAAGACCATCTAGTTCCAACCCCCATGCCAGGGGGAGGGACACTTCCCACTAGACCAGGTTGCTCATGGCTCCATACCCATTCAACAAGTTCATGGCAACAACGTGCCATAAATTGTCCATTGTATACTAACACTAATTCAGGATTCCATAGTCAATTGAAATTACTAAGAAACACAGATTTTGGCAGTACTGGAAGCATTTTGCCACAGCACCATTTTTTTGTTAATCTTTGGCTGCGTGCTCTGTGCGGTTAACAGAAGACAGCCATTGGCTCATGCTGCAAATCACATAAAATTTCAGAGATAGTATATGGAAAGTATCCAAGTTAAACTGGAAAATGTGGGCACTTGACTCAGTGACATCTTTTTCTCTTTTCAACTTACCTTCTTGCAGGGCATACAGAGAAGCAATCTGACTGTTCAGAGAGCTGTAAATAGCAGAGAAGGTAACTGGGGCTGGGGAAGCAGTATGGTAAAGGCATGAAGGGAGCCTGAGGAGATTCACAGATTAGCAGGAGGCTATTGTTTGCTGACACAATAGAAGGAACAGGCTCCAAAAGGTGTGTGGATGCCTGCCATCTTCTGCCTCCTTTCCTTCTGCTGGATTGGAGTTCCACAGCAGAAGCAGCAGCTCACCATGATGAAGTGGAAGCATGATGAAAGGGATGCCCAGGTGCCCTCTCTCCCCTGAGACAGTTGCACTACTCTCTGTGCTGGAATTGGGTGATGTTTTCTCCAGTCATGCTCTTACCAGATCCAGGCTCTTTTGGCAGCTTGAAACTAATTTCTTTTTCTGTCTCATTTACATATGGCTTGCAGCATCCCCAGCCAGAATTATTAAATTAGGTGAAACAGTTCAGTTTGGAATATATTAAATCTTTTTCTCTAGTCATGGGAAAGCTCTCTGGTACTTCTCTGGAAAGCAGCAACATGCCTTTTGATTTCTGTAAGGCAAAGCCAGTGGTCCTGACCCACAGATGTGGATCCAACATTGCCTGCAAGAGCCCTTTGCAGTGTTCCAGTTTGGTGAGGTGGGGAGGGCATATCCTTGTTTAGTTTTGATTTGTTTTCATGGTCACTCTGACAGCTCATGGTCATTATGAGATGAAATATTTTGAGAAATTAAGCTTTCAGAGGGGAGGACTCTATGACACATGCAGAAGAGCTGCATCTGAGATGAATATACAACTCATATTTAGGCATTTGCTATTTTTTTCATAGTTTCTGCAGCCTCAATAAATGAGGCTGCAGAAACTATGTAATTGAGCAAATTTCAATTACATGAAAATAATTACATTGAATAAACTTCTGTCATGCACTCTGTGCCTTTTACAGATACAAACCTTGAATCTTTCTGAACGTACAGCTGTCCATTCCCAAACACACTGTAAATTGTTGCATGGACCACAAGCATGTGAATGGTACTGAGGAGTTTTAACCTAGCTTAATGTAAGTCATTTGCATGTTCAGACAGAGCATCCTTGTGTGCTTCTTCCAAGCTCTCCTCTTTGTATACAGTGTTACAGTGGTTTGTATTTCTGATAAACATTTTGCAGGGTTAGCCTTTTTAATAGCTGGTTTTCCCTA
>NW_005054350.1:4012295-4018132 GCF_000277835.1 Geospiza fortis | reverse complement strand
TATGCTGTCTAAAGGTTAAAAACAGAATTGTCAATGAAAATTTGTAGTGCTTGATTTTATTTAAATCAAGTGTTCTCAATTAGTGTCCATGTAAAGGAACTATGTAATAGAATACAATAGTCATAATGTATCTAATGATCCTTAAGTGGCAGATTATGATTATATCTTTATTAGTGGTAGTAATTGTGGTGACAGTGTTGCTGACAGGTTAAACCATTTCTTACGACAACGGCTTTTGTGCTGTTGCATTGGGATCAGAAATGCAGTTCCTGAAGATTTGCATATTGTGAAGAATAGGCTGCAAAGACATGGAAGCATAATCTTGTCATTGTGTTTAGTGATGTGGGTGGCAGATTGTGTGTAGCTGATTCTGAGCAGGAAGAGTCTGCATATGGGTAGGTTTAAAGCCCTTTAAATGTTTTAGGATTGGTAGGCAAATTGGTTGACGATTTAAGTGTTGTTGTAAATTGTTAAATATTCCAAGCAGCTATAAGCTTTCTAAAACCTTCTCAGTGTTTTAAAAAATACAGTGCAGTGTCTGAGCAGCTGCATTAGCTGAAATTGCTGGATTGAACCCCTTTTGCACTTGTGCTATTCCTAACTTCAGACACTGCTGTGGTAGTTCTGCATAGCATGGTGCTGCATCATTGGGGCATTAGAATTTAAAATTTAAGGAGGTTGCAAGGCATCAAGCTAGAATGGGTCTCCTTAAAAAACAAACAAACCAACAAACCAGAAAACCTCAAACCAAAAAACAACCAAAACCAAACCTACAGTTATGCAGATTGTACAGAAACATGGCACCATTGTTAATAAGTCTGAAACTTTAAACCCAGCGAAAATGTTACCATAGTTCAGGAAGTTTTCTCACATTGTGTGTTTTTATTGTAAAAACAAACTATTTCTTTCCCAAAGTATGTGAGAAAATACTGATTCCTCAGTAACTTATTAAATGGCTTGTTCCAAAATGTCTGCAAGTTCTGTGGACTTTTCAACCTTTCCCCTTCTCCGTCGTGCACGAATGCTTTTATCACCTTTCACCCCAGTGAAATGATCCTGTGAGAAATATTTGCTCCAAAGAATCTAATCCATGTTATACAAGCAACCCAGTAGATGCTAGAAAAAACTTTTGGGTTTTAGTAAAAATAAGATCAGTAAAATCATATGGGTTTGAATTTCATGAACTCATTCTATCAGAATAGTATTTGAGACTAGCAGTGAATAAAGTGAGTAAGTAAACAGTAAAAAAAGAGAAAAAAATAGACTTACTTTCCAGGAGATTATCACACTTAAAGATTGTATTTCCCCCTCTGCCACATAGGTATGCAGATGGAATAGTGTGTGTCTAAATAAGTAATGTATCTGCTTAGTCTTCATATTGACCATTTTCTCTGTGCAGAGAAATAAATAAATTCATGTCATGAAAGCCTAAAGTTTAATTGTAACATAAACCTTGTTGTGGAAAGGACCACGTGGGTCAACAAGCCATGTCTCTTCAATTATGAGCAAATATGTGAGAGCTATTTAATCCAGAGATCATCGGCTTTGTACAAATATACTCTAGAAATACTTATAGGAAATTTAAGATCTAACATCACAAAAGGCCGAGCAGAACATGACTCAACAGGTATTTGTTACAAGCAGATGTATAGTTTAAAAAATTAGATGCATAAGGAGAAAAATACTGGGTTGTTTTTTATTCGGTAAGTTTTGATATTTTATCTGGATTTGCTACTCATGCAGTCAAGCAAAAGCTGTATTTCTGTGGTAAATATTATTTATGTAAATCAGGTTGTGAGTGCATGAGGCTACCAACTTACTGGGAACCTTATTTCCTGAAGCGAATTTTTAATGACTGCTCTTGTGTGTAATTGCATGTTGGGATCCTTAAACAGGGTTAAGAACCAGTTACAGAATTCTCCACTTCATGCTAAGGTAGTTGTATGCAGTGATTTTCTATATTTGTAACAATTTTCTGTGGAGAGATACCACTAACCATTCAGGCACTCACAGGAATTAGAGCACAACTTTTTAAACATGTACTTCCTTTTTTTTTTTTAAAAAACAACCATTTCCTGGGGTAGCTAAAACTTATTTTCTGGAGCAGAGAAGTTAAAACAACTGAGAAGAAACTAAAAAGTATCTCTAAGTTTATATCAAGATAGAGGGGTAATACAAGGAGATGACAGGTCAGATGTGTTTGGGGTAAATGTAGAGAAAATCTAGCTCAGCAGAATGTTGGGGTGGAGACAGTGACTGTGAGAGTCCTGCTCAAAGATGTGCCTTGAAATTAAAGGTGAGGTTAAGGCACGTCACACGGATGTTCAGTGTCCCACAAGTTAGTTTTCCTTCCAGTTTTTTGTTCCTGTCCAGCTAGTGAGATCATGGTGGTTGACCTGAGCATTTATTATTAAATGCAAAATCTTACATGACATACAAAAGCTTTTACAAACTGCACACAGATGATCTGGCTTTGCTGTTACAGCTGTGCAAGATGTTAGTCAGCATGTTGCAGCAAATCCAGGACATGTCTCCTGTATAGGTTTTACTCCTTTTCTGAAAGTGATAACTTCAGCTATAATTCTAGCTGACTTCTTTATTTATTGATTAATTCACTTCTAAATTAGGGCAATATTAGCATGTTTTGCCTGGTTTTAATCTATTTAATTCTAATGACTCCCCTAAACAACTGATTAGAACTAATTTTCCACTGCCTTAAAATGGGAATGTATTATTTGTTAAAGGGGGGGCGGGGGGAGGGGGAAGGGAAAATTGGGGAAGTGCCCTTGGAGTGTCCAGCCAAGTAAAATTCTTCATAAACTGGAATACTGACAGCAAAGTGCCTCGTGTTTTGCCAAAAATGTAACATATCCTATAATACTGTTGTCTTGCAAATTCATCAAAAACTTATCCCTTTTGCTTATTGCAAATGCATCTGTGTCATTTTGTTTAAAAATGTTATTTCATTGTAGTATGTAAGAATATTTAAACCACAGGAGATTGCTTAGTCTTTTCAATGCTAGTAGGACATTGCTGGATTTGTGTTAGTTTCAATCAGCTGCTTCTGCCTCTGGTACCAACAGATGGACCTGTGTGGAATGATGCCATGTGAGTCTTTCCTCACAGATAAGGGATTTCTAGTCAGAAAAGACAAGAATAAACACTGAAATTATTTTACCAGTAAGGGTGTAAAGGGAAGCCCTGAGCTGATGGGATGGCCCTAGCAGAAGTTCCCTGTTCCCTCTGCTTTCTTTGGGACATGGATGAGGAATAACTAGCTTGGATGAGCAATAACTAGCTTGAATCAAAGAGGATTGTCTTCTTTCTTTAGTGTAATCATACTGCAAATCTGCTTTTCACCTGATGCTTTTCTACACAGGCTTCCCAAGGAGCATCTGCCTCCTGCTAGATCTAATCCTCCCCTTCACAGATGCTTTCTCAGGGCTAAAGGCTATCATTTTAGTTTCTGTGGACTGCTGCCTGCAGTTTTTCTTGAAAAACTTTTCTTTTTCTTCAGACTATTATCATGAGCCCACAGCCTTCTTCTCCATCATGTCACCTGCTTTCTCCCTTTTGTTGCTTTCTCCCTTTTGCTCTCTGTGCTGCACCAAGATGGGAGAGGAGTGGGCACAGGAGAAGGTGGTTTGTCAGGTGAGTTACACAGTGGCAGCTGCCAAGTAAAGCAGTATGGCTTGGGAAACAACCATGTCAAGGAGCCAAGGACCTACTCAGAGCTTTGCCAGGCCTGTCAGCATTGCCTGGCTCTCTTCTGCATGAGTGAATTTGTCCTTAATCAATGGATGTGAAGGCAGTTCGGGATCAGGTCCACAGTCACTGTGCAAATGCATACCTCATCTTTTCTGGCATGTCTCCCATCCTGCTTCTTAAAACAGATGAGACCCTCTCAAAAAATTGTAATGACTTTCTTGAGGTCATGGATTTAAAGAAAAGGATGAAAGTTAGATTTGGTTTTGAGTGTGATATTCACTGCAAAGTACATGCTGTTTTTTTCCTAAACCCTTAGTCAGTATTTTTAACACAGTTAGAGTCATATTTTTTTTGGTTCCTGGTTCACGTATCT
Source organism: Geospiza fortis (assembly GCF_000277835.1). Classification (NCBI taxonomy): domain Eukaryota; kingdom Metazoa; phylum Chordata; class Aves; order Passeriformes; family Thraupidae; genus Geospiza; species Geospiza fortis. The sequence continues at coordinate 4,014,051 of NW_005054350.1, read as the reverse complement.
TATAAAACTCCAAATGTAGCCTTCCACAGAGTGTGTACTTTTGTGTTAATATTTGACATCCACAGAGAAAGAAACTTACCAGTATTTTATTACTAGAGAGAAAGAATTCTTTTTCTTGCATACCTATGCAGTTACAATTCATTTTTCTCTTTTTTTTCCTCCCGAGTTTGATGCTGAGGTGGAGTAAAAACTCAACCACTAGTGAGTTGCATATCCTGATTTGCCAGCAGTAGGCTACATGAAAAAGAGAGGTCAGTGAGGAGAAGCAGAGATCAGGGCACCAGTGTTACTCACCTAGTACAGTGCCCATACTTGAGGGTAGTGCCAGGAGAGAGTTCAGAGATCCCTGTGAAAGTTGAGGCAGGAAGACTGCCAAGCTGGAAGAATCTCTTTACCAGTGGCTTAGGCCCCTCCTATGCTTTTGATTACCTCCATCTTTCCATTTGTTCTTTCTTAAAAAATGGATCCAAAGCTCAAAGGAGGCAGTGTAAAGGGGAGATGGGCTGCAAATGGTCTGCAGGGTTGCTGTACGGAAACCTTCTTCACTTTTACCTAGTGTTTGCAAGAAAAAGCTCTGCATCAGTCCTGCTCTGGATTGGAGGGGCAACCAGAGCAGGTCTCTTTAGCTGCATCTGTAGGAGCTCCACATTCATTCTTACTGAGGTTTTGTCCCTTCTTACTCCAAGCAGAACCGGCGCAAGAAACGAGACTCACTTTGTGGCAGGGGTGGCCACCCTGTGTGGCTTCAGCTGAGCTGTCAATCCTCCTCCATACAAAAATGCAAATATGGCCTCAAGCAAGCAGCTTGTGCTCCCCAGCATTCAGCCTGAGGCTCACAAACAGTGCATCCTGAGGTGGGAACTCAAAGAGAAAAGCAGGAAGTAAAGGTGTCTCCAGTTTCCCCCCAGGAGGGCTTATGCTGTATTGCCTGGTTTCATGAGGCAATAGCACCAAATTTAGCACAAAAGTAGAAGGCAAATCTTGTTTTTTCACACTGATATCCACTCCGTGTGTACTTATATTTATAAATATATGCATATGTAAATGTGCATATATAAATGTATGTATGTATGTATAAATATGCTGCCTGATATGAAGGGGCAGAAGCAATGTGAAATAGCTCATCCTTCAGGAACTCAAGGAGGATCCCACATTGGTTGCCTCAGAAGAGAGGGGAAAACCAGGAAAAGTCTTCTTTCCTTTGTCTGGGATTTTGTTTTTATTCCTGTTTGCAGTTTGTACTGGAAGTTGGTTTGGTGAAGCAGCACCACTGCAACCTTTTATAGAGTTCTAGATTTATCTGTGTGCAGAAGAGGCATATTCATATATGATAGCTATGGTTTCTCTCTGGAAAAAAGAAAAAAAGAGCTGTGTCCAAAGGGGGTGAAAATTTCTCTGTTGTTTGTTATTGCTTCTAGGATTTTGTAGTTCAGTTATGTTGGGATAAGTGCTGTGTTTGGGAAAAGCAAAGGAGGGTTGGGAATATAATTACAGCTAAAAGTTCTTTCTGGGCACAGGTTGCTTGTGCGTTTCATTCTTGAACTGTGTGATCTTATCTCAGGAGGAAGAGACCCAAAGGGGTCATGGGGTTTTTCGAGGGGGAGAGAGGAAATGAGAAGCACTTTCCCTCTTTTGGAGAAAGGTAAAAGCGGGATATACCAGGATCATGTAAAATTCTGTTTATTGGCACTGAGCTGTTTCAAAGCTGGGAACAAGTCTGCACCAAAAATCCCAGTGTTATTACATGAAAGAGGAA
>NW_005054350.1:4010774-4012257 GCF_000277835.1 Geospiza fortis | reverse complement strand
TGACACTAGCCAGGTTTGGGACTTAGGTCTCAAACTGAGGTATTTACACAGGTAATGAATATGGCTGCACGCATCTTGGGCATCATAAATTACAGCTTCTGACATGGAAGGACTATGAAAATTCAGACCCAATTAGTGATTTCTAACCAAACCATTCAGTTTTGTGGCAGGGAGCAAACATGACTGCTCTTCACAAAAGCTATTCATCATATGTCCTGTATCTGACAGCCTCCAAAACCAGCAGTCACCCTGAACTGTGCTTCCAAACGTATCTGTATCTGAGGTGCTTTTTATCTCTCTAGACAGAAGAATGTCAATAGGAAAAAAAGCAGTCTGTCCTAAAAAAATGCAGCTCAGAAACACTTTAAAAATGCATATTTTGACTTGGCAGATCCTGTCAATCCTGTAGTGTGTTAGCCCAGCTCCCCCCACCTATGTAAGAGGGAAGATGAAAACAGCTTCCAGGGTCAAGATCAAGTAGTACCATAAAACCACATATCTGGCACTTGAATTTCCTAGTCTCCTGAAAACTCCACATACCCAGCAACAGGTGGAGCAGTACCTGTTCATTTTCTGAGTTCTGCCCTTTTCACCTTCCTCTGATGTGTGCTCAAATTAAGACAGTACCAGTTTCTCTTACTTGATTCAGCATTTCCCACCTGAGTGAGGGAGCCATTGAAAAAAACCAAAAACAGTTAAACTAAATCCTTCTGCTTGTAAAATCTAGTTTCTTTTTGCTACATACTTTCCAATACATTTTAGATTAAAATACTGTTTTGTTTGATTGAAGTTGATGGCAATCTCTCTTTGATTTTAGTTGTGACCAGAATTTTGCACGCGTATGTATCTATCAAAATATTAATTTTTCAGTAAGCCATCTTTGAAAGTATGGGGGACTATTTGGAGATAAAAGCTGAAAGTATTTGGGGACTGCAGAGTAACATCCATTCTTTTTCTAGTGTTCTTGTGTCTCAGTGCATCACGTCTGAGCAGTGCAGGTGGTTTCTATGCAGGGGGAGTTTAGGACGAGCCAGGTGCTGTACTGCTGCTTTTGCACTGAGGTGCCAGTTTGCAAGGCAAGAGATTTGAAGCAAAAAGGAATACCTATAGGGTTGTCTAGCTTGAAGTTTCATTTTAGGATCTAAAATGGAGGCAAATGAAGGAACAGAGATATGGTTTCTTGTCGACATTTGTTGTTGTAGTGATACTAGACATGCATATTATCATGTTCGTATTGCACATTATCATGAGCTGTTTGGATAGCTTCATTTTCTGGTTCAGCTGATGCGGTTTGGAATATTCAAGGGGAAAAAACGGCCCATGTGCTGCCGTGACTACTTGTGTGGCAAGGGACATTTTGTCGGTTAAGCAGTCGAGGCAGGGTGTTTGTGCATACGCGTGCTCTGTGTGTCGGGGTTCACGCGGGCAGACCCCGGCCGCTCCCACACGCCGGTGCCAGGGGCTGGCTCCCGGCGCTGCTCCC
>NW_005054350.1:3986372-4010535 GCF_000277835.1 Geospiza fortis | reverse complement strand
TTTACCTTTCTCCTTCGGCTTCCCTGCGCGTTGGGCTGGCAGCAGGGCTGTTTCCTGGTCTCGCAGAAAGAGGCAGTGCTGAGTTAGGAAGACAAAAATAGACCTTTACAGAGAAATATAGGGATTGTGTGCGCGGTGGGGAGGGAGAGCGGAGAGCGGCACCCGGCTGGTTTCCAGGAGGAGCCCTTTTCTCCCTCTCGTTGCATGTTAGGCATTTTTGCACAGCTTTCTCCCCCCCCCCCCTCCCCGCCGGGGCAGGGTTGCCTCTGCCGCCTGCTCTCCGCATCTCTGGTGGGGAGCGAAGCAGCCAACTCCGCTGCGATCGGAAAGCGGCCAGAGACCATTTTATGTGAGCGAGCCGGGTGGGAAGAAGCGGAGAGAAACCGTCGCAGGGACACACACGGATATAAAGACTTGTCTTCTGCCTCCCCCCCGCTCCCTCCCCCTTGTAAATACTAAATCTGAGAAGGCAGCGATTTGACATCCACCCTGAGCAGCGGCTATGGGGTGTTTGGGCAACAGCAAAACGGAGGATCAGCGTATCGATGAGAAAGCGCAGCGAGAAGCCAACAAAAAAATAGAGAAGCAGTTGCAGAAAGAGAGGCTGGCTTATAAAGCGACACACCGCTTGCTGCTGCTGGGTAAGGAGGAAGCGGCAGAGGTGGGGGCCGGGGCGAGCGGGGCGAGCAGGGGGCAGCAGCCCCAGCCCGCCGGGAGGGGAGATGCGGCGTGCGCCTTGGCCATGGAAAATGTGGGCTGCTTTATTGAGCAATAAGCGAGGCGTCCACAGATCGCCTGAGCCACATGGATGCACACATACAGAAATGCTGCCGAGGTGGGAGATGCTGTCGCGTCCAAAAGAACCAAAAAAAAACAAAAAAAAACAAACCAAAAAAACTCTCTGACCACCCAGCCTGAACCGTGTATCACAATGTTCTCCCTTTCCTTCTTTCTCTTTTAGGGGCTGGTGAGTCAGGAAAAAGCACTATTGTGAAACAAATGCGAATCCTACATGTCAATGGATTTAATTCAGAGTAAGAATTATTGACACTTTGTGCCTTATTTTTCCTTAAATGTTGGAAACAGGTTAACACACAGTACGCTAGGAAATTTCTCCTCTCATCCCCTGTGTTTTGGTGGCTTGACACTGTGTTGTGCAGGAGGAAGGGGAGTGAGAATAAGGAAATTGCTGCTATTGTATGTTTGCATTTTCTCCTTCTGGCCCCTTTACTGTATTTTACACTGTTGCTACTGCAGCGCTTGACAGGCCCCTGTGTAGCAACAACATGGCGACTACTTTTTACATAGAAGCAAATAACCAAATATTGCATCTGTCTGTAATATAAAAATACATGTCAAATCATAATCAGATGACACTGTGTGCTGTTTTTCCGGTGCTGGGGTTAGCATAAAACTGAAACTAATTTTGCCTATTTGTTAGAAATCCTCCTGTTTTGTGAGGCTACATCATTTTCTCTCTAAAGAACTCTTTGCCAGAAATCATTATTAATCCACAGCATTTATTTTAGATATTTGTTAGCCTTCACCTACGTGTTGTTAATTTAGAGCATGTTTATATCATGCTGTAGAAATGAAAGAATGACTTCCAGTTCCATCAGGGGAAGCTTTGCAGATGTGGCTATGATTGAATGATTTAAAAAAATATATTAGAGATGAATGTGCATTGCTCTTTATACTATGCAAGAAAATGGATAAGGGCAAAATGTATTTGTCTTGCCTTTTTTTTTACTATTAGTATGTTTTAATGTTTGAAGAGCAGATAAACAAGCCATCAGTGAAAAAAAAAATTAAATCAAGTGACTGAACTGCTTTGGAAGAAAAAATCAAAGTGTTCATATTTCTGTTTTAATGCAGAGAAAAGAAACAGAAAATACTGGATATTCGGAAAAACGTTAAAGATGCGATTGTGGTAAGAACACACTTTATACTGTTCTTACATGCTTGTTTGTACTGGAAATTATAAGGATTATGCTTTCCAAGATTGTGATGAGAGAAATCCCATTTTGCTGGTCAGATTGGATTATCTTCTATTGATCCTGTATCCAGATTAATGTGTTTGTTTTTTTGTTTTATCCAATTCTAGACTATAGTTTCAGCTATGAGCACTTTAATACCCCCAGTTCCATTGGCCAACCCAGAAAACCAATTTCGAATGGACTACATCAAGAGTATAGCTCCTCTTTCTGACTTTGACTATACACAGGTAAGAATAGAAACCACTGATTTATTGTGCTCAAGGGGGAATATGTTGCTTCACTTGGATTTACTGAAACATTGGGGTTATTTACTCTTTGGAAGATGGTCACAGAAAGTTCTTATGCCAGCATCACCTCTGTTAACTTTCCTACAAGACTGTGGTGATTGCACCTGTTTTAGTGGCGCAAGGTTTTGTTGTTGCAGATTTATTTGCTAATGTTTCTAAATGCTGTTTCTGCATTTAGTCCTCTTCAGATTTTCTGATGCAATCTTACATATTGACACATCAAATAAGACTTTGTTGAAAGCTGATTTCCTACATGGAATCAGATGCAGGATGTTAATCTGAGGAGTTACTGTCTACCTGCAGAAAAGGATATAAGAGGAAATAAAAGGGTAGAGTGGCCTCAGTGTTGTTTCCCATACTTACTGCACTTCAGAGTGGAAACCTGCGTAAGCAGTGGTCAAGTGAGGTGCTTTGCTTCCTCATGTATTGTAGTTGGCATTGGCAGTGGTTTGCTTGTATGTAAATGTTGCCTTAATTTGATAAGGAATCAATGTGGGACTTGTGTGGAGGCTGATCTTTTGTATACAAATGAGAGATACTTTTCAGATTAACTTGCATAGGCATCGTACATTATTTTTATCTTTTTATGTTATTATTTATAGGCATATGCATAGAATGTTTCATTCTTTATGCATGACAAGAAAGCAAATGCATAGACATTCTGAATTTTATTTTTGCTGTAGCACAGTTTTAATTTGCCTTAAAATGGTACTGAAAGCAATTTGTTATGGATACAGTAAGGACTTAAAAATATCTTCATTTGTTGGCTAAATGATTGTGAGTTGTACATGCTATCAATACTGCCAAAGAAGCCATTTACAGTAGAGTGTCTTTAGGTTATTATGGCTTCAGGGTGCAAGGAGGAGAAGGGGAAGAGTCCTTTCTTTGTTATATGACTCATATTCTCTGATGTGTGGTTTTGCCTCTGGTAAACCTACCACTTTGAAGGTTCAAGATAAAGAAAAATTATCAGACATCTTGTACAGTTAGAATTTAATACAGAATGCAGATGTTAAAAAAAAGACTGCAAGGTACACCCACATATTGCATAATTGCTCAATTGGTGGATGTAAGTTAGTGAAAATGAGAAGCTCTTTTTAGAAATGGAATGTGAGCTTGACATGAAGTATTTGTGTTATGCAGGTATTACAGTTCTGAGGCATTTGTTGCTCATTTTATGTGGATTTTTTTTCTTGACTTTTGATCCTTAGAGGAGTAAAAAAATGGTGATACATAAACTTTGCAGTTCTCTATAGTACATATGTTCTTTTGAGTTTCTGGGATAAAAGAAGGCTAAACTGGACTTTTCATAGGGCTGGAGATGTTTTCATTTTATTATTGCTTTCAAATTTTCTCCTTTTTCACAGAAGCTGGCTATATCTAGTCAAATTTGATTCATGGCTTGGTATTTTATATAGAGGAAAATTTAACCTTCTTGGAGGGGAAAAGAATAGGACCCAGTGGACCTTGAAACAATTAATAATTCATTTGAAATCTCAATTCATAGTCCATTTTGGTTTAAAATAAAAATATTAATAAGTGGTTTTTAACTAAATAGGTTTTTTGAAAATACCATTGTGTTATTTAAATAGTGTCAATTATTAGTTCTAATTTAAAAAATATTTAAAAGGTTGTTAAAAGTTTAAAAGAAGAAGAGAAATCTAATGCTGATTTAGAAGTAAATATATTTCTGTGTCACTTTCATATTTTCCCTTCTGTTTTCATCTCAGCTCAATTAATAGGTTTAATATTTGTAAAATGTAAAGTATGCCAAGATTTTTGGGGGCTTTTAAATTTTTCTTGGTTCGAATGTTATTTATCTCCAGGAGGATTTGTGAGCAAGGCAGATTGAAAAAAATGCTATTGTGCTTCAGGGCTTGATTTTACTCCAGTTTAAGCCAATGATAAAGTAAAATTAGGTTTCCAGCTGAAATAAATTTTGACCCATTTAGTATTTTTGGATAAGGACAGATATAAAAATAAATACTTGGATAGTAATCAGTCAGGCATCCTCTGCTAAGCATTACTGATTCTGTAATTAATAGCTGATGTATGGAGTAAGGCCTTCTGAGCCCAAACCGAGTGTTCAGCAGTAGACATGCAGGACTTTAGGGCTAATCATCCTTACTTCAGAATAGTTGTGAAGGGGAAAATGCTGATGTAGGCAGCTCTGGGGCACATTTTGGCACATTCTGTAGAGTGACAAAGGTTACCCTCCTTTGAATGAGGAAAGAGGCAGCTTTAGGGTTTGTGACAGTACAAATGGTAATGAGTTGTTAAAGACCCTTAGTGTTGCAATTTGAATTACAGATGTGTCATTTTTTTTGGATGACATTAGCCATGTAACCTTTGTCATAAAAATCGATGTGTGTTAGTTGAAGATGGATTTCAGATACGTTGCATGCCAAATGTGGGAAAATTACTGCACCTTATCAGGAGTCTTTAAAGAGAGATCCCTGATAAAATACAGAAACTTCACTGGTGGCACAATCTGATCAACACTCCTGGGGTGCTAATTTAAGCATATTTATGACATACTGGGTGTGCTTGGACAGACATTCTTAAATTGCATACAAATTAACTAATACACGTTTAATTGTGAAAATTACCCTTAAAATAGGTGGATATGAAAATACTGATTTCCTGTGGGTGAAGTCATACTCTTAATTGCAATTTATGACTGAAATTCCAAGAACTTGAGTAAATATGGGGAGGGACTTCATATTTAGACTAAAATATTCTGGGGCTTTGTTTGTCTGGTTTTTTTAAAATTACATACCTCTCTATAAAATATAAGCAGAATGTTTTCTTTAGTAGTGATACAAATTTTGAAACAAATGGTTTTCTCTTTACAGTGTTTTAACATTACTTTAAGAGTCTGTGGAGTGCCCCCCACAAGAGTTTTACTTAGTTTAAAAAATCATTATATATATGGTTTGGTTATGCTAACTTGATGGTTCTTTCAGTTGGTATAAAAAAATTGAAGGCTTTCTGGATTTGTTTTATAATTTTTACACAATCTTTCATTGCTTTTATAAAAGACTGTACAATTTTTACAAAGTATTTCCTGGCTACTGATGTGTTCTAATTCTATAAATCATTAGAATTAGAGCTAGAGTTTTCACAAAATTGATAAATAGAAATAAGTCAAGTGTCCACTGTATTTTCTTCCTTGAAGTTGTGACAGGAATCAAGATAAATTTTTGCCTGACATTAGATTAGGCATTATCTTTGCTCAAAGGTAGAATCAGTGGAAGTGCTTTAACACTGGAATTGCAGCATGCATGCCCTATCAGAAAGGATTTTTTTTATTATTTTTGGCAATGTGTTGATTGATATTTGCTCAAGTTAACAGGAATTGACCTGCTGCAATTTTAATCCTTTATTGATGGGGAATTATTTTGTCCTTTGTGAATCAGGGTGAACATATTAAGGCCATATTATGCTGATAGCTGTGGTGTATCAGCTAAGTTGTGTATAGTCAAGGTCAGCTGTCTTTGTTAAAGTTTTTGAATTTTCTGAGAACTACAAAGCTGATCAGTGTATAATTCCTTTCCCCCTTGTCTTTCCTGAAAATGTAGCCGAATGAAGTCACTTTGCGTAAAATATGTCTTGAATGAAGCTCATCTGATCAGTTTTGTGTAGGTTTATAGCAGGTGATGGTCACCTACCCCTGGGCTGCATTGCCAAGTGTTTGGCCATACAAACCAGTTACCAGCAAACATAAAACATCTGCTTAGTAGGGAACATGTAAACACTTCACAAGTTTTAGGGAGCGGGGAGAGTTTTCAAAGGATTCATCTTCCTTTGCAAAGAATGTTTTAGGGAAGCAAAGTATTTTTTGGAAACTTCATAACTGGTGAGTTGTGTGAATGCAGTCCCTTGTGCTGATTTTAGTGTGTGAGTTTTAAATATAATTTTTTAAGCTATTTTATTAGTCAGGCAAGCTCTTTAATTTAGCTGTTAAGAATGAAATGTTAATGTGGGCATTGACAGGGAAAGTACTTGAGATTAATCAGGTCTGCAGTTTGCTTTACATTTTCAGATATTGGAGTTTGAGTTCTGTCTGATGACTTTAATTTTCCTTCAGGTTTTCTTTTTAAAAATCAGGGCATCACATTCATAATATCTTTATACATTATAAAGAAAGAGAAATACTTTGCTCAGAATTTGAAATTGCATAGACTTTTGTTAAGCATTTCAAATTTTTCTGATACCTGGTATTCAAATTTCATCTTGTGTTGATGCCTAGAGGTGGCTGCTTTTCACAGTGTGCATCTCAATGTTTGAAGCAACTGAAAATCTTGCTTAGGTGTAGTGTTGGGCTGTAGAAACTCTTTATCCTGGATTAAAAAAAACTTTATAAGTATGGTTTATATATGGCTAAACTTGCTTGGGTTGTACAGTTAATGCTGTCACTTTATTTGACCACAAATTGTTTAAGTTTCCTTTTGATGTAGCCCAAAGGAGTTACAAAATAGCATCACCTTACATTTTCTGATATTCAGTTAACTCACAATTTTCCCATCTTTTTTGTGAGTGTGAAAATATACATTTTACCTGAAAATAAAAGCGAGAATGCAGAAAATATTGCCGCTCAAATAGCTTCACTTGATTTTTCTTTCTATATAAATTTTTACTTTAGGGCTTTGTTTACTGTTTTGGGTAGAGTGAACACAGGTTTTTCTAACTACCTGTGATTGCAGTACTTAACATTACTCTATACTAATATCAGTATTAACTTTTTAAAATCAACTAGACTTTAAAAATGAAGTAAATTGTGGTGTTCTGTGATCTAAGATGCACATTGGTAGATTTTCATATTTACATAAACATATATTTTCATATTTAAACACATACAGAAAGTTTTTGCAAGGCCAGGCAACAATAAAGTTGTGTTGGTCTGGCAACCTTATTACTGCCCTGAATTAATAACACCTGAAGAACTAATGAAGAAGGCTGACAGAGAAGGACAGCTGGAAACACATATGCTGTTACAGGTGTTGGCAGCTCCTCAGTCTTTATACAGAGGTTAAAATTGACAGAACTGATGCTGAAAAGCAGAGGATATTAGGGAGAAGAAGCTATCAGGTAACCCATGAAATGTTTTTATTGTGGTAGCAGGTTTTTTCATGCTGCACACTATGCATTAACAGCAAATACTAAATTTGAGCTCTTTTCATGTGAAGAGCAGATTCTGCTAAAGCCCAGCAATAGCTTTTCTTCCATATGAAGTACCTGTTTGCATGCAGATGTGGCTTAAATTGTTTTTCATTAAATCAGCAAACTGAGTCCTTAATGTTCTGATTAGTCAGTGTTAAAGTTACAAATATTTCGTACATGAGATCTAAAAACATACTTCAGTGTTACTTGTTCTGTTGTTCTCGTTCTCTGTAAGCAGTAAGTTTTCTTTTGATGGATCAGTCAATCCAGTTGTGCTTTCAGAATTAATCAGTTGTTATTTTAACTGTGTAGTTTATAGGACTTCCAGTCCAGGAGACTGGAACTGGGATCATACTACAAACAAGTATAGAACAGTTTGGGAGGGAAAAAAAAAAGGAAAAAGACCCCCAAATCAACAAGTCTCAAAACATTTAAACTTCTCAAATTTATAATATATGCTAGAACTGTAAAATTACAAACCTGTACCATGGTTTTCTTTAATTCTTTTATTTTATCTCCTTAATAAATACTCTACTGAAGACAACTGGGAGTTAAAATTGGAGTGGTTTGTGTATAAAGCAGAGCTCTTCTGTGAAGCTCAGGACTTCTTGCTTAAAATACACAGTTTGTGTTTGGTATGGTGCTTGCTTTAGACAAAAAAACTGATGGTTCAAGCATAAAATAAAGTAAGTTTTTTGCTATAGTAGAACATTGTTGTTCAATAAAAGTGTAACATATTTCTTCCATCCCTTGTTCCAAACTCACTGACCCAAAACAGTTTATAGCAATGAGAAGTAAAGAATTAAATTTGTATCCCAGGAAAGGAGCCCAGGGATCTACTTAGGCCCCCAACAATTAGCTGTAGAAATACTGGGACTGAGAGCCATAGGAAATCCTGTACATGATCACAAATGATCCAAAGTTAATAAATAGGAGTTGTATTCAGAAAAAAACCTAAAGAAATGTTTAAAAAAAATTAAAATTTAAAAAAATTTTTAAAATCTAAAAATATTTTTAAAAGTTAAATAAATATTAACTTTTGTTTCTAAGCCTTCCTGTCTCAGTATTTTTAAGAGCAGATTCAACTTTGAAATATCTGGAAAAGGTTCACTTTTTTCATAAGTACTTTGCATTTTTAGAATATATATTTTTCGTAGCTTACAGTGTAAAATAATTAATTCCATTCTGAAAAGGCAATTATTTGAGGAAGTCTTATGAACAATGGTGCCTGTGAATGAAGTTCACTGTTACATTAAGTATTATATCATCATAGTAACACCAAATTAAATGTTTGTTGTCGTATATAGTGAGTCTGATTTCCCAGATAGTGAGGTGGTATTCACACTTTATCCAGCCTGATTTATTTATTATCATCACACAACACAGAGACTTTCATTGTGAAACTGGAAAGATATTATCTTTTATTATTATTATTACTGCTGCTGTTACGTAAAACTTAAGTTATTTCTGTGGTCTCCAAACCTGATGACATTTTCTGGTATTACTTCCAAGTTTTGTACCTATTTATACAAATTAATTAGAGGGTTTTTTTACAGTCAGTCCAGCATCCAGTCAACTACTGCAAAGTATTAATAATAAATGCCACATTCTACCTTTTTTTGCTACAATTTGAGATTAAAAGTTCATATACTTATATTGCATTTTATTAGGATAAAAATATTTTTACATCTAAATTTGGATATTAGATTTGATGGCAACAGGAAGACTAATAACTTGAATTATCATTTTAAGTAGGAGTGACTGATTCTCCTCACAGAACCAAAAATGTATTAGAGGATCATTTCTGAACATTAGAATATTTTTGTTCACCAAGTATTTTTCAGTGTACACCCTAATTTTGAATTAAAGAAAGGCAGAATTAATAGGTTAAAGGCTGTACTGCCATTGTCCTGGGTACTGACCTGGGAAGGACATAGATTTATTTTAAAATGTGGTTGCTCTTGGGGTTTGCTGTTTTGAATTCCTTCACAATTGTGGCTGCTGCCTGGGTATCTTCTGAAAGCGATGCTGAGGTGGCAGCAGTCCTGTGCCATCCTAGAAGACAAGGTTTGGAAAAACAGCCAACAGAGTAGCACTGATCCTTGTGGTGATGCTTGACAGGCGTGTAGGAGCCTGGCCAGAATCACAAACTGATCCTGATTCCCAGTCTTTTTTTAAGGCAAGAAACAAAAGTTCTTGTCATTTTTACCACTACTGTTGAGGTGCCCTGAAATCGCAGAAGATTTAATTATCTAGGAGTTTATGTATTAATATTTGACATGAACATCAAATGTCAAATTCTTGGACAGCAAGAAATTCACTTGTTTTTCCGCTTATGTGTAAATCAAACTGAATGAAAATGGAAGTAAATGTAAGTAAGTGCAAAAAGTGACCACACTCTTAATGAAGACACATTGCCCATTTAGTCGAAGGATGATGACATTTCAGACTTTCAAAAGTGGCAGTTTTCAGAAGAAGGATATTGAATTTTTTTTATGAATTGCCACTATTTATAAACTACATAAAAACATATTTTCCATCATATCCAGAAAAAAGGTAGATGTAGCAGAGTATGTTTCAGAATTGTCTTTATTATCAATTAATTCTTTCAATCTCTAAAGCCAAAGATCACAGGTTGATTTTCTGATTTTGCCATTTTTGCTCTGCAAAAGTAGTATGTTTACTAGTTAGGGAGAATCTCTGTTTTTTGCTTCAGTGACCATGATAAAAGTCTAGAGATCATGGATAAATCATTACATGTATGCACCTTGTCGCTGAAGCCAGTTGAAACCTATGGAACAAAGACTATCACCTACTCAAATAATATTATTAGTGTCATTATTTAGTGTTCCAAAGAAGTGAGTGTTCATCTGCATAGCAGCAAAGAGCTGCAATCCCCTTTCTTCAGCACCTGATGAGATCGCAGCTTCTCTTTCTGCAACTGTGTTGAGCTTAGCCCTTTGCTTGTTTTTTTCATCACCTCCATAGCTTCATCCATGGCTTGTACTTATTGTCAACAGCAGATTACCTCTTTTAACGTCAACAAAGGCTGCATACACAGACAGGATATTTTGTTTGCAGAAGGTAGCAACCTGAGCTGAGGAACAGAGAACAAGCTAAATAGTGTGAACAGAAGACTCTATATATACCTTGCATACACTGAAATAGATAGGTTAAAAACCAAAAGGTATTATGAACAATTTCTTTCCTCTGAGGATCTAAGAAGCTCTTTATAATAAATATAATTAGGACTGCTAAAAAAGAAGATAAAGGCAAGAAAAATGCACATTTGCAGTTAACTGCTAAAAGTTTCCATAAAATGTTTATGGTTTTGTTCTGTCACTCTTGTCACATAATTTGTTTTGCTATAGTTAAAGAAATTCAATTCAAGTTTCAGGGCCTTCTCTTTAAAAGGAGTCAGGAGAAGAATGTAATTTGTACAACACAGTTCCAAGTTCAGATTGCCTTTTACTTTGTAAACTTGTAATAATTTCTTGGAACGAAGCTACCTCTGGTTGTAAGCATGCCAGCTATCACATGAAGCATTCAGATTAGGGTTTCTTGCTTTAAATCAGTGGATTAATTTTGGCTGGTTTAAAGTGTACTCTTGTAATTAATCTACTAGTATTTGTTTTAAAAACCTATACTGGATGTTTTGAAAGGATATTTATCCTTAGGCAAGATAGAATATTGGAATGTTTTCTGCTACGTCGACGCTAGAGATGAACTCTGCCTTTTAAATCTTTTAAAAGTAAACATTTTCTGACACTTCTGCCAATTCATAACATTTGAGTTTTCTTGGTGCTGTCAGTTGGACTTAAACATATTTTAATGCAAATAATTATCCCACTGTTTTGAACTGAAATTGTTTAGCAAGATGAAATAGGCTAAAGATATGCAAGCCCTCTTATCTCTGTTAATTTGATGAATGCTTTTTGATCACGTCCACCCTCACTTCCAGAGGATGTTAAGTGACAGAGCTGTGCAGATCATTCTTTTCTTAACATACACCCACATACTTTCTTTCATAGGAGCTAAATAATACCAAATTTAAGAACTGTCAGGTAAGAAAACAAGAAAAGGCAAAGAACAGTTAACTAAAATAGGGGAAAGTGTGTCCTTGCTGCATTCTGTGCAGACAATGAACTGCCCCTTGCCTGCAAACCTCCAGCTGCCACAGACAGCAGCAGGATCTGATTGTCAGTCAGCTCCAGAGTGCCTTTGGTGCAGGCTGTGTGCCATGAGGAGTTACCAACTCCAGGCAAAAAAACCCAAACAAACAAAAAAAGAAAAAAAAAAAAAAAGCAGAGGAGAAATGTGAATGAAAAAACTATTTAGCAACATGTGGTCACTGGAGGAAGAGGTCAGGTGTCACCACGTGCTACTGAAACCATGTCATTAATTATTTGATTTCCAGCAGGTATCACAGCAGAGTGAGTCTTCATGGTAGGATTTGTATCTTTTAAAATGTGGATGAGAATATTCTTTCTGGCAGACAGGTATCCTCTAACTTTAGCTTTTCTTTCCATCTCAGGATGTCAGTGCTGCCTGTTCCTTTTGGGAAAAGAAGACTTGCTTATTTAGGATAGCATGCTTTTAGCTGAACAGTAGAGCTTTTCTTTTCCCATCCCTACAATTTTCCTATCCCTAGAATTCACTGTTGTTATCTGCCGAATTTCTCCCCAGATTTTAACAGCAGCAAACTTAACATGCTAACCAACAGTAGAGTGTGGGTATATTCATGGACCAAAAGAATAATTAGTCAGAGAATGTGTAAGTGAGAAATCATAATCAAAAAATAATTTTAGGAACTAAAAATCATGTCAATAGAGGAAGATGGCTGTTGACATTTCTGAGAGCCAGCTATTCAAACTGCAGAGGATTTTCACTGGATTTTAAAGAAATAAAGTATTAAATTTCATCCTTGGCCTTCAGTTCGATAGAGCAGGTTTTGATTCTTTTCACTGATGAATGAAAGGCTGGCAAGAACTATTATATTCCATAAATACAGAAATCATCCTAAGCAGCTATATTCCCAAGAGTCTAATGTTGCAAAGGCTTAAACAGTTGGATATATATGGGCCTAAATGCACAGCTAGTACTGCCAGCACAGCATTCATGCAGCTGAGCTTCCGGTTATGCAGTGATATTAATATAAAAATCACAAATACTTTCAATGGAAAAACAAAACAAGCAGATCATTTTTCCCTGTTAATTTTATATTTGGGAGGTCGCTGAGCACTTTTATGGATTTTCTTGGGGGTGGGTAAAGTTGTGTAGGTTAGAGATTGGCACAGAACTTGAAATAAGCAAAATCCTTTTCAGAAAAGTGACAGTTCTCTGGATGCTATTAAGCTGTGAACAGTAGGTCTTTTCAATCACTGTGATTCATTTTCATATTGTGGGGTTTTTTAATAATAATATCTTTAAAAGGCTTGCGGAACAGTAGGCTGCAGCAGCATAACTTTCTGTGCAGAAGGAAAGGTTTTATGCATGGTGTCCTAGATAATTTACCTTAAATTGATTTGCACAGCTCAATAAAACCATAATACTGTACCAGCTCAGATCACGGGTTCATTTAGCCTCAGATCTCATCTCTGATCGTGACTGATAGTGAAACAGGAAAAGGACCCGCACATAGTAATGTTTCCCACATTGGTTGTCCTAGCCTCTACAGATTTATGGCTGAGGTTTTTTTGGCTGGGAGTGGTATTTCTGGATTTAATAATTTTGGTAGCTTTTTCTTCCAGGGGTTTTTTTTTTTTGTCCCCCAACCTATGTGAGCTTTCAGTTATGGCAGTGAGTTCTGCAGTTTAAGTATGTGTTGTATGAGGAAGTGCCACTTGATTGATTGAATTGATTTGGAGGTTTTTGTTTGTTTTGTTGGTTTTTTTCCCTCCAAGCCTGCTGCCCACGAGTCTTCCCTAGTTTTTCTATTAGAAATATTTCATCTTTCCTACATTGCCCCCATCACTGCATATCATGTACCTCCAAATATTTGTCTTTCCACTTAGAGTGTCTCTTTAACTTCTCTCACAGGGCTTGTTCTGTGTCTTTGCTCATTCTTGTTGCCCTTCTAGTTTTACTAGACCCTGTTGGCAACGAGAAACCCAAACTACAAAAAATGTTCAAGGTGTTGTTTTCTTTTTCATTATCTAGTCGTTTGTTGGTGTTTTGCTGTTGGTAGGGTTTGGGGAGTTTTTGACACTGAGTTATCATAGATTATTTTATAATTCTCCGAGAGCTTGACCACAATTGCAGGTAAGAGGAATGTGTGTGAAGGCCTCTGTACCAACACATTAGCAGATCCCAAAGGGTACTGTTAATGATAATTATCCTTATCTTAGGTGTTTTAGGATCTGTTATACATGTTGACTAGTCTGTTCAAAAAATCCACTGCATTCAATTTTTTCTATTCTTTCATGTGTAATGACATGTCTTCTCATTTGCTTTACTGCCATGTATGACTTATGAAGATGCATTTTTAAAATTGTGTACCATGACTAATATTTTCTTCCATACAGATGGAGACCACACTTTATTTTTGTTCTTAAAATGGAAAATAAATTGCTCTTCAGCCTGATTTTGGAGAGGCAATGTTTACAGTACCACAAAGGACATTTGTGCTTTCAAATCTGCTCATAGTTCCTTAATCGTTCATTATGGTTTGCCTGATTTAGCAGAAAAGAACACCATTGTTTTGAACCCTTCTCATTAGAGAAATAAAATGTTTAAAAATACAAAATGCCCTTTTTTTTGCAGTTCCTAATGCTGTGTGTCACTAAGAGAAAATGGTCTGAAATTTTTGATATCCCTTGGGGAAATACTGCAAGTAGCAGAATTTTGTTATTTTTTATGTCAATTTAGGTCTTACATGATTCAGCACTTGTGGTTTGTGGGAAAAAGTGTTGTAGATTGTGATTAAAGAAGCAAAAATAGTAAGGAGTGGCTACTAGTGAAGGGCCGTTTTTACTGCTAAAATACTTCTTTTTATTGACTTATTTCATTTTTTAATCTGTACCTCTCTTCATCATATTTTCTCTATCAGTTATGACTAGCACATTTCAAAGAAAATAGTTCAATTCTGTTTCTCTTTTCAGGCTTTTGTAGCAGTACAAGCAATTAAGAACAAGTTGCTATAGGATCTGTGCATTAAAGTCCGTCAAACCAGCAGGTCAACCAGTCATCCCCTTCTGGTAGCCTCTCAGGAATAAACAGAAAGTCTCTAGGAAAGGGAATGGAAGAGGATACAGGATGCAAAGAAACTGCTTGTAGTGCAGGAAAAATTCTTTGTTGTAGTAATGGACCACAAACAATAAGTTAACTCATTCTGGGTTACATTAACAAGGCTGTTGTACAAAAAAGCATGAAGTAATTATGCCATTCTCTTTGGCAATGGTGAGTCCTCAGCTGGGGTATTGTGTCTAATTTTGGGAACTGAATTTAAAAAGAAGTACACAAATGGAGTCCAGAGGAGAGCATCAAGAGTAAGAGGAGACAAAGTAAGCTGGATATGTTTACTTGTAGAAAGAGATCACTCCAAGTTGAAGACAAAAGGGAGCCAATTACAATTTTTAGTATTTAAAAAGCTGTAATTCCATATTCTTGTGCCTGTCTGTTCAGAGGAGGAAATGAAGTTGAGGAGAGGAGAAAATTCCTCTCTTCCATGGTGTATGGCAGTCCACATGTTTGGGACATTCTGCAACAGTGAATTTAACAATCACAATCTCATAAGTGCACTGAAATAGGACTGCTCAGTTTCAGACACTTACATCTGCATTTTCAGTTACGTGAATCAGCTCATGCTCAAGAAGTTAAAAACTTCTGAAAATCTGGGAAACTTTGGAAGATACAAGGTCATGTCAGTTGGTCTTACACATTTGACACTTTCTGTTCACAGAGCTTTTATGGGCATGTTGGTTGAAAGCCTCTGGGACTTCTTTTCCAAAACTAAATCTTCTGTAATCATGTCTTTAATTAATCTAGGACTTCATTAGTTATCTAACTAATTTTGTCATGGCAATGGTGTGTAAACAGACAGTGATAATTTCTTATAAATAGTGCATGTTCTTCCAGGGTGCTATGTCAGACAGCAGACTATAACATAGCGTACACAAAATTCTCTTGTGCTTCCACATGTTGATTGCTTTAAAACTAATTCCTAGCAAGATGCACATGATTCACTTCTCATGGAGAAGTGAATTATGCGCATTTCCTAACTGGACAGGGCCTAACATTTTCCTCCCTAAAAGCAGAGAAAAATGGCTGAGGGAAGTAATGCAGTCAGGAGTATTATCTCTAAAGGCTCAGAGGAGCAAAGAGCTTGCCTTCAGATATTTTCAATTCAAACCAGCAGGCAGGAGTTTTTGTTTTCATGTGTGTGTGCACTGGCATGCATATGTGCATTTATGTATAGGACTTTTCCTACTTCTGTGCAAGGTTCTGATCTGTTCAAGATCTAGGACATCTGGTGGCTAACAGTGAGGTGAAAAATCCAGTTCAGAGGCTGTTAGCTGTAGCCCCTGGAGTATATGGAAATGAAAATAGGATTTGGAGGATAGAGCAAGTTTGTTTCAAGTGTGTGGCATCAGTGAGATGTTCTCCAGGTGGAGGGTGGCAGGTCAGTAGCTTTGAAATATTAGTGACAGCTCTCAGCTATCACCATAAGGAAGTAAACTCATGAATCCTGTGGCAAGTGCCATCCTTGGAAGTCTGCAGGTTTTTTGGAGATGTGTGTTTTGCCTTTGTCTCCAAAATAGGAGTTTCAGAGTAGAGTTAAGACAAATCTGTTGACTTTGCTAAAGAGAGGTTTAAAGAACTACAGACACAGATCACAGTATATGAGTATATTAGTTCTCCTGCTTGTGATAGCAAAATCTGTAGGGGAAAAAAAACCAATTTCCATTTCATATTCCCACTAGGAGTAGTTCCTACTTTCCTAATGGAATTAATTTGAAAGAAAAAATGCTGACATGCGTCTTGCAATGTTGTTGACTCAAAGGGTTGTCACATTGAAAGGCATATTTTTTTGGTTCTGTAATTATTAGGAATGGTAGGCTTATTATAAGTACAGCCACATGTCATGCTAACACCATTTCTGATCCATCCTTACATGATAGATGTCAATATACTCAAACTTCAGGAGTTGGAATCCTGGGGGACATACAAAGATAAAAAATACGTAGTAAATCAAAGTTTTCTTTTACTTTTTCCCTTTCCAAAATAGAAACAACAAAACATCTTTGCAAATAGCATAATTAGGTGTGTTTGTTTTGGAGGGGTTTTTTTTGTAAAAACATATTGTTTTGCATGCTTCCAGACACCAAGAGGGAAATCTAAAATAAAAAGTTTCAGCATTTTGTAGAGAGTTGCTCTATGGAATGTGAAGATGTAGTAGGGAGAAAACTCTTAACAGTTGGCTTGACTTGGGGGGGAATTCCAGGCATTTGCTTCTAGCAAATTTGCTCTGAGCACTCTTTGTTTGCTGTAGGTGAGGACTGGCTCTGTTGTGTCAGTGCATACTCTCCTGGGCAGGTTTTTCCAGTGTGGAAAGGTTGGGTTCTTGTTGGGATCTGATGTTTCAAAACTGAAGGGTCTATCACTGGCCAAGTGACTTTGGAATTCCTTTACTTTTTTGAGATGCTTAGGCTCATGTGATACTCTTTTCATGGCTCTACATCAATTATTTTTCTCCTCAGCTTTTGTATTTTAAGGAAGTCATCAGTCTTTGAGTCATGTCACTGCTCTGGGCAGCTAAGGAGTGCCTACTGCTTAGTTTCATGTGCATTGTTTCCAACAATGCTGCCAGGCTAAGCCATTGTCCTCCTTCCTCCAGCCCTCCCCCATCACTATCCACTTCACTTTCCCATTTTTATGCACTGTGCCCTCAGCTGTGTCCTGGTAAAGCTGTTTGTTTGGCCTGACCAAATGAGGTAGAGGGAGAGGTTCTTTTTAGTGCGGATCATTTCTGTGGTTTTAACTGATGGCGGGTGACACAAAATGGAGAAGAAGAAAGCGGAGATGAGAACCAGCAGTAGGATATAATGGGAAGGTGATGCCTATCTATACAAGCAGGCTTACTTCCTCCACCTCAGTATCTACGGGCAGAGACTAGAGCCAGGCCAAAAGCCACTGAGAATCTGTGTGTCAGGAGAAACCCAGCGCAGTGAGCTGGTTTGGCTTCTTCTGATGTGAAGGCTGACATTCCTTGCAGAGGTTAAATGGCATAAGAACAGGTCTGTCTTGCTCACCCTTGCCCTTTTGGATAAGTAAACACAGCAACATTCACTGTAGTTATTCCTAAACTTAACTTTGTGGAATGGAGCTTTAAGGCTGAAGGCTTAGTCTGATGCCTTTCAAAAGCAGTCGACTCACATCAACTTGAGTGTACAAAAGACTTACATGGCTGTTTGAGCCTTATGTCACGAGAACCCTTTTCTCTTCGTTTTGTTGTGTAACTGCAAGGCACTTCCACTCTACTACTCTATTACTTTTACTGAAAATATGCTAGATAGGTATGCAGAAATTCCATGAGGGGTCATTTGACCACACAATACATGGCAGGGGAGCATACCTATATATGTATATATATATACATTTAAATTCTGTTTATGTTTTCCCATGGTATTGGATCAGCCAGCATAAGTGTTCCTGTGGTTGTAAAGTAAGAATGAAGCATTGTTCCAGTGCACATCATGTCAGTGATAGTATGTAGAATCAAAGCTATTTTATGAAGCTCACATGCTTTTGGAGGAGATGGGATGACTTCAGAGTTCACAAACAGAAATCAGCTGTGGACTCCTGAGTATGTAGAAAGCCTCTTTGGCTCAGGCTCTTGAGAAGTCTTGGAAGACTGTTGTTATGCATCCTTGGGGCATCCACTGTTGGAAAAAGGACAGTAGACTAGAAAGAGCTCTAGTGTGACCTTGCCTTCTTGATATAGGATTTAAGAAGTCATTTCTAAAAGAGATTACTTTCCAATCTATCCCGTATCAGCGGTATGCTGATTCATTTTTAAATAGGTTAACTAAAAGAACAAATGAATCATAGCTGTTGAGCAGGTGAAAGTTTTGGCTTATATGTCAGTGAGATTCCCCTATTAACCCTTAATTTTTCCAGTTGCACTGTAGCAAGTGTTACACCATATTGCCTTTCTGTCCAGAATCCATGATGGTTTTCTTTCTGGTTTTCTTTCTGTAAGCTGGGACAGGCTCCTGCAACAAGAAAATCATCAACTCATTTCTACCAGCTTGTCCTTGTAAAAGGTGTTATCTGATGTTAACATGAGGGAGCCTGTGGCTATCCAGAAGGGAAAGGACTCTCCACAGGAGCAATGAAGCTCCTGAAGTTTCACAATACACTTTAAAAGCCTGAGGATCAATTCAGATTTTAGCTAAGCTAAATTGTGTTGTTTAGGAGATAAATGGAGAGCAAACATGATAAGATCTAATGTTTTGTCTTCATAAAGTCCAGTGAAGTTTTTCAGTTGAACTTTTCAACTCCTGCTAAAAATGTTAAATACAACCCTGGTATCAGTGCCTATGTTAACTCAAGCATTAAATTATTTCATTTCTTTTCTCATGGAGGAATAAAGAGGAAAAATAAAACTTCCTGTGCATTTCAACCTGGATTTATGTAACCAGAAAAAATGGAAGGAGAATATGTCAGTCTTTACAAAAATACAGATGCCATCTTAGCTGAATACTTAATCTATTAATTATTATAAGTTAAATACTTAATAACAAGTACTATGTGGAGGCAATTCACATAATACTTCTATGCATCTAGCAGTATTTGTAATTTGTTTTAAATTGTATTACTGCCGTCCTTTACCTTAGTTTCCATGTTTAGTTCTCCAAAATCAGAATCCTCTCTTATCACGAGGAAAATGTACCAGAGATGTTTCCTGAGTATGTAAAGAGACACTTGGAAAGGAAGTTCACATTTTTATTATGTGAAGTAAAATATTGTCATGAGCGTGTTTGTCACCAGGTTTGTTTAAAAAATCAAGCCACTTTAGACTAGAATAAAATTGCTCTCCATCTGTGTCTAAATGTAAATTATCTAAAATATAAACATACTACATGTTCAAAACTAGAACAATGTTATATTAGTAGAAGCCAGTATTGTTACTTTGGTCTTCAAAATAAGTGCAAAACAAGAATAATGACATTTTACTCAAAGGTAAAGTTTTCATTTAAGCAGGTTTTAGTATGTTGTTATTTTTTTTAAGATCGGGATAAGCTTTCAAGAAAGTTTACAAAGTAGTAGATAGAAAATGTGATTGAAAGCCAGCCAACTTAGAATTAACCTGTGCAGCCGACTAGAACTGAAAATTAGCAGTGAGGAAGAGAAATAACTAGCTTGTTTTCTTATTTACCTGAATGGATGTCAAAAATACATATATCCAAAAACTAACAGAATAAGACTTGGAACTGAGTCATTAGTACCATTTTTAAAAATACCTGAAACTTATGACTCTTCACTTTACAAGTAGAGAATGATCAAGGAATGTGATACAATTGGTTTTCGTCAGTTGCAAAAAAGGAATAATATTTGGGGCTTAATTTTTATTCTGATTTTCCAAGAGCTTTATAGCTTGTATGCATTAGTAAAGTGTTTACTGTAAAAACAGTATTTGATCATTACAGCAAATGTATACACCTGAGTATTGCACCAGTTTTTCAGATGTTGTTTATTATGCTGCTTATTTTATTTATAGTGTTATTATATTGTCTTTCTGACAGTAGTCTGAAAGAAGTGTCAAAAACTTTCAGTATTTATTGTTGTTTAACAGCAGGACTTGTGTCAGTTTCTTCCTTTTTTCATGGATACACATAATCAACCCTGCATACCTGAGTAATTCATCAGAATATTTATCTCTTTATTAGTGCTTTTCACAGTGTCAGAAAGGCTTTCCTGCTCTGCTTTCCCAGCTCTCCATGAGCATGCTAGATATTCTCTTTTCCTGTCAAGGGGTATCTGCTCTGGGATGGTTGAGGTGAAAGAAAGAGGATGATGAAGAAGGCACCCCAATATTTCCCCTGGTTTCCTCTTCTTTCCTCACTATCCTTGACTTGTCCTTTCCTTCCCTGGTGGGACCTGGGCAGTAAACTCCCCCAAAGATGTCTCCTCAGCAGAAGGCCTCTCAGGAATGGCTTGGCTGTTTCTGCTTCGTGCCACCTGGGCAGACATCACAGGAGGCCGAGTTATATTTTTACCTAACACGAGCTCTCTGACTTGAAAAATGAACTTTTGCCCTACATATATGTGATACTGTCCTGTTGAATTGTTTTCTGTCTAAAGTACATGTTTCTCAGTGGGAAACACTTCCAGCTAATCAAAAAGCACTGAATAAATACACTTGGGTAGAAGGAAGCATGTTGGTAATATAAACCCTGTATCAGTAATATCTGTATTTTAAACCTGGTTGAACAAAGTAAGAACAAATAACTACTGATATTTACAAAAACCTTTTATACCGATTACATAAAAGCAAACATCTTAGAGAACGTGGTCACTAAAAAATAGGAGATTTTTATTAATTCTTTAAACCATTAAATGTGGCTTTAAAATCATATGCACAATCTGGGCTTCTAAGCTTTTACTGTCTTCCTTTAAGGTTGAGATTAATTAAAGGTCAGTGCCACAAACATTTCCACAATGCATAGTAAAGCCCTGGAATGAAATAAGCCTCACTTGAACATTTGATTAGACAAGATAATGCATTTCCCCCTGGAGTAGTTTGTTATTCAAAACAAGCTCTTTAGGGAAGGAAGTTCACATCAGTTGGTAACTGTTCCTGTGGATACCAAAGAACTTTGTACAGTACACTACAGTAAATTGCACTGCAGGTCATTTAGGAGCTGGAAGCATGTCCCGTGTCTAAAAGTATCAAAATGTATTTTGAAAAAAACACCTAGATAGCAAACAAACAGCGGGCTGTGATACTAGAAAAGAAATAGCACCCACATTTACAGAGATATTCATGCTTTTATCTAGTCAAGAAATTGCACCTTTCTAACAGATGAATTTTAGAAATGCTGTTTTACACCTTGTCAAAAAGAAAACCATTAAAAATTGACTGTTAATTGATACCTTTGGATATAATATGGACCTGAATAACTTCCAGCTTTAATTTTCCAGTAAACATAGAGCTAGACTTCAAAATTATTAGCTATTCTCATGTGTAGATGACATCCTTTTTTTCTGTCATTAATCTATTTGGACCATTTTTGTCTTTACTCACTACGTGTCTTGAAAGTTCTAGTGACCGGTAGCAAGCCGTGTTCGTTAGGACTCAAATAATTTGAATTTCTGGCTATTTCTGCTTATCTGTATTAATTGACTTTAGACAGTAAGCACAAAACTAATGTTTTGTTTTGGACTCCTAAAGATGCTCTAAAACAAAAACTTCTTTTCATGGGGTGGGAACATTCCGTCCAGTTAATAAATGTTTTCCATTTGCTGCTGGAAAAGCAGTTTTCAAACACTTTGCAGTATAGCAATAAGTCTGCTATATCTCAGTTGGGTACTTGAGTTTTGAAATACAATTTAAAACTAATTTGGACTTTATCTTGGACTGTCATGTTTTTTGTGGCTTTGATTACAGAAGTTTCTTTTAAATAGCCAGCCCAAAGAGTTATTGTGCTCTGAGGTTGCTGAAGGTGCTAAAAAAGCTGTGGTTTGTATCTTAAATTTGTTCTGTAGAATTATGATGATGATGGCCATCATAAAAGTTTCTTAGATTTGGGGAAAATGTTGTGCAAGATTTATGTAGTAGGTGTTTTATAATATATAGTATTAAAGAGTGTCTCAATATATAGCTCTATGTGGATATCATACAAGTGAGCTAACGTAGTTTCATGTTGCCACCCTTGGTATCTAGTACTAGCATTTGAACTACAGTTTGAGTTAGTAAATAGTCCCTAATGTGAAAAATAGGCATATTCTGGCAGCCAGCTTGGATCTCTGTACAATTCCAGCAAGTAACTTAAATCGCATTTCCTCCATTCCTTCGCCTGCCTTTCTTCCTAGCTGAAGCAGAATGGGGTATGTGCTTGGCATAATCTACTTTTGATCGTCACCAGGAGCTTTAAGTGGGTTTTTTTTCAGTACTGTAGAGTGTAGTACTCTAAGTAATGGAGCTAATGAATTCCGGTGGATGTTGTAGACACCCAGCCTACTTCTCTCTCAAGTGACAATAAATAGCCCATTTCTCCTTCAGGTCTATTGCTTGATTCTCCTCAGAGCAGTCCTTGTCCCCTTGCAGGTGGACAAGAGGCAGTGCATGTCAGGACATTTTTGGTGAGTAAGTGGTGGCTGGCTGGTCAGACCAAGTGTGTCCATCAGCAGCTAATTCAGCACGAACAGGTAACTTGTTAGGATCATGCTGAAAACTTCCCTTCAGTGAGGAGGTGTTGAACCAGCCCCTTTCTCCAGCCAAGGGCAGTCTTGTTAGACTTGGAGGCCTTCTTTGAGTCCTCTGCCTTTTTGTGGCATTTGTTTGGAAGTGGCCAATGGGTTGCAGAGTTAGGTGAAAGCCATGATTGCTTGTCAGACAAGTGATCCGACAGTGTAAGTTGCCATTTCTTAGGAAACTAATTTGAGACAGCAAACTTTGGCAGTAGAGCTGAAACAGATTGATTAATTAAGCTACAATTGACCTTTAAATGTACATTTTATGCTTCTGGCCACATTTATGCTTATGGCTGCCAATACCCTTTGCCCCTCAAGACAGTATATTTTTTAAGAACTATGAAGTGCTGCATAGTATTTTTCATTCTCAAGGAGAATGGAAGGTTTTCTGCCTATAAGTTAAAATAAATGAATTCGTATGAACAGATGGGTGTAGTGATGGACCCAGGTGCAGAATGCTGAGTGCGATGTTGCCCCAGTGTTTTGCTCATGAATCTGACTTTGCTACATGTACAGAGTCTTCTGAATAATGTTGTATATAAAAGCGGATCTTGTGACATCTTTGTTAATGTATCTTCTTGCTCTTGCAACAAGTAAAGTGTTTGTATCAACTACTGAAACTTTTCATTTCAGTTCTTCTGGTTTTTTTGTCTGGACTTTTCTGCTGACCTGCTTCAGTCAAGCATAACATATCTTGATTTCTGTCCTTTTAGTCATGCCCAGAGCACAAGACTGATTTTCACAAGTATGTGCACGTTCAAATTCTACATGGCTAATTGAGATGGAATAGCTTTTAACTATAAAAATAGTTTTTAAGTATATTTTAGATGAGGAAGTTAATTTCCCTGAGCATGCTGTGGAAGAAGATGGTCTGTGTCTTGTACTTCATCAAAAGATCCTGTCTTAGAGTGTCAGTATCATCAACATAAAGAGTATGATTTGCTGGAGAATAGCATTGGATTTGGGGTGGATATCTATCATCTCCAGTGCCTGTCAGATTTGTAGTGATTGTCTCATTTTTGTCTCATCACTCCTAAACCACGTTTAAAATACAATCATTACAGAAAATAACAACTTTTAAAATAGAAAAATGACAGATTTTTAACTAATTTTACAAATTTATGGTTTCGTACATTTTAATTGGTGTCCCCTTTAATGTCATGTCATTAAGTTCACAGTAAGATAGCTCTTGATGTATATACAGCCAGATAAAAGAAGTTCAATTGAAGTGTGTGCTGCTAGCTAGAAACATTACATGTAGCTTTTTCTTGTAATTCATCAAATGAATGTAACAGGGAA
>NW_005054350.1:3975610-3986343 GCF_000277835.1 Geospiza fortis | reverse complement strand
AAAGAGGATAGCTGTTCTGAAAAGTTGTTGCTACAAAATACAGAAGACACGCGATCTAATGGTGTGCTCAAACAAAAATAGCCTTCAGTAGCTGTTCTAAGCTAGGCAGAGCTTAATGACTAAACAGACATGCTTCAAGTTTTTATTTGAAAAATCCTAAACTGCTGAGGTGCAGTTCAACCATGTCTTCTAGTTGGAAGGCTGTGACAGCATCTTCAGTGACAAAACTGCTAGTGGCATCAGGAGCCAATACCTTGCAACATACCCAAGCTCTACTTTCATCCAAGAAAAGATACACTGTCATACGTCTTTCATGTAGTGTGAATTCATCGTTGCCTTGGGCTGGCCAAAGTGGTTGTGGGTGGTACAGAATGCAGAGTTGCTTAGCCATAATTTTAATACTATGCTGTTCAAAGTAGGGGAAAGTTGCTGTTGCTGAAGGGAAATTTACAGAGGGTTCCTGATGTCAGAACACTTTAAAACCTCTGTCCTGCATGGTACCGATGGTTTGATATTTTAAGTACATTGAACAGTGTTTAAAAGCTTGTTTTGATGCCTGAAATACTACATTAATAACTTTTTAAAATTTTTTTTTAATTTAAGATCACTGTTTTGTAAGTGAAAGTAAATAGCCATTTTACAAATAAAAGTGTAATATGATATCGCTGTGTTTCAGTGAATTACAACAGAGCTTTGCTTTTCCTTTCTGCAGATAAGACACGAGCAGCATAGGGCTTTTCAGATTACTGAGCATTTAATGAATTTTGAGATGAGATTATTCAGTTCATAGCTAAGTAGTTTGAAGGTATGCTTTCTTTAAACATGATAGTTCTTCATTAAAAATTGCAGGTATCATTTCAATTTTCGTATCATAGTATTAAATTTCTTATGGGCAAACTGTATTCTGAAAACATTCAGAACAGCTAGAAAAGTGAAAATACTGATTGAAAATATGAGAAAGTCTGGTGATAACAGTTGAGAGTGTTTATACTGTAACTAACTTAACCAAAATTCCATTAATATTTGGGATGATTTATTTTTTCAAGGTGGACAGTGGAATTTCAACTGAACTAAGAGATAGAAAAAGGAAAAGTATGGATTTTATATGTTTGAGCCCTTATAATGTATCAACAGTAAGTGAATAATGATTTGTAGCATTTTTTGCAGTATAGAATTATTTCACAAAACATGGAGATGGATTTACACATGCACAAAAATCTGTTGCACTTGTCTTAGTTTAGCAGAGTTGAAAATAAATACATTGAACAATTGTTATCTTCCTTAATATGATCTTACTGTAATGTATACAAAATGTATTAGTATAAACAGACTTTAATGTGTGAATTTAGAAGTCCTTTAGAAAAATAATACAAGCAAGCAGGCAGTTAATTTTTTTTGTGTATGTCCCTAGTAACCTCTTAATGACATTCCATGTCACACAGTATTTCTCTCAGTCCAGTGAGTGACTAATAAAGTGATTTCCCCCTTTCTATTCCCCTGTCATCAGGGTTGTGTGAATTGTAAAGCTGCCTAAATAGTTTGTAAGTATATCCTGCCATACTTTATTAATCTCTGCGTGAGATTACTGGGATACAAGCATTGAGAAATACATAGTATCATGTAGGCTCAGGCAGTCCTGTGATTGCAGTAGAAGAAAAGAGATTTAATTTAATGGGTTTGTATTATTCTCCCATTGAAATACTTTCTAAGCAGTATGCCTTATTTTTATTTTGGAAGTCTACTGCTGACTTCCCAGGACTTGGTTTGGTTGCTGCAGCCTCTGACTATTTTTATTCCACTTCCTAAGAAATGTGGATCTTGACACAAGCCTTTTTCCAATACACATTGTCTGGAAAATCTTACATACTATATAAAAGTTAATCTACTTACCTGAAGACCCAACTTCTTCCTGAAATATCTTGGATCTCTTCCAGCATCAGCAAAGAAAGCTCGTAATTTAGGGCTATCATATACAGAACCATTGTTGAAAAAATAACTCGGTGTTTAAATTTAAACTTCATTGTTATGTGTTTAGTTATTGACCTGTGTATCTGTGAAAAGAAGTGCATTTCTTCCTTCCTCTCTCTCTTCCTCTCCCTCCCACCAAGGGAGGTCAGGTCCTCCTGCTACCTTTCAGCCTTTGTCCCCCATTAAAAATAGAGCTCCTCCACTTCATTATCATTTTCCTGAGCAGCTCAGCCCCAGTGCACTTGGTCACAAGATTCACTTTCCACTCTTGCCAGCATCTCTACAGACTTCTTTGTCCTAGATAGCACTTCCCCAGTGAGACACCAGATGACTTAAGGAGATTAGGCAAGGGTGACCAGTTCTGTGGGAAGAAAGAGGGAGGTGTCTGGGTTCTGTTTGCCTGGGAACCCTCCTGGTAGGCAGAAACTCTCTACTTCCACTCTGTTAGCACCTATGGAAGATTCCACAAAACACTTTCAATGGGGATAGCAGGTTTTTGCTTGCTGCAGAAATTTTCTTTTTGGCTGGAATCAGAGTCTGGATTGTGCTAGTTTTTAGTCATCTGGAGATTTTCTCAAAGAGCTACTGTTCCTTGGTGGGTTTTTGTTTGTTATTCTCCCATTGGGTTGATTTTGCGTTCCCCCTATGGTAAACTACCAGCAGAGTTTGGAGAAAAGAAAGCAAATCTAGCAATATATCCACCTACTGCTCCCAGTCTGAAGGTCTGTGGGGCTCTGAAAAGAGTAGATTGGTGGTGAAGGGAATCAGCATGTCTTGCAGATATTGATCTGGTTACTCAATTGCCTTTGTTCCCTACAGATGATTAGTTAAAGGTTCAGCAAAATAGTAAGAAATTCAGAACTCAGGAGTATTTTAGATTATACTTTCTACAGCTCAGTAATGATAGTGAGCATTAGGCTGGGTGGGGAAGATCCAGTAAGATGTACAGATCTTTCCTTCACGTGATTAATGCACATTTTCTTCTGAAGGAAAAAAAAAGGATCTCTTGATTTTAGAAATGTCCCAGTTAAGAATACTGTAATACTGTCCAGCTTGTTTTGAAATTCTTTTGGTTTAACTCCACATTATGTACTGCCTCCCTTGACGTGGTTGTAATTTTTTTGTTAATACAAGGGGCAAACTCAGATTCAAAAAATAAAATAACAATTAACTCTAAAGTGATTATTAGTAATGTAAATAAATAATCATAGTACTGAAATAGTAGTAAGTGTGAATTCTTACTGAAGTATCAAAATTTCCTAGAGAAGAGAGTAACTTTTTTTCCTGATTTGTATATGGGCAAACTGAGCCACCAGAGGTCATAGAGAATAGTTGGCAAGAGCCAGAAATAGAGCTCAGGCATTTCTACTTTCAGCTCAATGTTCTTGTCACTGGATACCACCAGATGGTCTCCAGATTATTCAGTAAATAAGCCTCTGCATCCTCCCTAAATATTCCGCCAAAGCCAACTGGCTGTGTCTCTCGCTTGCTAGTTCCCAGTCTGTGAGAGTGGCTGACTTGGCAGGTAGCGTTGTAGCTGGCCCCATTGAGCAATCCTCTACTCTACAGGTTCTCTGGTTTTACCAGGCAGGATTTTACCAGGCAGGACAATCTCTTCTCTGCCACTGCTTTTAGCAATTCTTCTCATCATCTCAAGGGACTTTTTCTGTTTTAGTGTAAGACTTTCCTGTGTGTGCTTGAGGCAAACAATCTAATTTAAAGAAAGAAACCAAACTGATAACTGCCTGCAGATGTCAGAAAAGCATCTAAAGAAATATTTTATCTGCTTTTAAAATTTAGGTGACTTAATTGTTTCTGTGGGCCTTGAAATTCAGAGGGTGGAAATATATATGCATGCACTTGTGGCTCTGTGTGTGTGTAGCATAAATACCAGATGGGAGAGGAGGTTAATGACTACAAAACAAACTGTTTTCTAGTCTCTCTTAAATCACTTCTTCACTTCCCGTTTGTAGGCCTTTTTTTTCCCTATCTGTTCTGCTGAGGGTTTTCATGGCTCTTCAGTTCTTCACAATTTTGCCTATAAAATAATATGTGCCTCATATAGAAGTGTCCGAACTAAACTTTATGTGCTGCTGTTCTGTTGGCAAATTTAGCAGCAGAAGTCTAAATGCTGGCCAACAGCAGCTTTCCTCAATTTACACTGCTGCCATTGTTGTGCTGCCAGTATTTTGAAAAAAAAACATTTTTTCCAAAGTAGACAGCTGCAGGAGCACATTCACTGCAGGAGCTGCAGGGTGCATGAGCCAGTTGACTGGAATGCACCTTTGACTGGTATTCCCCAAAACTGGGTAAGGCAGTTGACTGGCTGGAGACAGGGCTGCCATTCACAAGGACCTTGGTGCACTCTGCAGAAATAGCCTCCAGGAGTTCAGCAATGAGAGTTCAGCAATGTGTCAAGCACCTGTGACAAAAAAACCTTGGAGTATCAGTGTGGACAGGAGACCAGCTGTCCAAGTAGCATCTCCACTGAAAGTTACCTTGGAGGTCTGAGGGAGACTGTAAGCATTGAGTCAGAAGTGTCTTGTGCATACTGAGTAGCACTAGGAAGAGTGTCAGCTGGTCAGGGGAAGGGATTATTCCTCTACACAATACTTCTGAGATCTTGTCTAGGGGTAGTGTCCAATTCTGCACCCACCCCAAAATATCAGAAAGCTGCAGTTAAGTCCAGTGGAAGAATGGCTAACAAAGTTTGTGAGAAAATGATTGAGCCTGGAAAGAGAAGGCTAAGGCTAGAGTTAATCAGACCCCATTTAAAAGAGATACAGAGTTACAGATACAGCCAGACTCCTCTCAGAGATGCACAGGGGTAAAACAGGAGATAACAGACTCATGCACAACAAGGGAAGGTCATATTAGGAAAAAAAAATCTGCTTTGGCCAGACAAAAACAGGTGGCCCAGAAAGGCTGTGACATCCCCATCCTTGGAGTCCCGTCAAGACTCAGCTGTAAATGTGATTTGAGTCCTGCTTTGAGCAGGAGGTTGGACTGGGTGATCCAGAAACCACTTTTAGTATAAATTTCTCTGTGCTTCTGTGCCTATACCTGGTTCATGCCAGAGACGTGTGTCCTCGTGGGGTGACAGGCTTTGGAGCACCTGTAACAAGTGAGATTGATCTGCATCTTCCTTGTAAAGAAAATACAGCTATATATAATGCACATCACACAATCAAGAAGTCTAAAGCAGTAAGCAGCCTGCAGATTTTTTTTGTTTGTTTTCACCTGAACTTAGAGCTTGAACAACTTGAAGATGGAGCTTGTACTCTTGGTTTATAAATTTTCCTGATTGTGGTGAAAGTGAAAAAACAGCTGAATGTGAAAAAACGTTCGAGTTATATGGATGGAATCCCAAACAAAAGACATCTAGATTAGCATTGGATTAACTGTTGTCGCTCAGTTGTATAGATCCCAGTTGTTCAAGAGCCAGGTACACCTGTGAAGAAGTGGCCAGGGTGGTGATGGTATTAGGTGGTAACAGAAAGAGAAAGCATTACCTGCTGTCAGACTTGTTCCCCTGTTTCAGGTAGCCTGGTTGAAACTGTTTCCCACTGCAAGCACATTTCTTGTATCCTCCCTCCTGTTGTGTAGATGTTGGCCACCATCCCTGACAGCCTGAAGACAGCTCACCTAGAAGTAAGATGCACAGTTTTACAGGGCCAGAACAATGTAGGAATCACATACCACAGAAATTACAGGTCCCACTTCAAGGGACCGTGTGTTTAAAAATGTAGCAGGTAAAGGTAAGAGTGAGAGAGTTAAGTATTAAACTGGCCGCTTTAACAATTTCCACATTCACAAGGTCTCTCCAATGACCTGTTGCTTCCGCTGCAGCTTTTCCAGGAATTTTTGTTCTTTTTTCTGTTGGCTGGTGTTGTCCTCAACCACTGTTTATGTCTCTCTACAGTAAAAGAGCCCAGCTACTCTGCTATGAATTCTTCCATCTCCACAGGCTTTAACTGAAAATTGGAGGATAGAGCAGTTTATCTGCCTTTGTATGTGAGCTTCAGAGTTCATTTGGTGTAAAAATAAGTCATAAGATCGAAGTCAGCTGCCTTTTCATGCAAATCAGTGTCATGGTTTCAACTTAATAATTTTGGTACTGTGCAAATTTTTCATTTGTTGCAGTCTGTTCTCTGCAATTCCCTGCCTGGCCATAGATGCCCCAAAAAGTAAACGTAAACTCAAGGGAGGAGGAGGAGGAGAAAGGAGAGAGATGCTTATTGAAAACTCTGCTAGGATTTTCACAATCTACCAGTGTTGGTTATGCAATCTTAATGTTTCAATTTTAAAAATCCTCAGTAATTGAGTTCACTTAAAATGTGAGGGCAGCAAGGAATTCTGTGGAACCAAATCAGTTGTTTCTTGCAGTGAGTTTCTTTGTAGGTACAGGCATGTATCACCATGCTTTATGATTATTTTATATATGAAACCCACAGGAACAGCAGGTAGGGATTTCCTATCACTATCATCAGAACTGACTTTGGAATCTGCCAAGTGTATTGACATTGGAAAATGTAGGCTCAAGAGAACAGGGATAATGTGTTTGTGGAATGCTACAGAGCTTGCTAGCCTTAAAAGTAGACATTTTGATGCGTGATACACACACCCACCTGACAAATTATATTGTCCCCCCAATCTTTTGGGTTTTTTCTAATAGCAGAATTGAAGTGCAATTTACAAGTTACTTGGAACTTCTGGAGAAGAGGATTATTCTACATGAAGGGAGAAAAATACAACCCTCAGCTACTTAGAAGAATGTGACAGAGAAAAGTGTTTACACAGGCTTATGTCATGCTCAGCTGTACACTAAAACAGCTGCCTGCTCTAATTTAAGACTAAGAGCATTGGCAGTGTCCACTAAAAACACTGGACCTATTGTGTTAACAGTGCAGATAACCAGTAGTTGGCATCTAGGCTACTATTTTCTTTCTTTTTTGTTTTTCTTTTCCTTTTCTTTTTTCTGGTCTTCTCCATGATCCTAGTTGCAGAGCCTTTCAAAAGCAGTTTTCATTTTCATGTTTTTACACAAATATACACATGCATGCCCTATTTGCCTTACTTTTCACTATTACCAAACATTTTTAATCTGAGGCCATAAAGGACGATGGGATCATAACCTCACTGGTTTCTTCCTACAACATCTCATGGATTTAAAAAACCCCTTAAGGATTCTAAAGTGTAATGTTTACCTTCAGTATTCTTTGCTTTAAGCACAGAATTTTGGTTTCAGTGGTTCACCAGTTAGTGTGAGGTTTTATTTCTAGAGAAATGTTAGGAGCATAGTTTCAGGTATTTTCTTCAGCTACTGAAATCCTATGCCTGATTTTATATGGTCAAGAGCTACTCACCTTTTTAAAATGTCAGGTTCTGCTTGGCAGCTAATGGCTCTGCAAAATACACAGGCTGGCTTGAAGGAGAACACTTCACTGAAAATGCTGAGTTCACAAAACTTTGAGCAGAGGGCACAAAGCTCAAAGTGTTGTTTGTGAAAGAGGTTTTGACATCAAAGTCTCCTGAATCTGCTTCTTTGCTTATGTCTGCCACATTCATAAATTTTTTGCTTCTTTTCCTTGAATATAATTGAGATAGTACAGCTTTTTTTCATAGTTTCTTCTTTGTTATTGATCTCCAGAGATCGCAAAGATCTCCTATCTGACAGGATCCATGTATGTTGCATATGAAAAAAATCTGGGGGATTCCAGTGACCAGCCTTCAACAAACGAGAATTCTCCATCCAAAACTATTAACTCGTCGTGAGAAACTGAGCTCTTATCAGACTGAAAAACAAACCAATTTCCACATGTGTCTCATGTAAAATAATAGGATTTTAAAAAACCTCCTTAGAAGTACTTTCCTTTCGTTGTGGGAAGGCAGCAGTGGTAGACTACGAAATGTCATCCTAACTTAAAGAACCAGACAGCCTTAAAAAAAGAAATCCCACTTCCCTCATCCCCTTGAAGGACCTCCCCTGCTTTTTAGGTTAAATGGAAAGAAAATCATGTGGAGTCATGGCTCAGTCTCCAAGGTTTGCCAGTCAAGGTGGTCCTGGCTTCTCATTCCAGCACCAACATCACATTTTTGTTTCTGGAGAAATGCAAGAAATTAGGGAAACCAATCTTTTTTCACTCCTGCACATGCAAAGAAACACAGATAAATAATACCAAATACAGTATATTAGTTTTCCTTTCCCTCAGATGGTGTGGCCCTAGTTGGTGTGTATGACTGTTCAGAGAGGGAGGTGAACTACTGGAATTTAAACCATTGTGTAGAGAAGATACTTTACTAAGAGTATTGGTCAGAAGCAGATCAAATCTTTTAAGTCATGGATTATACTTTTATGTGGTCTTCAAGGGGAAAAAAAGCCAATGCAAAACTCTCAATAGAACAGAGGAAAGGAAATTTAGATAATGCTCTCATTTTTGCCTAGTAGACTTGTTGCACAGGATGCCTTCAAAGTGTTTCAAGGTTTTCTGATTCCCAAAAGGTTTTTATAGTATAAGTGATGGGTTTGAGGGCTTTTTCTGATAGGTATCATTTTTTGCAAAGTTATTTTACTTTGCAGAACCTAAGATAGCTGTGAGAAGTTCCATTTGATGGACATGATCTGAACAGCAAATGCATAGAAAAATCTTCAGGAAAAAAATGAAAACCTGTAAGATATTATCAAAAATATCTAAACAATAACAATTGTAAATAAAAAAAAAAGAGGCTCAGGAGCAATTTGCCAAACAGGGCTGCAGCAGTGATCAAGAGGTCTCTCTGTAGCACCAGCCAGAGTGAACACTGACATGGATAGCTTTAATGTGATGTTTGCCTGAAGTTAAATAGTTGGAAAACAAACTCTGTTAGTTTATCTCAATGTGTTCAGGATACCTCCTGCTATGGGGGGTAATCTGAACTGGGTGGCGAAGGAATGCAAAAGATTTTTTTTTTTTTTTTAATCTAGGAGAGGAAGTTCTTATTCTAAAATCAAAAGTGTGGGACAATTGGGCCATCTGGAGACTCCATCCGGTGATAGGATAGGTGCCCATGAAGATAGAAAATCCAGATGCTTTTTGAAGGAGTAAGAAAACTGTCAGTGAAATATAAAATAAAGTTCTCAAAAAAAATTTCCCACTACTCTCAGGTCATATATGCACCTTATGACATTCTATTGCTTCAACAAAACTTTAAAGAACTAGAGATCACATACAACTGAATATAAAGGAGAAAAATTGAGTAATCTGTGACCATTATTATTTTAGTAATTGTGAAAAACAAAACTAAATTCTTGCCCAGATCATAAAGAAAGATACAGAGATCAGATACAACACTTACTTGGAATGTTTTTATTTATTTAATTCTTCATGGTTGTGTTTAATTTCATGTTTATAGGACCTTAATGTTTAAAGTCCAGAAGCAGTAATCATGCTATCACTATGAACTGTTGGGAAAAGAAACTCCACCTCTAATGCAAGTATTTTTTTAAAATCACATCCATCCAGTATAGCAAATAAGTGCAACACAAAAATGTGTTGGTGACCATTTAAAGAAAAATATTGACTGTAATAGTTTATTACATTTATCCTTATGATAATTTTCCATTTACTATGAGGGATGCACATAGAAGAAAAATGAAGATGTATGATGATTTAAAGATGCATGAGGTAAAAAACAATGTAGCTACAGGGCAGTACATTTGTACATACTAGCACAATAAAAGCATGTTTATCCTGTGACATTCCCCTTTATTTCTGTGAGATGATTATTAAGTATTACCAAAAAAAATATTTCAGCTTTAAATCTCAAAGCTCCAAAATACAGTAGGTAGGGCAGGATTCAGTGGATTGGAATGGATCAGACAGTATCCAGGGAAAGTGCAGAGAGATTCTTGCAGAGCCCTAAATCTGCAAAATGCTCAGGGATCCTCCAGGCAATGGAGACCAGCTGGTTCTTTAAGGGAAAGGCCCTTCCAGTTTGAACCATTTGCTGTTACTCACTGGTGCTGGCACCCAGACAAAGTATCCCTCCCTCATGCATTCCTTTCTCACTAGATATATAATTATTCCTTTATATGTTGTCATAGTTTTAAGCTCCTGACTCAGATTTCTTAAATACCATCTAAGACAACTGTGTATTCCCTTCTCAGAAACAAGAGTTAGGGGTAGCCTGGAAGGAGACACAGTTGCTCTCCACTCTTCTTTTTCACCACAGCTCTGTGCACAAGTAGATGTGGTTCTTTACAAGAGAAGGTTTTTTTTAAGGATTTCTTAATGATACAGATTTCTGTTAATAAGAAGTTCCTTCTTTTAGGCTTCAGTGGGACTTTGCATCTGTGGAGTCAGATGGTCTCTTCCTTTGAGGCAGGATGACACAGTTGGTTCCCAGCTGCATTTTAAGTGTTACTTCATTCCCATCTCCTGCCGCAGCGTTTCCAGCCTTGGCGAGACTTGAGAGGAAGCTGCTGCCGAGTCAAACCTTTTTTACCTCATCTCTGCCATTGCAGAGTCTGGACTGCTGTGGGCAGCCCCAGGACAGCAGTACATGATGGAAGTGGTCAGGGCGGAGTGTCCCCCACTCAGCTGTGCAAACAGATGCTGCTGTGCTGGACATGGCACACTCCTCAAGGCATGGAATCTACGTCCTGTCAATTGAGCATGCAGGGAATGATGAGATGCCCAGATCAGTAGCAGACGCTGTTCATGTGGCTGAGTTGTCTGCCACACACCTCTGCACACATGGAAGTGTGAGTTCTCTCTGGTTTTACT
>NW_005054350.1:3963092-3975558 GCF_000277835.1 Geospiza fortis | reverse complement strand
TTTTACATGGCTTTTACTGCCTTCTTATCCACCAGATATCACTCTTTCAAGTGATTTTTCTATACTTCAAGTCTGTGCCTCCATAAGAAAGAGAAACGGGACTTGCTGGGCTTTATTACAAAGATTTTTGTGAATTAGTGGATTTTAATAAAGGATTCATTAGAAATCTGTAATAAGAGTTTTTGCTTATTTTGAAAGACAGTTTATAGTTGTTCTGTATTAATGCTAACATTTTGAAAAGGGGCATCTGCTTCCTCATTGTTCTTTTTTTATTTTGATTGATTTATGCTCTTTTTTAAAGCTACAAGTATGAGTGAGATGGAATAAACAATATATAAATAGATTAATTTTTACAGAAGCTCTTAGGACATGAGACATTTTAAGTTTATTCTGAAAGGCACAATCATATGGTATGGCACAGCCAGTAAAAAACTGCACCCGTTTTTTTGAGTTTATATTCCTTTCCCTTGTCATCTATAGGTCCTTCTCATTTAAAAAACAAAAGCAAAAACAAAAACAAAACAACAACAACAACAAAAAAACCAACAAAACCCTGACTGTGAGCCCTCATGTCTGTGACATGTACATGCTGAAAGGGTTAGAGGTGCAGCAGAAGATATTTTAGTCAAGTCTTCAAATAGGAATTAGGAAATATTAACTTGTGGTCATGAATACTGGGAGTGTGCAGCCTCCTCGCTGTTCTGAGCAGAGGTTTTGGGCATTTCTCATCACGAGTTCTGTGATCTTCTACTGGGGCCCATGGACACAGATCTGCTTCTGCTGCTTCCAGGTTCAAGAGTTCAGCACTGGCGTTCACAGTGTGAGGCAAACGGAGTCTCTGAACTCAGAATTGGTCTGGAAGCTGGCTAGCCAGCTTTTCATCTGACTTCAAAAGCACCACATTGTGCTTGGTTTGGGAGGGTTTCTTTGTTCATTTTTCTCTCAAATAAAGGTAGACTTCTTTGGAATTGTTAGAGATTAGGTTGCAGTTCATTTTGCTTTCCATTTCTCCTGGCCTTAATTTGTTTTAAGCTTTGAAAATTAATAGATGATAATTTCAGTTGTTTGTGCACCTGAAATGATCTTATTTCAATTGTTTGCCAAAGAAGAGTAAATCTCCAACTTTCATTTTGACTGTGAAGAAGTTTGCTTTGGTGGTCTGCATGGTGGGTATAGTAATTTTTAGTGTTTATTTAACGTTCAAGCACAATTTAAATCTTCCATTTTTAAAATCTTTTAAAATGTGCTTAGATTTAATTAATTAGAGCTAAATTCTGTATTGTTTCTCTTTAAAATGGAAACTTAAATCTCAGTTTGCATTCTGTTTGTTGTAACATTATTTGCCAAGTACAGATGTGGTGTGATCAAATATGAAGCCATTTAAGAAACTAAGACTCACAAAAATTGAACTGTGACAGTTTGCAAATGAAAATATTAAGATTTGAGCATAAATTTTTGCAAGTTTGACTTCCCTGGGAAGTTGAAAACATAGGAAAATCACGTATTGCTTCAAATAGCCCTTTTCCATAGAAATCCATGGAGTACTCTGTGGGATCATTTGAAAATCAGATGATGTATTCATGTTGGTTAAGGGAATCTGTGTTAGGAATCTAAAGAAAACATTGTAAGATTAGGAATTACAATATTTGCTTCAGTCTGGTAACTGCAGTTAGATCAATGAAAGCAAAACCATTTATGTGCTTATTTCTGCTACATCCATCAGAACAGAGAGGAGTAGGATAGGAAGGAGTTTTTAGGAATACTCTTGAATCTTTCTAAAATAAATCAAGTCTTTTGCGCGCGCGCGCGCGTGTGTGTGTGTGCGTGTTGGGGGGAAGGTGAGAACTACCCTGCTTTTCCATGGTACTTCTCTAAATGACTTCTCATTGTTTTCTCAATACAACATATTCCAGATAGTACAACATGTGAGCTGGTATCTTCTGTGTGGGTACTGGGCATTCCTTTTAGACTTGGATGTCACTTAGACTTATGTGTCACACTTGTGCTGTGCAGACAGTGCATGCTCTGAGAATACTTCATAAAAAACAGTATGTACCACTGCAGCTGAAGGAGGACACTTGAAACCTGGACATGATTTTGCTGCATAAGGCTATTTTAGTAGTAAAGAAACCTTTGTGGCTTTGTGTTCCTATATTTGCTTTTAGAAATTCAGCTGTTGAGGAAACATTGTGCTGTTTTGAGAAGG
The DNA here is from genome assembly GCF_000277835.1 of Geospiza fortis. Taxonomy (NCBI): domain Eukaryota; kingdom Metazoa; phylum Chordata; class Aves; order Passeriformes; family Thraupidae; genus Geospiza; species Geospiza fortis. Next base: position 3,973,352 of record NW_005054350.1, on the reverse strand, counting down.
CAGTCATACGGGAAAGTGCAAGTGTTTTTGTGTACCATGACACACTATTAATTCTTTTCTTCTTACACTACACTTAAGTGAAGTGTAAGAATAAATATTTGTACTTAGAAGGATTTTTTTCATAGACATGTGTTGGACAGATTTTGGTTTTGTAGTAGTGTGTAGTCCATGTTTCTGAATATACAGATTTAATATATAATTTAAAAATATATTTAAAAGTTATGTGAGAACAGATGTTTCAGACATACAAGCTACACCTAGCTACTATAACCTGATTTAGCTTAGTTTAAAAGGATTACTGTGGCTTAAGGAATTGGTTTCCTATGGTAACATCGGGATGTATGTATTACATGCAGTTACAACTTACCAGGGATTGTGCTTATCCATGTCCATGGTAGCAATAATGGAAAAGTAATACTGTAGAGACTTAGTGTTCCTCACGTAAAGCACTGACCAATTTCCAGGTAATTACTGTATATTCAGTGTGGATAGGACTCTATAAAAATGTCTTATCTGTGTGCCAGTCATCACTAATTTTGAAGTGGTATTTTGAAATGACTACATTTTTTTTCCTCCTTGAATTAGCCCTAGCACAAATAGTAGGTTTCATGAGCTGCAGGTGTAGAGAGGTGGGTTTGTTTCATGTTTGGAGGTGTCCATTCTTGCTTGTAATTGTAATTTTAAGTCCATACTTACATTGCTGGCATGTTCCACTCTTGCAAACAGGAGCTTTTGCCTGGATTTTCAAAGCAGCAGAAGGATGAATGCTTTAATACAGTCTCAGTGGGTCTTCTGACAGTCCACAAATGGCATTTTAAAGTCCACAAAAAGTTATGTTTGGGCTTTAATCTTCAGTATTTACAGACACCTTTGGGCATAATCAGAAAATACAGCTAACCATATCTGAAATAAAGATTTTATATTGTCAAGTGAGTAAACTATAGTAAGCATTCTTCTGTGGATCTTGATTTACAGTAGCAATAAGAAGTATATATACTTTTAATGAAGCATTCTAATCATTTAAGTCCCTTACAGTTTATCTGTATTTAAACATTACAGAATGAAATAGTACAGTTTGGTAATTCTAAATATATCTTAAGTGTTTACCACAGTGGGTTATATTCTTGTATGAGGTTCCTTATTTGCAGCCATGAGGAAACTACCAATTCGATATTGAAGTTCTCTCCTTTTCCATAATGACACAGATACATCAACATCGTGAGAACACACATTCTTGAAAGAGCAGTTTATTTGAATCAATAAAATTTTAAAGTTCTTAATAATTTACTGATTTAAGTCCTAAGTGCATTTGGAGGGCAGGAGGGCATGTTCTAGTGGTCAAGTTGGCTGCTAATACACAGCTAACTGTTCAGTCAGAACTACAAAATTGATAAGTATCATCTCAGAGGTTGTTATAAATACAGCTGCTCATTAATTTTTCAATACAGCAGCTTTTCATCTGGAAATGATGATTCATTGAAACCAAAAGTTTGTAATAATCCAAGAAAACTTGGAAGAGTGTTTCCTAACAAAACTGTCTGCTAAATGTGCAGCCAGGGGGAGCTTCCAAGGCAGACAATCAGAGCACTCATCTGGGAAATTCAGATTTCTGCTCTGCCTGGTTCTCAGTCAGAGGACAGAGCAAGATATCTCTTTTCCCAAAGGACTGACAGGACCACCAACTCACTGGATTTGCAGGAATTCTCTTTGGTTTAGATACTAAGTGTAGGCTTAAGTGATGTATGATGTATGTTAAGACGTACGTACTGGATTTTTAAGTGCATGTATCTTAAAAAACTTTGCTGCTGGAAAAGTGAACAAACGCAGGAGCAGTTCATGTTGTTGTCATTTTGTTGTCCAAACAGGAAACAAAGGTCACTCTATAAGGAAAGTTATCTTAATCCATTAAAAATGAGACAATCTTGGCTTGCTTGAGCTGATGTTGCTAAAATGCCTATTTCCTCAGCACAAAGAGCAATAACCAGGAAATAAGAAGGTCAGCTATCACGCTCTTTGTCCCTTTCACTTGCTAGAAAACACTTTCACCCTCAGCTCGTTTCCTCCCAGAATCGCAGCCAGCACACCAGGGCCCTTGGTTGGAAAAGGGTGGGGTCTTGGCTGCTGTGCTGCATGGCTGGATGCTGATGTGCTGCGCTGATTTGTAATCATTGACATGCTGCATACTTCCATACGTGATTCCATAGTCCCAACTATTATTCTATTAAGTACTGTAACAACTTGTAAAGGGTGGGGTGAAAAACGACCGTTCTCAACTTCATTCTTACAGAGAAGTTAGAAAATTAGGAGTAAAAGAGCATCTCTGCAGGGAGGTAGAATAACCATGGTACCTTTTTCAGGATGAAGCTGTGAGCATTGGATCTAGGGTATGCTAGGAGGATATTATGAAAAAATGTAAGAGCATTCCTTTTTCTGAATCTCAAGAAGAACATAGCCTTAAATAAAACTACCACATAAATAAAGTCTCGAGTCTTCTCAAGAAACTGAATAAAAATAAATAAGTTGTGTTCATGTAAAGAATAGTTTCAAAATTCCTTGACTGTAGAAAATATTAATTCTTATAAACGGAGTATCTCTTAGGAATTTTGTTGAAATAAATAGATGCCTAAAATGGAGATTCATTACTATATTTGACAATTGTACCAGCTCCTCGTCAATCCTTTTAGGCAAAGCCAGAATCAAGTTATAAAAATCAACCTTCCATTTATCTTTGCAGTTTAATCATTTGCAAATTATCAATCTTACTGATAGCATTCATAATAATCTACTTGTGTAAGCATGTGTACATTCCACTGAATGCATTTTTGCCATTCATTTGGGATGATTAGAAATTACTGGGTTGAGTATTCTGTGAAAGTTTTACAAAATGTTCGCCTTGTCTTTCTGCAAGTATGTATAGAAATCAAGATATTGCTTACATTCTTCTCATGTAGTGATGTTACTAAATTGAGAAAAATGTCATTTTTGGCTGCAGCTGAATTTCAATTTATTTTGTATTGAATAATTCTAACTTTTGAAATGGCAAGTCAAAAAGGGAAAAATAGTTCAGTGTTAAATAATTAAGGAATATTTTTAAATTAGTATTTCAGGAGTGAGATAAAATTTGGCAGTAGAAAGAAAGCATAATAGGTACGTTTTTGCTTTTTGGATTAGTAACAGACTATTGTGTAAAGTCATTCTCTGTTATCTCTATTGTTACGAAATCGAAGGTAATTTTTTAATTTGACTAATGATGATACAAGTTAGAAAGTCAGAAATACCTTAAAGCCCAAATGACAAAATGGAGATACATTAAAATATGTGAGCTAAGGTGATATAAAGCTTCCTTAAAAAACCCACAGCACAGGGAGAGCAGAGCACTAGGGGTAGAGATATTTGAGTTTGTTGGGTTTATTAACACTGTTAAAAGTCATAGCAGAAATGAATGTGGATCTTTTAGTCTCTCTCTACTGGAGTGCTTTCCTTAATAACACTTCTTTTCTGCTACTTTACCATAGAAGAACTAGAAAGACAGTTCTAGTGCTAAATCTCGAAGATCAAACACCATTCTTCCTCTTACCTGCCATACTAATTCCAGAGGACCAAGGGGTCCTGGGAGTACTTTTCCCATAGCTACTTTGAGGGTGGTACTTAGGTGCTGAGGCTGTTTTACAGAGCAAAGATTCACTTCCGTGATAAATGTTGGAAATCACAGAATGTGTACAATTTTTTTATTTTCTCTGTTTAATTACTGCAAATTTTCTCCTTTTTTATCACTGAAGAAACAGAGTGATGACATTCTCTACCAGATTAATTGAATGTCCAGTTGGAAATTGTGAATAAAGAGGAAAAATTTTGAGTAACTACATTCACTTCTTACATATTCTGAGATGCTTTTGCTCATATCTTGCTGTTCATTTGTTTTCTCCTCAATACTTTACATTGTTAAAATCTGGAGATAAACCATCATAACCAAATTTATATACTTGTTCCCCTGCCCTTTAAAATAATCAAAATGTCTGCTGCAGATTTTAGGTGAGTTTCACAGACTGGTGTGGCTCAAGTGAAATACTTTCCACATTGAAACTCTTCATTGATTGAGAGGTCTCTAGGATATCAGAAATCCAATTAAGAAGGCAAAAATTTTAAACTGACAGAGAAAAATAATTAAAAATCACTCTTCTATGTAATATTTTTTTGCAAAATACAGTCGAACTCACAAGTGAGCATCAGTCAGGGCATTTTTATAATTGCCGGAGGGTTAGCTGTGATGGTTGTGAATTCTTGTCAAGTGAAGAAATTAGTCATTAAAACTGACCTTTTTTCCTTCAAGTTTTGAAAGTTTCTCTTAAGAATGCCTGATTTCCTTTAGGAATATTTATTTTATTCTTTTCCTCCTATTCAGATTAATTGGAATGCTTTATTTCTCTTCAAACTCTCCCTTCTCCTCTTCCTCCTAGCTGTATAGTGGAATAGATAACCAATTTAGAATAAAAAATAGCCTCCCATTTACTCCTTATAGCTGGTTTAAGCTGGTTTTTTACAGTACATCAAGTGAAATCAAAATCGCATTGAAAATGTATCTTGTTAGAGAGCTAGCTTGATAAGGAGAGGGAGCTCCCCACCTGAGGAGATATTCAGGGATTTTTTCTTTTTCCCCCCCTAGAGTTTGACTGGAAGGTCAGAGTCTCTCTTCTGGTACAAGGATCTAGTCATAGCCTAGATCTCAACCATATCATAGGAACTTTACAAACAGGAGAGAAATTAAATGTTCTGGAGGTTGAAATATGCCACCGATTCAAAACTTCAGTGCCACTTGAGCGTGGAACCTAAGCACATTTTTGAGTAGTGTTTCAAAGATGTCTGTTTCTCTAAAGGTGGGAGTGTTGCATCTGATATTAATTGAAGTACAGCCATGTTCTTCAGGCAATTTTTCAAAGCGTGTGCCTCTGTAGATCCAAGAAGATTTTTCCCCATAACCTGTACTTTAAGCATAGAAAAAAACCTGACCTAGACCAAAACAGTCATTGTAGTGGGCACATTCCCATCATGTGTTCTTACTTGTTCTGGAGGATTTGCTCAGCTGAAGGTGGATGCTTCTAAGGTTGTTGCTTCTCCTTCTGCTGTCCTTGTTGGTGGCTTATCCTCCAGAAAGGAAAGAATCATTCCCCCAACTCCTTCCTTGTTTGCTGTTTCTCTTTGTCACATATGCTGCCTACCCTTGTCCTTTACAGCTTCTACCCCTTTTGTCAGGCAAAATCCCCAGTTAGGCAGTTGTCCGCTCTCCGGGATGTTTGGGTTAGAAAAGGTGATTTATCTTTGGCAATAGCTACTTGTTTTTGTCTTAGAACACCACAGTCCTAAGTATTATGATTCCCTTTCAGTAGCCTGTTGCCTATAGTTTCAGTGGTTTGGGGAATCTGGCTCAAATAGATGAAGTTTAATATAAAGAAAAGTTTCATAAGCAGAACTTGTTTTCCAGATCATCTCCAAAAGCCATTATTACTACATTTGAAACTTTCTTAGGTGGTTTGTTAGGATTATTGTATGAAAATTTGCAGGCAAACCAACAATCACAGTGTACTTCATATTTTTTTCATGCTGATGTGGCTATAATTGCTTTTTTCTGTTTGTAGGGGAGAAATATTCCCAGTTCGTATTTGCACTGTTATTGAATTGCAAAAAATAACACAACATCTAGCCATATACTTGACCTACTCATGTTGAATGTGCCAACAGGGACTTGAATAATATCTGTCCAAAGCATTACCCAGTTGCTCAATCCAAATCACCTCCAAGAACAGGTATTTCCAGTAGTGTGCTGTACTTCTGCCAGCATGATTGGCTTATTACAGTATTATTTATGTCAAATACTGAAATAGGAGTGTTACAAAAATCCCCCATTTATTAAAAAATCATAACAGTAAATATGGCAAATTCATAGACTGCATGGTCCAGACTGTTCAGAAAAAGTAAGATGGAACACTGGAACTGATTGCCTTGATAGAATATTTAATAGTTTTCAGCTAACATAGAGTAGTTGATAAAATGGATAGCAACACGCTGGTTTTCCCTCTTTTTATGATTCTACAGTGATCTAGGTAAGACTGATTGTTTGGGTTTTTTTAATAATTTTTAAACAAAAGTCTCAAAGAGAAAATAAAACTCTTGAAGGAAAGGCAAAGGCATGCTCTGTTTCTTTCTTTGGACTCTCTTATATGCTTGCCCTGGCTCTCCAAGTGGTGTAAGCAAGATATATAATCCCTGATAAATGTAACCATCTGAAGTGAGCTTAATGATTTAGTCTAGAGCTATGACATGCTTCAGTTTAGCAGAAGTACTCTGTGACCTGTACTTGAGTAATTTTGGAAGAGCACATGATTTTTTCTTACTGTTTATACTTAGATATGGAAGGCACTTGTTTTCCATGGGATATCAGTGTAGAACTTAAATAATTTAGTGAAAATAGATATTGTTTTCAGGCATCATTAGAATTCTGACTGGTTTTGTAAAGCCGAATAGAATGGGATCTCTGGTCCTGTTATTTAGTGATGTGTTTGGTTTATCTCTGTTAAAAGTTTTAACTCCCACTCAAGCGTAGTCTGTGCATGGGCAGCTGGTGTTTTTCTTGAGCACTGTCAGGGCCCAGGGAAAGCTTGGATACCCCATCCCAGCAGTGTCTCCATCTCTCTCCTACTTCTCAAGCTGGCCCAGCTGAGCTCCCACCCCAAGACTGTGGCAGGGAGGGTGTCTGTGTTGGGCACTGCCTTTCCTGGGCAGTGGTCCTTGGAAAGAGGGAGAGGATGGCCATTTTCATGCAGCTGCTCCATGTGAGGATGGGTGACTGCCTCCAGGGAAAGCCAGGAATGGCCTCTGTCATCCTCTGACTTGGACATCCCAGTGGTTTGGCATGGCAGCATGGAAGCCCTGAGTTAGACAAGAGGTGACTGGCTTGTTTTACAAACCATTAGGGAAAAGCCAGTGCATCCACAAATAAAGTGCATGCTTTTCTTCAAAGACTTTTTTAGCACTTTAGTGCTGACACTAAATGCTCTGGATGTGGAAGAGCAGTTTGGATGCTGAATATGCAAATTGATGTGCTAACTTCATTTTACAATACATTTTATTTCTGATTTTTCTTAAGGCTCAAGATGAGTAGCAAATATGAATGTTATGGGAAATACTTTCAGATTTCAATACTTTATCTGTTGACTTAATGTTTTAACTAAAGAACTCAAAAGATGAATGTGTCTACATCTGTGGTCTATGACATACAGTCTTATATCTGGTTTATGATGTGTAATCCAATGATACGGCCACACAGCAGCTGTTTTCTGGGAGGTGTGTTAGATTATCTATAGTTTTCCAACTTTGTTCCTGGAAATCTTCATTATGAGCAGGTAAGTGTTAGTTACTACATGTGAATACAGTATCTATAGCAGTAAATTACAGTTGGAAGTTGCTGATGTGGCTATAAAACTGCAAACAGAAAATTTCCAAGTCAGAGGATTGACTCTGCATTTTGCAGTGTACCAGATTTACACTGCACTAATGGAGAATAATTTTTTATACTCAGAAGAATAATTTAATTGTTCTATAAGTTGCCATTAGAATTTCTTGATTTAAGTTAGCAATCGGGTGCACAGTTCAATAACATTTAAAAACTGGTAGCTGTGGATTATGTTTTCAAAGAGATGTGTTTTGGGAACTGAAATCTAAGAAAGATCCATTTTTTTATATGTTGATATATTAAAAAAATGTATAAATATGAAATTTAAATTGCATGATGTAGAACTGATGAGTGAGGTTGATAAATGCCGCAATTTCGCCAAAAGGTTTAATAACCATTTTGTTCTAGTCACAGGCAGCAAATATCTGAAAATGTAAGGCCTGTTAAATTACATCTCTTAAATTCATATAGCATGTGAATGCAGTGTATCTGCATTGATCTGTCAAGGTAGAATAGGTACTCTGACCTAAGGATTTTTCCACCATTGTAATCATGCTGTCTTTCTGAATGATGCAATTAAGCTATCAGAGGCTCACTCCTATGAAATATTTGCTTTCACATTAGGTTTTTGCTCTTAGACTGCTGCTATTCACAGATTTTAATTTCTCACACATTGATCAGGTGTGATTAATCTAGCAAAACTTTGTGATATACAATTCATATCTGTCTCTAAGGAAAGAAAAAAACAACAGAACTGTTTATAACTTTGCTACAAAAATTCTTGGTTTTTTTTTTAATATGCATCAACTCTTGTGGCTGTTACCTAACAAAGATAGCTATTTTATTTAATTATATTCCATCATACCTTTGTTGTCCTCTTTTGTTGCAAGTTATTTTCTACCATATTTTTAGGAACTTAATGCAATTTTTCTTTTGGAAATGTTTTGTTCAGTCAGCTTACCTGGAGTAACAGGAACCACTTATATATTTGGTGAAATACATTAAATCAGTTCAGCTAGCTGTTTCATCTTTGGTATCTATTTTAGAATGAGTCTTTATGATTTATATAAGTGAAACATGGCAATACAATATTGCTGTTGCTTTACCTGTTCCTTTACCAAAAACCTGAAATGTCTCTTGAATCCTGCTAGCCAGTTTACTCCAGTAGAAGCAGATATGTTTATCTCGTTGTTTGCTTCTAAAGGGAAAATGACTTTTCAGTATTCTCTTGATAATAAATATCTTGCAGTTTACTAGCTCATACCATTAGAAGTATCTGTAGTAATGAACCAGATAATAATTGTGCATCAAGGGGCTATTAGCACTGACTTGTGATTTAAAAGTGTATTATAAACAAGATGATCACAGATCAATTACTGGCAATTGGACTATGTTTATTTATGCTATTTTAAGGTTTGCTTGCAGACCTACATTTTATCTTCTTGTGTGGTGTAGCTCTATGGATCCTGTAGCTATTGTTAATCAGCTGGGGCAGTTTGTTTGCCATCTTGTTTCTACTAAAAATGTAGAAAAAAGGTATTCCTAGTTGTCCATAAACAGTCACCATCAGCAGAAGTGCAACTGCTGTTGTACTAAAATGCTATTTTGTGAAGCCAGCATTTTCTCTACATTTTTATTAATTGTTCAAGGGAGCAGCAGCCTGCTCAGGCTGTGTTGAGAGTACAGTTCTGCCAGCCTGCTTACCAGGGGCAAAGGACAGGTTAAAGCCTTGCCCCATCTGGGATGTCTGAAGATGCTGATGGCCAGTGGAGCCTTGCACAGTAGTTTATGTACTTTAAAGGTTCAAATTACCATCAGGGTCCCATTGCACCGAGTGCCTGGGGGTTCAAAAGAAAAATGTCCTCTAACCTTGCTGAGATTTGCTGCAGCCTACATGTGCTCAGTGCAGTCATTTTGTGTGGGAAACATCTGACACCCAAGGACAGTGCTAAATACTCAGCTGTGGGGGGAAACAAGAAGTAGAAATTGTACAAATGCAGTGCATTGAAGAGCCAGTGAATTAAAATACTTGCTTATTTTTATGTTTTAATATGATCTCTAGAAGTCAATTAATGTGTTAGAGAACTAACATTTTTTGATTCTGAGCAACAAAAAACCATACCTTATGTAGGGGATGTGAGTGTCCTTTAGTTTTCAATAAAAAAGTCACAAAACTTTGGTTTGTAGATCACTATTCTCTTGTGAAGATCACTCTGCTCTTTATCTACATTTTATTACAGTTTCATGTAAAGAAATCTTTGTGAAAAATTATTACACTTGCAAAAGTATAATAGGCAAAAGGCTTTATTATTTAGTTGCCTTTTTAATTGTAGCATAAATACAATTTCAGAGTATGGTTCTGTAGAAGGCAAATCCTGAAAACCAAAGCTCTTACATGCATTTCCTCATCTTACACGCTGAATCTGTCATGAACTTATCTGTATTAATAGATTAAAAATGTATATCAAATGTTTGTTTAATTAAGTTATATTGCTTTAAAAATAAACCTCAGTCTTTAAAAGGTAGATAAGAAAGCCACAGCTTAAAAAAAAACCAGCTCCATATGAAGAAGGCATTTACGTTTAGCCAAATGTGTCATACAGCAAGTGTGACAGACTGAAGTACTGTTTAGAGTCTTGAGTTCTCCAAGTCAGTGCCTTTTTTCCCCCGGAAATAGACAGCTTTTCCATTGCGTATTTAAATGTTTATTGTTTGCTTTAAATGTAGATATTGGATTATTTCGCAGTGTTAAGGTTTGGACTTGCTACAACTGATCAAGAATTTCACTTCTGGTGTTTACATATGTTTTCTGG
>NW_005054350.1:3962694-3963082 GCF_000277835.1 Geospiza fortis | reverse complement strand
TCTTTCCCTTTCCAGTGTGTTTTAAGTTGGAAATTTGAAAAAGCTATGAACTAATAAACAATGGATCAGTGGACAGGTAGAGAAGAAGAGGAGCTTGTCTAGAATTTGTTTGTTTGTTTAATTAAAAGTAACTACTGGTGATGAACTACCTTCTGTTCTCAAAAATCTATGGTTGCTTAAAGGCTATTGTCTACGATACACCTGGCATTCTTCAAGTAGATATTTAGAGAGTTGGGAATAACCTGTATGCTTTTGTTGCCCAGCCATCTCTTTCAGTCATTCATTCACAGAAGGCAAGAGCTCTGAAAAAGCTGAATGTCTCTGGAGTGGAGTTTCCCTAGAAATTCACAGTGGTCACTGCTAGAAGAAGTTATTTATTTCTGTCACG
>NW_005054350.1:3938684-3962684 GCF_000277835.1 Geospiza fortis | reverse complement strand
AGGTGCAAAAGCAGGCAGGTCCTTTTTGTTCATGTGCAACCATTCATCTTGCAGGGAGGTTGCTGATGGCCCTGTGGTGCTCTGGCAGGCTCTTTAGCCAAGTAGTACCTGAAGGAAAGAGAAGGGAGAGGAGGTGCAGGGAGGCTCTTTGGAGTCTCAGCTCAGTTGTTGCAGGTTGGAAGGGTCCAGTATCAATGACCTCAGACTCGCAAGTTCTGTATTTTACTTCAGGTAGGCAGTGCTGTAGTTGGTGGGAGTTTGATTTTAATTAATACAAAGAAATTGATTTCCTACCATTTCTGAGACAAGTGTAAATAATTTCTTTCTCTTTAAGGAGTTCTGGCAATATTTGCCTTTTAAACTGAAGGAATTATCTAGTTTTATTATCTCCCTCAATTCAATTATTTTACCTCACGTCCCTGTTCCAGCATCATTTGTTGAGATTCATTAGCAGTTCTTTGGCAGTCACAAGACACTAATCATCTGTTTACAATATTGATCAGCAGCTTTCATGTTAGATTACATTTGAAGTGAGAAATAATCCTGCAGCAAATAATAAATAAAAGACTGGGAAGAAAGGGAAGAAGCTATCTTAGGCTCTATAAAGTATTTTTTTAAGTACCCTGGAAACATCTACATGCCAAACAGCTGGGCCCCCTTAGTGACTTTCAGCTCTGAAATTCCAACAGAATTTCCCATCCACAAGTTGTACATTGTCTCTAGTCATCTGTGTTTGTAAAGACACAGATTATTATGCCTATGGATATACATTTCTGTTGACTTCTAAGCAGTTTCTGAGTGGTAGAATTATTTATGGGCTAGCAAAAAATACTTAGCTTCTGATGCCTTAACTATTTCATTTGTTACTGTATATACCTTCTTTCCATGTTATACATAATAGGATATTGTTATTGTACTTCTTGAAAATTATGTACTCTTCAGAATGGGAATTGAGAATCAAATAGTAGGAATTAAAAAGTTTACTTTTCTGAAGTTGCTAGCTAAATTTCTTCTAAATTAGTCTGAAAAGGCTGATTTCAGCAGTAGATTTGTGGGAATTGGCATTAGAAGAATGTTGAAAGTTATATAAATTGCAGCCAAGATTTACTTGCATTTACTTGTATTACTTCTCAGAGCTTTATTAAGGTGCCTTAATCTTACTCAATAATAAGGTAGAGTGATTTTGCAACCATAAACATTGTAAGCACATCTTCAAACTATGGGGTTCCTTTAAAATATATTACTTTCAGATAGTCAAAATTACTAGTTCATGCAGTTGTATGCAGTCATTTCCCAGAACAGTTCTAAAAGGCAACAGCTATCAGATAGAAAAGACAATAAAGTTTTTGCTTTTCATAGGAAATCCTTACTCATATACATATATCTATACTTGTGGTTGTTAATTAGAGGAAAAAGTTTCCTGAAACTCAATTCAGTTTAGCCATAGAGATATAATAAAGACTTATATTGCCTTTTCCTACTATTATAAATATTTAAGAATGAGTAAGTTAGTGTGGTTTTGCACATGGATAATGACAGGAAGAAGTGTCAAAAGAAGAGAGATAATGCTGAAGAATTTAGATAAAACTTGGGCAGAGGAACAGGACACTAAATAGATCTGGCAGCAGCAGACTGGCTTTTCCATTACTTTCTGATCCAATTATGAGAGTTGCTCAAGTTGTGGATGTTGCCCATTTGTCACGTGATGTTGCCAGCATTTATTTCCGAATCAAATCTATAAAAGGAAATGAGAGGTCCCTGTCCTTGCAAACCACTTGTCTGGTAGGAAATCACTTACAAATAATAAAGTGCATATTAGAGCATGAAATAGTTCCTTGATATATGACCTTCAAAACTGGTTTAAGGAAAACAGTTGAAGCTCGGAGTAGTAGAAACTTCTCTTACTCTGAAGAATCACAGGCTGCAGTCCTGTGTTTGTACAGTTCACTGGACACTTGTCTTCACTCTGAAGCTGTATTTACAGAAGCAGCAGGGGTTCCCTATAAGCAGGGCAGGAGAACTGCCTGGGAACAGGGAAGAGCTGCCTCCCCTCAGCGTTGTACTCCACTGGTTTGACTTCTTTGGGGGAGTCCTCACCCTCTGAGTAATGACAACAGAGCCAGACTTGTAGGAGGGGCTGAAAGCATGCAGGAGCAACTCGCATGGCGGTCGGGTTCTCAGTGTCAAAAGGTGACAAAGTTACATTTAATCTACATTTAGAGTTATCTCTTCGAAGCAGCGGGTGAGAATTAACTTCATGATTTTCGCTGCTCAGTGAAATAACAATCCAGTGGAGGGTCTCTAATTTTTTGTACTGATTTGTGCCCAAATACATTGTGGCATGCAATAGAAAATTACCTTACTATACAGCTAATACAAAATGTGATCTAATACAAGGCTACTTGAGATTTATAATCAGGAGGATTCAAATCCAGTTTTGACATGTTACAGCATGTAAGTTAGTGGTTTTGGCCAATGTTTTGAAAATAAAAATCTTGGTAATATTTCCTGCCATGAAATGCCTCAAGTTTACTATTTTATAATAAACGTCTAGCAGCACCACTTCTCAATTCCATTACACTCCCTTCATCAAGGATTGCAGAGTGAGTTGTACATACTTACTGGCTGGATGTTATATTGACTTAAAATTGAATATGATGTTCATTGCAAAGGCCCAGGAGTTAAATGATTGCAGAACCAGAAGCAGTAACAAAAGTGCTGTGAGCTGATTTGCCATCCTTTATTCCACACGGACTCTGTTCTGTTTACTCTTACCTAGTCAGTTTAAGAAATAAATTTGGCATACAGAATCTGTACACTTTCATGGTGCCATTATTGCTTTCAGTAAATAAACAACAAGCAAACCTCTCCCAGTACAGGTGACATACAGATTATGTGGTTTTCAGTAATTTTTCCAGTTTCAAGGCTCAGTGCTCTACAAAAGACAACTGTGTAAGCAGCATTTTGATAACAGAGATAGATCACCTGCTCCCAATTTTTGTCAAGTCATTACATATTTTTCATTCTTTTTGCATCTTGTTCAGTACTTACAGATTAATTTCATGCTTTGTTATCATCTGTTGTCCACAAAAAAATTCTGCTTGAGGGAATTTTAACAGTTCCTACATTTTTCTTTTCACAAGTGCTTCAGGAATACAAAGGGCAGCAATGTTGTAGGATTGTGTAATGCACCTTTGCTTACTCTCACAAATATTTTGAGAGGTGTTTTGGTTTTTTTTTTAATTAAGAGCTTTTGTGTACATTCAGGGAGAGGTCCTGACTCTCCAAAGCCATGATTTCAAGGAAAAGAATAGGTGTGAGTTTTCCATCCTCAACACATTTTTTAGGTACTATATACCCTAAGTAATTTGCTTAAATTATCTCTCCTTCTTTTCTTAGTTGAGAGCTTGGTGGCCCCTTAAAATAGTAGGTAGGCAGCAACATTCAAGGACTGAAACTTGAAGTACACAGTTAAAATGGAAACTAGAAGACTGAATCAGAGGTTTTTGGTTTTAGTATGATAAAAGCTTTGTTATCTAGCTCAGAAAAAAGCTCCACTATTTAACAGGTAGTGAAGGGAAAAATGTGGAACTGTTCTCTGACTTATAATGTATTCTTATTTGCAAAGCCTATCAAAACCACAGTGCTGGCCTCATAATATTACGAAAGCACAAAATCATGTCATTATTTTTGCTAGTATGATCTAAAGACCTTTTGGAGCTTTTTTTAGTGCTTGACAGATAGAAGTTTGAGGCATGTATTAATATATTTCTCAGACCTTGCAGATGAGTTTTGTGATCTATGAAAGTTGAACTTGTTGATTTCTATAAAATAAGATGGCAGATGGAACATGTTTCCAGCAGGCAGAAATAGAACTGCTAGGGTGATCAGGCTGATCCCTCAACTGCGCACACTTAGAAATTTAGTGTAGAGTAAGAGCTTAAAAGTGAAGTCACAGAAATAGTTCAAGAAAGGGATGTAGAATATATCTGTGCTGGTCACACGCGTGGTTTCTGAACACTGTCAGCGAGCTCCACGACTGATGCATTTTGTCTAGTGGTGTTACACAGGGGCATGTGGTGGCTATGTGCTTTTATACATTTATAAATGCTGTTTGTTGCCCCAGCTTCTTTCCTTATACTTGCAAGTCAGATAAGATTCTCCTAGGAGTTAATAATATACTAGTTTTGTTTTCTTTGAATATGAGATGCCCCAACACAAGTTGTGTTCTGTGAAGGCGGTATTTGCCATCCTCCTATCTTCAGCTCTAATGAGCTCAGGTTATGCTTAGTGCAGACTGATTATGCTTGAAGACTGTTGCATCTGGCCTTAAAAAAAGGCAAAATAAGTCCAATGAAAATGAATAAAGGTAGATCTGGAAGTATTATCCTGTAATTCTCTTAGACAGATCTGAAGTTAGGTTTTGGAGGAGGGTTAGAGGCCAAACTGCTGCTGTGCCTATCAGAATGAGTCACTAACTAGCAGAGTAATTGCATTGATTATTGCACACCCACAAATTACAACAGAAAATACTTTGCAGGGGGTGGAGGTGGTACTTTTCCTAAAGGTTTCTGTATAATTAATCTACTGTAAGTGCTGGTTCTTTAGAAACATCTGAACCCTACCTGTAGAGCATGGTCCTTGTGTGCCAGTTGGCCACCCCTCCCTGCAACGTCATTGCAGTGTTTCTTGTGCTATTGCTTTGGTGCTAATGAAGGTTTTGACAATGCTGCTGTTGGGGAAATTCAAGTCATGTATTCTGCTTTTGTTTTTAAATTGTAACTGTTTGCCTGTCTTCATTGCAGGCATTAGGAGTTTGAGCAGCTGCATTTTGTATACCTGTAGCAAAACAGCTCCCTTGTTAGGCAGAACATTTCATAAAGGATTGAGGAGAGCTGACTGAGCCATAAGGGACACTTTTAACTCGTAAACAAGAGGCTGATTATCAAGAGGCTGTGCTTGTTTGTGGAAGAGGTAGCTGAGCAGGCTTCCTTCTCTCTTGGGTGCCTTACCTTGTACTTCACCCAATCATTAAATCCATTTAATTTTTTTTTTGTTGACACAGCTTGCATTTGCACTCAGTAGATGTTTGGGGATGAAGGGCAATTTTAATAGAAAATTAGTTGCTACGCTTGGTACGAGCAAACCAGTAATAACTGGAGTCACTGGGGCAGATTGTCACTCGCTGTCTCGTGTGGGTTTCTTGGAACATCAGTTTACAGCCACCTCAGTTAAATGCTGGATTAGGATTCAAGTTTAAAGTCAGGCTCTCAAAATGGAGACTGCCTACAGTGAGTAGAGACTAGAGGCTTGCAAGGGATCGGGGATTGACAAAAGTAGTTTTTGCTTCATAATATTAAATTCCAGGTGTTTACTTGGCTCAAATAGAAACTTTTTTAATTGCCATTCTTCTGTTACTTTACAAGGCCTGTGCTGCAAAACCCAACAGAATATTGAAACACCGATCAGATTTGTGGCATCTGCCAGGCCAGCAGCACAGCCCCTGGAGCCGTGAAGTTTTCTGGAGCATGAGGGGGAGCTCAACTGAGCTTCCCATCACCCACGATGCAGTCACTCTGATCATCCCCTGGGCACCACTCACAGCTCTGTGGGAGGAGATGAAAGTGCTAGGTTAGAGTTCTTCCTCCCAGTCACCTCTCCCACTCCATTTTGCTGTCTGTCCTCTGCTGTACCAGCACAGCATCCTGCTGTTTGCTGTCATGCTCCGGGACTTGGGCTGCAGGCTGATGGATCCAGTTCTGTTTTGTCCTCAGATTTGGTACAGAAAAGGATGCTTCAAAAGATATTGTTTGAATTGCAGAGTCAAACATGCCACATTTAGAAAGCCCTGCTGGTGGTTTGCCTCTACACCCTTCATTTGACTCCACTGGATGTCATCCTTATGATATTACAATGTTCCCCATCAATTGTCACTCTTTTATTCCACAAAATGTTTCCATGGTTCCATAGATGAGAGACTGGGACTGCCTATATGTATATAGGTATATATATATGTATATATATATATATATATATATATAAATATACACATAAGCCCTGCACTATGCATTGGGAGGTACAAGAACCTTGCTCAGTAGGGAGGCACATACCTCTCTTCCTGTGTGAATTAATTCTCTGGATCATCTTGCACTGCAGTTGTTGTTGGGAGTTGGGGAGGTGTTAGGTGGGGATTTTTAAGGCATTGCGTGATTTACTTTTTTGTTTGGTTAAGTACTTGAGAGAAGAAGTAGTAACTGAAATTCAGAATAGAAGTGATGACTTCATTTCACACCCACAATGGCAGAACTATGAAAATGTGTAACATTTGCCACTTCTTTAAGTGGTTGTCAGGTAATCAGACAGGTTTAATCTGTGTTTTAGATGAGAAATTGTCTTACAGTCCTGACAGTCCTGAAGCTTAGGAGAATAAGAGCATAAATTTTGGCTTGAGGGAGATTGATTTCACATTGATCATAGCAGTTGTTTCCATGTTTACAATATATTAACAGAAGTAGAAAATATGGCTCTGGATGGAGCCTTCTACATTCCACTTTCTGGGAGACTGAAGGTGACATCAGGATAGCTACTAAATGTATGCTCCATCCGGAAGAAAGGCAGAAAGAATCTTAGTAGAATAAAAATTGTATTCCTGACCTAACGTGAACGTTTGTGGTTTGTAAAGCAGTTAGATGAAAACTTCTTTTTTCCAAAATACATAAAGATCTGTTCATGAAGTTACGTAATTGTTTAATCATCAATAGTATTTATTCCAAATTTAGGTATCTAAAAAGTGAACTAAGTCCATTTCTTAGCTACTTGAATTTTTTTTTTAGGAGTTATAAGGGGGAGGAGGTTTCTAAGGTAACCTACCAATAAATAAGTTTATTTCCGAAATAAGGGAAATTTTCAGCCCAGGCTGTAACTTCTAGTAAGACAAAGCTGAAAACCAGTGCCCTGAGGCTTAGCTGTATTACATTGCATTTGTTACCTGTATTGTTTTCTTGGAATGCTATGTATGGGAATACACTGAATCAGGAAATTTTTCACTGAATTAGGTGAGTAAAAATATTTTTACGAGACCTTTTAAAACACAGTAAAAATAGCCTATTGTTTAGATCAGTAATATCAGCTCAAGGTGTTTTTAACCTGCTTTTGGCTCTTCATGATTTTTGGATGATATATGATTATTTATAGCAAAATGTATCTGCTAGTGAGAAGGAGGTTCAGGAATGCAGGGCTGACGTTTTGGATTGTCTCAGGGAGAGTGGAAAATTTCCAAATAGTTTTATATTAATAAATATTTGAGGTGTTGTGTGTCACATCTTCATTTTGATGACATCCAAATATCACATCCAAATATCAAGGTTTTGTATGGTCTAGTGATTGCTATAAATTCTTAAATAAATGGTGTAAATTCATGTGTGCAATGTAAAAAATACCTGCAATTCATGGCACCTGTAACTCATGAGATCTAAACCATTATCGTTTACTTCTTTAATACTCCAATTAAAATACTAAATTAAAAATATATTGATTGCTTTATTTTATATGTATATTAATAGGTGCAACTCTTTGTATGCCTCCATCCCTAAGGAAGAGTTTGGTTGAAGCAACTATTCTGTTTGGTCATGACGTAGGTGATTTTCTGCTTTCAAGCACAGTACATTATTTCCTGGTTCTCTTCGGTATGCTAAATATTTTTGGTAGATTTTGGTGGCTTTGATCTGATAGAAGTCAGCTGCATCTGCTTGCAAGCACAGTGCATCAGATTACCAAAGTGGTTTACCATGTCCCTGTTTTATTCTGTCCCAGTCAAGGTTTCTCAAAGGACCTAGCTTGTGACTTCTAAGAACTGAAAAGCCACTTTCCAGGAGTCACACCTTTAAGTCTTAGTTTGACCAACTCAGAATGTAAGCTACTACAGTCACAGCTTACTCTTAAAAACCTAATTTGTCTTTTCCTGACCTAAGGTAACATTTTAAAATGTTTTAGTCCATCTCCACTTACCAGCTAGAACAGAGCCAAATTCTCTGTTCTTTGAGTTATCCTGGCTCTTCCTCATGACAGGAATTGCCAACTGTGGCTGCCACCCCAAGGATAGTGCAGCCCCAGGGGAGGTGCTGCAGAGCAGGCAGGGCCCAAAGGCCACACCAGGGCCTGCTTGCCATTGAGGTGGCCACAATGTGGCCATGGTGGGAGGAAGGAGGAAGAAGTGACAAGCTTTGGGATTCATAGGAATGAGTTGTAAGGATTGAGGAGAGTGATTGTTGGAAGGCTGGTCAGGCAAATGGGGCTTGATTGCAGGGGTCGAAGCTGACACTGTCTGGATGTTGTCCTGTAATAGAGAGGGAGCTGGCATCCAGATATGTTTGCCATATAAAGAATCCTCCTCTGTGCTTGCAGTGGGGGGCCTTATGCAGATGAGCAGAAAAAGTACTGAGGAACTTAGAGCAGACAAGAGAAGGGTTAAAAAGAAGTGTGAAAGTTGGATCATGGTAGTTGGCACCTTGAAATGAAACAGGATTTTTCTGGAAGGCTTTAGTCACCTGGGAAGGAAGGATCGAGTAGCTGGCTGTGTGGGAGGCAATTTGCAATCAAGTGTACTCCTCTGCAGTAGATTGGTACATTTTAATGAGGGAAGTATATTTGCTCTGATTTATGTGATGTGCTTAGGACTAGAAGTCTGGAAGTCATTTTAAATAGACTGCTTTGAGGCATAATGGTCAGGTGGAAATATTTGAAGCAATGATATGGAAACCCTGTATTTACAATGTATTTGTAGGGTCTCAAGAAGCTGAGCTGAAATGATTGCCTCTTTTTCAGAAGAGATTTTTAAGAGTAAATAAAGCTCATACAGAGGATGTAAAGGCAATAGTGAGGAACTACTATAGCTGCACAACTTTATTTATTTATTTGTTTGCTTATTTACTTCATTAGTTATATTTTCAGCTGATATCTCAATTCATGCCACCCTTCAGAAAAGGATACCTTTACACTCGCCTCCTCCTCATCCTTTCTCCTTCCTGTAGGCTTTGTGGGGCTGAATGGGAATGGTTTTTACATGTTAATTCCCCTTAGAGATGGCTTTCGGTGGGTGGGTATTCCCACCCCCAGATGGGGAGGAGGGGAAGGCAGCCACCTGTAGCAGTGAGTGCCTGTGGGAGGAAGGGCTCAGTTAGACACTGCTCCCATCGGAGGGGATGGAGAACTGGCTCCTTCTGCCTCAGGACCTGACACTTAACCACAGTTCACTCCATCCGCTGAGTGGGCAGTGCTTTTCTTTGGCCAAAGGTGCCAACACCTTTGTGAGAGGCATTCAGCTGATGCCCTAGGTATCAATCAAGCATAAGCTTCATATTTGAGGAATGTTCCATGGTTTCTAGTATTTATCATTTTGGGTTTTCCAGTTCTTTCTTTTTCTTGTAGTCCTTGTCTCTGTTATATGTGTCCACTTTCTCTTTCTACTTTAGTTTGATATCTTGTCCTTTCTTCAGCTTGCTTTTGCTTTTTTTTCCCGCTGTAGGAACAGAGAGTTTATAATAGCTGTAGCATCACTTCAAAAGGTGGATCTGCAGTGTTTAAAACAATAATTGTATAAGTAATTAAAATAACAAAGACTAAATAAACATGTCCTCGCCAAGTGAAAAAATAAATTTCAAGGGCAGTATAAGCATCTGTCTATATATGGTGTTGCTTCCTCTGTTCATCCAAGACTTTCTGCAAGGGTTTCTCTTAGGTTTCTGCTTTAACATCTCCTTTTCTCTAACATTTTCAAAACTTCTTAAAGAATGGAATTTTCTCTCTCTCTACTTTGTTCATGGTACAGTTGGGAGGAAAAAAAAGGCAGAAGGTTTTACATCCTGAAAAGATGTGGGGAGAGACTGGGAAGCAATTTCAGAAAAGTTTCAGAATTTAGATGTTTATGCAAAATTTTGACAGGATCATGAAGTGAATAGTGGTATTACACTCATTTTACACAGAGCCAAATTGAACTGTGGAAAAGGGATTTGTTAGGTTTCACAAATTTGTGACTAACCAAAGGACTCCGCTGATTTATTAGCAGTGTTGAGGTGTTAAGAAAACAACTTCTGTGTTTGAGTTGACGTATTGCTTTAACAATTTTGTTCAAGGGAGGAAAGAGCCATATAATAAAGGAAATACTAATTCATCTAAACATCCTTCATTTGAATTTTGAACGATATAGCTGAAAAAACTCTGTTACAGTGTCATTTACCAGTAATGATAAAACATAAAATGGACCCCCAGCTTAAAACAAGCTGGATCCTTGAGTCTCTAGAGCTGGGGCTGGAGAAAAGAAGGAGCCAGCAGGCAGGGTTGGACCTGCCTCTCTAGCCGTGTGTAGCTGTGGCTTCACTGGTATCACAGACAGTTTTGGTTCCTCTTCCAAATAATTCTGAATTAAGCTTGCTGGCAGACATTTCTGGATTGGATAGCCTGGGATAGCTGCTAGGAAAAGCACATTGTGCCAGGCAACTCTTTGGAGGATTCAGTGTTGAGCAGACTCTGAAAGTCTTGCAATCAAGTTATTATAGTGCATGAGAAAACACCAAGTAGCGGAAAGTTGTGTTTTTCAGGAAAAGTTGTGCAATCTTTTTAAAGTTACAGGCTGTTTCTTTCTCTGGAAAGCTAATGTTTATAAGCTGAGCGGCTTTTTACGTCACTTTTATGCCTTTTCCATGACAGAAACATAAATTCAGTTAAAAATGAAGTGAACATTCTTCTAGGTAACTTTTGTACTTACAGTAAATTTTATATATGGACTGGCATGAATTTTGAAGACAGTCTTCATTATATATATGGCTGCTGGAAACTCTCAGCAACAATATTTTATTGCAATTTTGCTAATAAATGCTTATAGCTTTTCTCCTGTAAGTGTATAATCTATCATTTTGCAAAGCATAAAGCATGAAGGCTGGGGGAAGGAACCGCGCAGACTGAGGATTGAAAAACTTGGGAAGTGTTCTCTGATTTATTGCATTTCCAATTTTCAGGAGTTCTTTGAACATGCAAAAAAGCTCTGGGATGATGAAGGTGTAAAGGCGTGCTTCGAGAGGTCAAATGAATATCAGCTGATTGACTGTGCACAGTAGTAAGTATTTCTTTTTATGAAATTTATAGCCAAGAATGTGATCGTCTATAACAAGTTGGAAAATATATCAGTGAGATTCAGGAGTTTTGCAATATAGGAATTAACATTTCCATTCTCTGTATAGGTGGAGCATGTATAGCAAAATTAATTTATTATCATAGTTTGCCATTATTACACAACTAAATATTATGTCTCAAATATTTCACACCTAATAAGGAAAAGTATAAAAAAAATCAAATAACTTTAAGTATCTTTATTCCACTCAAAATTGATTTACATAAAATCATTTCAGTTGAAACTATTAAGTTGGAAAAATGTTGAGTCAATCTAACAAGAATCCTTTGTTTAAAATTCTGAGACCTAGACAGTGCTGAAATTGCTCTGTCTTTTCACATTCCATAAAAATTTCTGAAACATTTACATAACCAAATGCATACCTGCATTACTAATACATTTTCTAGTCGGAAAAAATTATAAGCAGTATTTAATTAAAGACAGTGGTACATTTGGTATTCTGTCCTTCAACATGAAGTGGTACACATATATGTAACACAGTCAAAATCTGTAAACAGATTCAGTTATGTAAAAGAGTCAAAATGTGTAAACAGATTCAATCTGGTCAGAAATGTTCTGAGAAGTGTTGTAGATTGTGAAGGTGCAAATCATAAATACATAGTACAGTGATGCAAACCTATTAATCAAAAAATAGTCTGTTAACATTACAAGTGCTACAAACTGAGCTGTCCTTTATAGTAACACAGGTCTGAGTTAGATTTCCATGGAAAATACACATTTCATGTGAACCACTATTGCCAGAACACATACTCATGCAGTTCTATGGGATTTAGGGTTTCCAGAGAACCCACTCCAGTGGGTTACAATGTATCTAATTGGCAGGATGGTCAGCAGCAATGCCACAAGTCTGTTCTTGCACTCAGTGTTTTGGTTTTCCCTCCTCTCTGCTCTTGGTGCTGAGCCTGAAGCAGAGGAATAGGTCCATGTCACTAAAGGACTTGTCATGCTTCTGCCACAGTGGGGAATTTTGGTGTTGCAAGTTTGTTTTCCCTCTTTCCAGACCATTTTTGGGAAAAATGATTCATCAGCACATGGAAGTGAGGAAAAATTAGATATGTGTATGAAGGAACTCATTTGACCTCAGTGCATTTACCAAAACTTGGGCATTTGCTCACAGTCCAGAGTAGCTGGAAATTAAAGCAGTGGTTGTACACAGAGAGACTTAGACAGCTGTGCTAGGTTGTAATCAGTGGGTTTCCTCTCTGCCCTCACTCACCATAGTACAGATCTGAGTTGTGCTTGCTGAAAAGTGCAGACTGACTGTTTATCATATCTATTCACACGCTAAAACATCAGACCAAGAAAACAGAATAACAGTACATATTTAAAATACGTGAATGTCAACTCTACTTCAGCGATCAGTAAGGGTCTCACAATCCTACTTTGAAAAATGGTGCTGAAAGGGCCAGACAAAACCAGGAATACACCAAATCGTTGTGCTAATGGTGGTGTGTTTTCCCTTTAAAAAATTATGCCTCTGTACAGGCTCTGACAGGAAGAATGTTAGGTCTCATGTTGTGTCCAAAACCAAAACCAAATGAGGAAAAAATGGGATCTAGAATTAAATCCACTGTCTTGGAGTAGAAAACTAAATCTACTACCTTTTTTCTCTAAAAGGTTAAAGCAAGTTTAATAGGGTTTTGTCTATGTTTCTTCCCTCCATAACTTCTAACTGGCTTGCTTTTCCTTTATTCTAAGATTATTTGTTATAGTAGTGAGTGCATTTGCATAATTCTTCACCTTCAAGACCCTTTATGAAGTATCATTTGATATTTAAGTATTCCTTGAGTGTATCTGTGCTTTTCATGTCATGATCTACTTGAAAATATAACAGCTGAGTGACTTATCCTTGTTTACACACCTGCAGTCTTAGAGCAGAAACTTGAAATTCAGGTACAGCTGTGTCAGTGATCTGATCAAACAGCCTTTCTCTCACAGGTATTGATGATTTCAAACACTGAAGTATAATCTTGACAGAAAGATGCTAAAAATGCACCCAACTTCTATCTGCCCCTCTACGCAGAAGAACATTTCCGTGCTAGCCATGGATGGACGTTTGTCAGGGTGGTGGGGTCACATCCTCCTCATAACTGAGAGCCTGTGAGCAGAGGCTGGAAATAGAGTTCTTTCATGCACTTAGAAAATACAGAGGGTGAGGGTGCTGGCTCAGCAGGAGCGTGTGGCATTTCTCTCAGAACCTGTCCATGGTCATCTTGCACTGGTGAAGGGGAAAAGGGAAGGAGTGTAATACTGATACACATGCTTACTGTGGGACTTTGAAACATCTGCGGTGTTTCCATGACACTGGCTTTAGGAGAAAACATCCCATGCCATCAGTTAAATCCTAACCTTTTGCTTGGTAGTGAAGGAAGAACATTATTATCAGTAGGTCACCACTTCTCAGCTTAAAAAACCACAAAGCCAAACCTAAAAAATCCCAGCATGTGTTATAAATATCATTGGACTACAAGTTGGGTGGCTGGCTTAAGAATACTGAAAAGCATTATTAGCAAATTATAATGTCAGCGACCAAACTTGCTGACTGTTAAATGAGTTGCAAATACAGTGTATTTTGGAATAGTTTATTTTGGCTACAGTACAGGGCTTCTGTATTTTTAAAACTTAACCTAATTTTCTTTATTGCTGTGGGAGAAGTATTTTGCTGGAATCAAAGGTAGTAGAAAGACACAGAGACAAATGTTCTATTTATGTTATGCCTGAAAGTTAATTTTCCTTGATCCTCAATGGCCTTTCAAATTATCAGGATACTGTTCCTTCACAGGAATGAGAATGGGGTCCTGCTTTTCCCTCATTCTCACTCCTTTAATCATTTTAATATTCTTACACAAGTCTTTATGTATCTCACTTCTTCCATTGTTAAGGAATACATTTAGTGCACACATGATGTTGATGCATCATGTGATATTTGTAGCAAATACAAATCTATGGCCAAGACAGAGGTCAGCAAAGATCAGGATTTTCTTTATCACCAGCTACAAAGACATTTATGTAATTCTTGGAGGGTATATTATTGCATGGCCATCAACCATCTTCTTTTCTTAATTACCTTCATATATTTCTTCGAGATTAATATCATAAAACTGACAGGTTATTGTTTTCCCTGTCCTCTGATTTAATATTTCTTACAAGGTAAATTTCAAGTTTAATCTCAACTTTGAAAAGTTGTTTTTATTTAGTTGTGTCCCCATTTGACTTAGACAGATTTCAGCAGATTTATTCTGTTTATGATGATAAAACTCCCATCTAACTTTAATTTATTTGAACTCTATTCAAACTGTGCTTTTTGTCTGTTTTCGCATAATTTAAATTGAGCAAATTCTAGGTCTATGAGGGACTTTCAGATTGTGATTTAGAGAAGTTTTGGCATTGAACTGTCTAGTATATAAACAATAGGCAGAAATTAAAATTTTCCTGTGTTTCTAGGACAGTTTTCTAAAAGTTAGTTTCCTGTATGATGAATACAGCTCCATTTTTAATATTTCAGTTTCTTTATACTGGTTACCAAATACCCAAATTTTATTGTATCCATGGATGGGAACCACAAAGAAAATTCTATAAATACAGAACAGAACAAAACAAATAAAGGTTCAGGTATGATGGCCTTCAATTAAAAAATGAAAAAAAAAGCTAGTGAGTTGATTATGTCTTTAAAAACTTCATAAATTTAAGTCAATTAATTTATGTGGCGACAAAGAGGTATAAAATTTCAATTCAGAACATCAGTCATCCTTGGGGGATATCAGGCACCCCCAGTCTGGTGATGTCCATCTGTTGTTTCCATAAAGTAAGCATTGAGCTAACTTAGTTTTGGCTACTCAGCCATCAGGTAGCTTGCTAAAATTAGTTTCAGTGATCAGAAAAAAGGTGTGGGGATGCTTGCAGTGCTCAGACATTGCCATGGAAAGGTGGTAGTACTAGAGCACAAGAGTAGACCAGCACAGCTAGGCACTTTGGGAAGGGGACAAAAAAGACAAAAGCAAGACATTCAGTTCTCTTATTCGGTCACACACAGCTCAACTTCAAGCTGTTGTTGTTAGAAATAAAAAACCAACTCCTTTCAAGTTTATTAGAAAGTTCTAGAATAGAATTTTGTCTCACTGTGTTCACATGCAAATAGCAGCATGTGTGCTCATGAGTGGCCCTGGTGGAAAGGGTTTTACTCAGCTCACTGAGTTCCTTGGAAGAGGAACTAGACCAAGAATTTAAGGGAACCCTGCCCTCAACCAGTCCTTTGCCCCATTTTATCAGTCTTCTTTCCCTGACAAAATTTCTTTGACCACTTCTGATATACTTAAGTGTGAAGGCCTAAATTGGTCTCTGTGTGAACACTGGGGCTAATAAAACTTCATTGTACAAGTTCTCGGGAAAGCAAACACAAGGGATGTGAGCTTGCCCAAAGGAAATTGATTTTATATTTGAGCTGATATAGATGGAAAAGACACAGATGTTTTTCTTCTTTGCAGTCATTCTGTCCTGGGGGGGTTTCAGCCAATTTCTGAGATGTCTATCCTATATTAGGTAGGGTAATCAAAAAAAAAACCAACTCTGTTGTTGGGTTCTGTTCTGTTGTTGTCCACAGATTCAACTCTCAATGTGAGAAAAAAGATAATTCTTTTCTCAACAGCAGCACTTCTTAAAACCAAGCATATTTTTGACTTGCCTTGCACTCTTCTAGACATAAGGTTTAATTGCTGGCATGCACAGTCATCAGTAAGTTCCCTCCTGTAGGCTGAGGTCAGAAAAGCTGCCTTGGCATTCTCTGCTTTTTTGTCTAGCGTGGCATTGCAGTCAGGGGTATTGGTATACTACTTCTTCATAAGGGGCAATGAAGTAAATGTGGGTAGATTCATTATAAATTAAGCTAAGCACTGTTATTACTGTTGCTGTTGTTATCTAGAGAACATTTTTAAAAACAGTGATTCTTTTTACACTTGATAAGACTAATAATTTTTACTTACAGAAGCACAAGAAAAGTATTAATATGAAATGTTTCATGTAATGAGATTTTAAGAACTAGATTTTTCTGGTGATACAAGAAAACCATAATATTATTTTCTTCCATCTATTCTGGGTCATATATAAACAACTCACTGTGATGATAAAGTTTCTTCATTTTTTCCTTTTAAAGTTTCTCGTGCAGTATCACTTTCAAACCTTAAAAATTCATTGCTTAAGCTAGAAGCAAATTTTGTTTGCTTAATTCATGAACAAATTTTCTCCACTTACCTGATCTAAACTATAAGCCTTAAGCAACCACTAAATTGTTATTTAATAGTAAAAAAAAAAAAAAGAGAGAGAGAGAGAGGTTGTATTTATAGAGTAATCACTTTAGCCTCACTGATGAGTCTTCTAAACAGAGGTGGCTGCCAGATAGGACAGAAGTCATTCTCCAGTGTGTAATGCTTGCATTTTTCACTGTTTACTAACTAATAGACCACACTCTCAAGAGGCAGAATTGTGGTTTCTTAAAATATGCACTGGGAATTCTGTGAAATAGCCATTTCATGTGTTGCTGTGATTTTTTTTGTTGTTGTTCCCCTTTTTGCCTTCACTTACAAAACAAAAATCATTAGATTTAACCAATTCTATCTTAATTTTGGTAATCAAAATGTAACCATGATGTTATAATCCTAGTATTTAGAAGTACAAAGATATGGAATAAGAAGTAGCTGGATAAACCTCCGAAATGCCTTTGTATTTTCAGTTTGGAGGATGAAGCAGTATGAAAATACCAGAATGGCATACAGGCCTGTTTAAACCACTTTGGTTCGCAACTGTCTTCTATACCTAGAGAAGACAATAGCACTTCTCAAATATAAAAATAAGATAGAAGGTAGTTTATAAACACAGCACCTTCTTTGCCTTTTAAAATTGATGTGACAAATACTTTTTCTTATTAACTAATTGCCACTGGAGAGCTGTTTAAGCTGCCCTTGATGGACTGCTCAAACATAAATTTAAACCATACATTTTCCCACATGCTTCACTGTGTATGACTGGTTCTGTTTCCTGCGGTTTTAGAACAAGCAAAAAGGTTGAAAGTCAAAGGCAGAAAAACATAAAATATTCCCTAACCTCAATTTAAAGGAGTAATAAAATCTAAAGACCAGGCAGAGTCATGACAGATGCATGAAAGTACACTTAGACTCTTTTTGATGTTTTATTAGACAGTGTTAGTTTTCTTCCAAAAAAGTACAGCAAAGCCGGCTTTATTCTGTCGAGGAAACAGTTCTTTCCTCCCCTAGTCATCAAATTTTTCAGTTTTTCCTGAACAATTGATGAATGTTTTCCCTAATTTTTTTTTCCTGACTGCACACACGGGGCAAAATACATGCAGGACGTGTTAGTGTAACATGGCAACTCAGCCTCGTTTGGAAATGTAATCCATTCAGCATATTGGAGAATTGCAAGCAGGTCCATCAGCTGAGCTTGTCTGCATTTAGTTTTCTCTATTAGTATCCTGTATTTAATTTGGAGATATATTTTTCCATATCCTTTCTACAGAGTTAAACTACAGACTTTTGCAATACAACACTTGAGGAGCTTTTCAAGCCTGAGCAAAAGACTGCTGAAGCACCAAGACACTCAGTGTCACCCTCAGCATATACACTCTTAAAGCATCCATATCCTTTATAACAAAGAAAGAGCCTTCTGTTGCATTTATTATTAAAAGAGAAAAGACTGTGTTTATTTTGCATCACAGCAGTGAGGACAGATGTGAATAGGTGCTGGTACAGGGCTGAATCAGTGAGCTGGCACGCTGAGCCAGTGTGACTGGCAAAAATAACCAGACTCTGGGATACTGAGCAGCAAGAAGAGAAGGCTTCTCTGTAAGACTGGACTGCACTGAGGGACATTTTGTTTGAATTTTGCATATTAAAATCATAGAAGTAGTTAATAAAACATAGGAAAGGAAAATAGCAGAGTTAATCAGCATACTTTGAAATTGCCTTGAAGGTTTATATCTTATCTAGAGTACAGATAACTGCCAATAAAGAGAACCTTAAAAATATGTGTATTCCTACTGGCAAGTTAGAGTACAGTAAACATGCTGATACAGCTTAACTCCAGAAATCCTGATTATGAATCATTGTTCAGGGTCAGCATCTCAAAATGTCTCCAAATGAAGTAAAACTGCCAATGATGGTTATCTAGAATCTGCATGCAGGATTTATGAGTGGATTTCAGAAGGAAGTTGTGGGTCATTCTGCCAATTGTGGTGTTATTTATGTGCTGTTCTTGGTTTAGAGCTCTTCCAGTGTATGCGTGGGAGAAAGAGTAAACTATGACCAAAGCCAGCTTCATTATATTGCAGGGAACATTGAGAGTCATTTATATTTATTCCATTTCTAAGAATTTAATTCAATCTGTTCATTTACAATTCATTGCTGAGTGTGTGCATGTTCTCAGTGGCAGAGATTAGTTGGTGAAATCACCTTATTAATCATTATGTAACAAATGTATTTTAGGTTTTGTCTATGGGAATTTTTTTATACTATGCTCTATAGAAAAAGTGTGTTCTATATTCTCTTACTTTAAATCTAACCTACTGTGAAATGCATGTTTACATACTAAATTTATATAACAACTGTATCATAACTGTGAGTTAAATGCTTAAAACAGAAGAGCATTGAGAATTTAATGCAGATTGTATGGGATACTGTCATATTATTTACATTTTAAGTTTTCTTAAATGCCACATGCATTTTTTCACTTAGGGATGGTCAGTTTTTCTTTTTTTCAAGTAGTCAGTTTCACATGACAGGATAAAGAAAGGCCAAGAGTCATATTTCTTCCTTAAGAAACTGCTCACTGGCCAGACTCTGCATACACAGCCTGCTCTGCACTAATAGATGTACACAGCCTTGTTTATGTTAGGATCTACAAGAAGCCAGGGTTTGGGTGGCTGTGTTTTTCTAAATTAACGCTGCACTGACAGATTTGGAAAAAGAAAGATGGTGGAATGCAGAAGTTAAGAAATAAGAAAATTAAATACAGTTGATACTGTGTTGAAAAAGTCTAAAGACTAAGCATCTACGCTTGAAAAATAAATTTTACACCTCAGACTAAACCAAAATAGAGTCGTGGTATTTATCAGTTTGGTTGTAATCCCACTTTTAAGACTAATCAGACTGGGAAACTAAGCAGTTCAAGGGTATCTCTCTACTTCTTATAATTAAGTTAAAGCTAATTTTGTTCATTTTAGTACAAGGCAACAGTGATGCTGCCAGAAATTTTTAAAGGTTTATTTGACTTTAGAGAAATTGTTTCAGTTGTGTCTTTTGTAAAAGTATTCTTTCTGATTCAATTAGAATTGTTTGTTACATTGTGGGGTTCAACCTGAAGTTTAATTTGTGCCTAAATTAAGTAGTGGAAAAGAAAATACATATAAGATGTATCAGTAGACATCCTGTTTAATGGACATACTAAATAATAAAATTTCTGAAAGATCATTAATTCTAGAATTGGTTAAAAAATTAATTGTTCCTCCTCTTACTACTTCCCTGATAATTCCATTAATTGTAGTCAAAAAAGAGAGATGAGTTTAAGCAGTTTTCACATATAAGTGCTAATGCATGGAAAGGTCAGTCTTGAAATCAGTTATATGGATTTTCTGAGAACAGCCTTTCAGTTTTGGTTTTCTTTCATGAACGTGGCAGGGAGGCTGGGAGGTTTTGTTTTGTTTTGTTTTTCAGATATTCGTTTGTGTAAGTTAATTGGACTGAATATCAAAATAACCCTTAACTACATTTTCTGACCAAAATCTCTTGCTACATTTCTTTATTCCCTGCTTTTGCCCCCATGCTGTTTTTTGTCTTTCTTTAAGAAGGATTCACTACCTTTCTTTTGGTTTAGAAGGATGAGTTTGGAAAGATCTGCATTCTAAGCATTAGCATCCTGAAATCCTAGTGGTGCAGAATTTGGATAGTTATTCTTTATGAAGTTACCTTCCCAACTACATTGTGGAGAAGTTTAATGGTCAGCACAGGTGTAATTTCTTAGCCTCAACTTATTTATTGGCCCAACTATGTCAAACATGTAATTGCCAACACTGCTGTGGCAATTACTAAAAAACAGCTTATTAAAGGGTAGTAGAATACTCTAGACCAGTGTTGCTACCAGAGTTTATTCTGTTCAGGGAATGTAGAAGTAAGCTTTATGTGTTAAGGAACTTGTTGGTCCTGTATGACTTCTATATTCATTTAGTTGGTTGTCCTATTTCCTTACATTGTCAGGATCATAGAAACTTTTTTTCCCAGCAAGTTTGCCATAAACTTGCTTTTCACCACAAACATAGTGGGCTTGAAAAGCTTTTCTCTAAAGAAGTGTATGCCAGGAAGCATTTTTCTACATTCTACAGAACTGATTGTAGTAAACTATAGTTCATTACATCAGCATTGTTACAATTCTTCAAAAAAAAGGGGTCAAATGTAGTCACTAGTTTCCCCAAGTTTCATTTTCTTTTAACTACATGGAAATCTTTGTTTTGGGGGTTTTGGTGGTTTTGTTTGGTTTTGTTTTGCATCAGAGCAGAACTTGTGTTCTGCACTGGTTAGTCACCCCTTTCCTCTGAGGTTTCTTGGCAGCTCCTGTCAGTAGGGGCTGAGGTCGAGGTGGGAGGTTCTCCAGAGGAGATTGTGGTGCAGAGAGCACAGCTAACACAGGCAAAATTTAGAGGTTTTGACCTGATATTAACCACCAAATTATGTTATGTAAGAATAACAAGGGTGAGACCTCTATTAAAGCTTATTCATAGAAATTTGTTAACTTATTTATAAATATACCATTCTGTACCTGTGTCAGGGATATCATCATAATATACAATATATTGAAAGAATGATTAAATCATTATTAAAAATTACTTTAGGCATGCTTTTACTAAGTTGTAAACAAGTTATACCTTTTTAGGGGATGAAAAGAAGATGAAAAGAGAGGATTATATGTGGGCGAAGATAATAAATATGGGTTCACAAATAAAGCAAAAGAAATAAAGCACCAAGTATTTTTGGCAGAAATTCAGTCTCTTATGTCTCTTTAATGAGGCAAATGTTAAATGTATGGGATTGCACAATGTTGAGGGGGCTTAGCCTATGTCCCGATGGAAACGAGCAGAATGGATATGAGGAGGGAAAAAGAACAAGCCATCACAAAAGATCCTGGAAACAACCAAAGAGACATTGCTAGTGAGATCTTTTATTTCCACACCATATGAAGAGCACGGCGCAGGTGAATGTTCAGAAACTTGAATAAATGCACAGTTGGATTCTGAGCAATCAAGGTAGCCTGGCTAAAAGGCAGTTACAATAAACATGAGATATGGATATGGCATGGATACTGTGAGGTTGTCAGAAATACACAGAGGACCACAAGAACTGAAAAGAGGGGGAAGGACCACAAGAACTGAAAAGAACTTAAAAGAGGGGGAAAAAACCAAAAAGTAAATGGTGATGCATTCCATGAGTTTCTTTAGAAAGGAAATAATTGAAGGACAGTTCCAAAACATTTAATTCTAAACCTTTCAGCCTGTGGGATGAGCTTAAGACAAATATCTTTACTCACAAGCAAGACAGGTTTCTTCGTCTCAGCCTCATTGTTCCAGAAGATGGGTGTTACCTGCAATAGTAGGCTAGGAGCACAAGTACACTTTTTCTCCAGAGGAGAAAGGCTTTCCAAGCAAAAAGTCTCAGTTTCATTCTGCCCCTAACAGGATTGATTCTAGTTTTGTAAATTGTAGTGTGGACCTCAGAACACCGAGACAGGTGCTTCTGTTTTAACCAGTGTGGTGCTGTCCTCTTTGCCTGAAAAAAAAGTTCCCTACAAAAATGTTTATCAAGAACAGTGCTCTTTAAGCACAATACTCGGTAATTCCCTGTACCTCCATAGAAACCTGTGAAAAAGATCATGAGTTCTTCAGGGGACTTACTGGCTGAAAGTTTCAGCATCACTGATGTTTTATCAATTTTCTCACTTAAAATGGAGTCAGAAGCATACCTCACTTATCACACTCTTTTGGAGAGATTTCAGCATAAAAGCTGCTTATTTTCTGGAGATTTTTCACCTTTGCACATGTGTAATAGTTATTGCAACACTGGGTGAAAGTCTTCTGAGCAGAATCCAGCATGTTTGGATTTTTACTTGCATTGCCTTTTTTCTTCTGTTTCAGTGCCCAGACCTATGACTTACTTGTGATCTTGATCTAAATTTGGTGGCTGACAGATTTCCCTTTTTTCTCTCCACTTGCTAATTACTTCAGATCAATTTCTTTGCTTTACCCTATTTTGTTTGTTCATTGTTTTATTATTGAGAAATTGATCATTTTTTTATGAATTGGGCCTCTGGGCAATTGAGATAGAAGATAATGTGTCATTTTTGTCAGTCACTGTGAGATGTCTTGCATATCTTCCTGGGTGTGTAGGGCTGGCTTATCTATCTGCTATTCCCCATCCTCCTTTGACCTTTTCTTAGTAATTTCATTATTTTCTATTTTATGTATCAATATAATCAGACAAAGCATAGCAGCAGGAAAAAAGGGGGGGGAAATGGGCATTGCTTTCAGAACAGATATTTGCATCTTATTAGTAAATCCATTCTTCCTTCATGATTCTCAAGTGAAAAGAATCCATCAGAAGCTCTTATTGGAGTATGCTGGAAATTCCCAACTGTTGTTGTGTATAAATAATAAAACTATTAACAAATCAAAGATTAGGCTTTATATGCATTTCTTCTTTTAAGTAGTTTAAAAGTAGGCAGGTAACATGCTTATTTCTCAGATGATGACAGAAATAAAGTAACAAGTAGAACCTTGGCTTCAGGATACAAACTTCCTAGAAACATGATCCTTTAAAATATTTATTTGTTTGAAGTTCTCTTTGCCTGTAAGAAACTACGTTTTCAATGAAGGAGCATTCCTTCTCCAGTTATATGGCCTCAACAGAAATTTTTTAAGCCTGAACCGCCCGGTTGGATGAAGCACTTGTGTTCATTTCTGGGGAATGTGAGGACTCTTGACTTATTTCTCCCTTGCTAAAAGATAAATAATCAAATCCTAGTTGTTTCTCAAAATGTAAATAGAGGAGGGCATTGAAATTAGTCTTCTCTTTGTTGTGCGCTGGAGACCACTAAGGAGTGCGAAGGAAAGGAAATATATGGAATTACATTGAGTTTCAACATACTTAAAACAGGAAAAGCAATAAAAATGCTTCCCACCAACAGTGGAAGGTGTTGAGTGACATGGGCTGTGCCAGGAGACAGCACAGCATGGCTGTGCGCATGAGGGGCTTCCCTTTCTTTGCAGCTGTTTCATTGTCTTTTTATTCCATAATGGGGCCCCAGTTGGGGTTTTGCATTTCTTCCCAGGAGCTGCTCACATGTTTAAACTCAAGACCTTTCTCAGCACGTATCTCCTTTGAGTTAAATGTAATACGGTTGCAGGTATCAGTTCAGATCTGTGACTCACTCATCTGCCTGCCTTGCTTGGTGCTCTGAGCTAGAAGTGGCTTACCAGATGCAGTTTTCTGCAGCAAAGTTCTTTCTGCATATACAATTGTGTGACCAATAGTGCATGTGTTACACATGTGCAGGTAATACAGAGTATTTCTCCCCAGAGTGATGACTTCCAGATCTGCTACCAACTTGAGAAGGTAAGGGAACTCTGGAAACAAAGTGCTTTCCTTCTCTTTCTTCCCCCTGCACCAAATGGGGCTCTGCCTCTTACTTCCTCGTCTTCCAGTCCCCTATATCGCTTCCTCTGTACCATTCTCTCCCAGAGGCACACTTTAGTCTCCAGTTTATAA
>NW_005054350.1:3875927-3938663 GCF_000277835.1 Geospiza fortis | reverse complement strand
TGAGATGTGACATAGAGCTAAATCTGCAGCTATACTGCACTGTACTACACTGACACACTATAGTCAGATCATGCCAGAGACATTCTGCAGACTCAGAAACAAAGTATGATGGTCCAGTATTGTGTGTATTCCTAGAGTATCACAAACAGCAGTGTTTCACCATTTAAAAAAAACAGTCCTTTTGGGTCACTGAATGACTTTCTGTTCTTGTGCAAGATGGAATTAAGAGTAAATTTGCTTTGGTTTCTTGGAATGATTGTGCCCATGTTGCACTGTGTTCTGTTCACAAAGCTCAAGGCTGATTTTTGTTCTGTCCGTGTTAAGTCTGTGATTATGGTAAGATAAAATGTTATGGAAACTGGTTTTTCACTGATCTCATTTGTTGGTTTTACAGCAGACTTATTCCTAAGCCCAGTTAGTGAAAGTATATAGGTGTGGGGATCTTTTGGCTCTTCCATTTTTAATATTCTGTTCTATTTAAAGAATGAGACTAAATTGAAAGCATTCATCCTCTTTTGTTTGTTTGGGTTTTTCTTTATCCTTTGCTCACTGTCCTTTGCAAATTATGGCATGTTGCTTTCTATTTTTCTTTTTGGTAGTTTGAGATACAGTTAGATGCCTTTCTGAGGATGAGTCTGAAACTCTGTGTGTGATACAATGCACAGTGATGTGAATGGCCTGTTGTCAGCACTGGTTAAAGGAGCTGTGACAAATCAGCAGTGGAGATGAAGGGGGAGGAATCAGTTTACAGCTAGGAAAACCACAATGGCAGTTGTATTGGGCAGTCAGTGTTCTCTTGGTGTGTTTTTTATTGCCCAAATGTCAGTGTTTCTCAATGGCTTGCTCACAGGAGAAGGAGTCAAGGGAATTCTCAGTGTCCAAATCACAGAACATGTGCTATTGTTTGAATTCTCCTCAATTTGTGAGCTGCTCACAGCAGGCTGTAATCATGTATCATGCTGATTTGTGGTATCTGTTATGCATTACTTCAGTTTCTTATGACTTTTGTCTTCCTTATTTACACAGGAGAAGCAAAAGGGCAAACTAGATCAGGAAGAAGAGCTTTGAAATGTAGCTTTAATCAAGAGTGCATTACCTGGTTTGACCTTGGGTATTTTATACATGTCTTTCAGTTCAGCTATCTGTGAAAACAAAAAGGGTTGTGCCTTTCTTAAGACCTTGTAAAAGCTGTTACTCTGTTTGATATTAAAGGTTACTGTGGAGGAGTCATAGGCTTTTTCAGTACAGTGTAGTCATAGATATCAGTTTGTCTTTCTGATTGCAGTGAAGTAATTGCTGGTGCCACTCTTTGCCGAGGACATCATTATTCTGTCTAGAAAATATCAGGAGAGCTTCAGTACTTCCTGGTGTTTGGTGTGGTACAGATACAGATCTGGTCCTGCTCAATTCTCACTGTACAGCACATCAAATGAACTCTGCTCCATTTCACTACAGCTTTACATAAGAGCAAATTAAAAGTTTGTAAAAGCTGGGATGTGAATCCTAATAGTCAGATTTAGTAAAAGTAAAATAAATGCAGCCAATATCTTTTCGTTCCACTTTATAAATTAAATATTTTGAAATTTTGTTTAATATTGCAGATGTTTTCAAGTTTTTAGGAAAATATTTACATTAGAATTAAGGACAGAAGTAAAGCAGCATAACCATTTTATCTAATCTATGATGCAGAGATTGTTGCAAATTCCTCTAAACAGCAGAGGAAAATTTAGAAAGTGATTGAGGAACATTTTTCCCTAAGCAGCTCAACTCTCTGTCCACCCTGACAAAATACACAATGTTGGAAAAGAATTAGCTCACAGTTTTGTCTTTCATGTGTGTAAGGACCAGTGTGTAAAATGTGACCAATTCAAACGTCATTAAGGACTATTTTCCCTATCAATAATAACAGTAAAACTGTGTTCAGTAGTCAGTGTGTTTTTACTGTGTGCCAAATGTAGACAAAGCCTGAGTTGTTCATTGTGAAATGCAGACACCAAAGAGCTTTTAAATGTGGGAAGTCTATGATCAACAGTAATGCTTGTAGAACTGTCGGGAACAATGTAGATATTTATGTAGATATTTTCCAGAAATGGCTTTGAGGGTTATTTGCTTTAGACTCTGTAAAACAAACATAATACACCCATCCAAATGTCAGATGCTTCTCTTAATAGAAAGAGTATTTTCCATGGAGGATGCTAGAGGGGAGCCAAGATAGATTATAAGAAAGCACGTACATGAGTTTAACTCGCCAAAAAACATTATCTTCAGAAGGTTGCCTGGTAGTTAGTTCAGACGCATTTCAGAAGCATCAGTGAAGGCTGTGGACCAGTGTATCCGTCGTATCAGTTAGAAGAGTTCATACAGGAGTTGCTTGGATTTCCAGTGATCCCAGCAGCCCAGGGAGAAAGTGACCATTCAAGGTTCTGAATTGTTAGATGCAACAATCTGTCTCTAAAATGGGTAACTCAGTGTAATCTGTGGTTA
Source organism: Geospiza fortis (assembly GCF_000277835.1). Taxonomy (NCBI): domain Eukaryota; kingdom Metazoa; phylum Chordata; class Aves; order Passeriformes; family Thraupidae; genus Geospiza; species Geospiza fortis. The sequence goes on along the minus strand of NW_005054350.1, from coordinate 3,936,179 downwards.
TTGCATTTAGAATAGATACAGGAAGGCATCTCTTTTTTTAGTAAATACAGTGCAGGTAGGCAGTGTTTGAATGGAGTGTCCTTCTGTAGGATTGACTGCTAAGATTATATATGCTGCATCTGCCACCTGGCCATTTTAGGCATGCAAAGCAATAGATCTGGGTGGACTTACAGAAAGGCACCTGGGTGCCTTACAGAAAGGCTTGGCCTTCTCTGAGGTTTTATCAGAAGAGGAGCGTGAGAAGAGTCACACCCTTAATCAACATGGCTGCATTGATACAGAGCTCTTCCTGAGAGACTTTTCCAGAAAGGCTTTGGAGAAACATACTCAGTAATCTCCACCAACCACAGGCTGTGGTGGGGATGACTTTTTGCATTCTTAGCAGGGGAGCAGCCCTGCTGCCATCTCTCTTCATGCAGCCAGTGCAGCCACTCTGCTGTTTGTCCCATCTACTGCAGACAGTGCAGCAAAATCTTGCAGTTAGAGAAGAAGATTTGCAGAAAGTAAAGGGACTTTTCAGAGTAATTGAAAAGCCTATCATTAAAGCTCAAATTATTTTCTTTATTTTGTAGTTATGAAATATCCTTTTCTAAGCTGGCTTAGTCTTCTTTACTTTTATTTTGTTAGGTCTGTTGGTTGATCTGACCTTTAAAAAAATCTTTCTTGAGTGGCTGTGATTTTTATAGGGAAACCCATTCTGGTATAAGAACAAAAACAGTGTAGGCATTCACTTTCATATGTAATACTTCATTGTCTTAAAATAAGTGTTTTCTTCTAGTTGCTGTGGTTGGTAGTTGAAAGCTGTTAGAAAAAGGCCTACAGATTTAATTTGTGATGTGATAGAACTGGGAAGGAAAGCAATTAACAATGATAACAACTCTTAACGTAAACTTGTTTTCCAATGGTGAGGCTTATGCTGTTTTCTTTGTCATGCAGTGAGTAGTCTGAGCATAAATCATGTTTATATTTAAGGTTCACATTTAAGCAGTTTCCAGAGTTGTCACTGGATTTTCAACCAAACTCACTATTTTTAATGTGGATCTTCCAACCAATACTAGGAGGATCTGCCTGTGCAGATCTTTGCATGTGTAGTAGCTGGTCCTCCTGAAAGGATATATTAAATTCAAATAATTTTGAGAATTATTTCTGGGGGCTAAAAGGTATAGCATAAATGGTAACATATTTGAATTACACACTAGTTCTTTATGGAAAGTGCTGATTGCACGTTGCAGAGTTGGACCAGCCAACATTTGTAATTCACAAATATGCCATGTCTTATTTTTAATCTCACAGCATGATACACTACCACTGTGCGTGCTGTACTGACTTGCTTTTATTTTACTGCTTACAATGTGTGAACTTGGAAGGGGACCGAGAGGGAAGTCCTTGGGCCTGCCTTGTGCATCTGCTGCAGCAGCCAGTTTCTTAACCATGTCATAGCTGCTGCCAGACTTTCTGGTTCTGATGAATTGTCCTTGTTCCTCTGGAATTAAACCCTGACAGTCTCAAAGTTGGAGTAAAAAATTACATTCTCTCAGTTGAGAAAACTTCAAATTAATTTCAAAGGGTCCTTACACATCCTGGTGCAGGTGATTAAATGAGCCATGGCAATCCTTCAGAATTGCATACATAGATGTTTTGTCTCTGCTTCTTCCCATGCTTGAGCCTGAAATAAACCAAGGCATAAAATTGGTCAATAAAGCCTTTTTCTGGCCCCTAAAGATAGAGATCATTAAACATGTCTCTGTTTCCCTTTTCTTCATCAACCCCAACTCTGCAGCAGATGACCAGATGGCCACAGGGCATGTTTTGTAGCTACAAGATAAATCTCATGGCAAGCAATTTCCTTCCATCAGTTACATCAGACACATGCATAAAAATTTAGATTTATTTCCCAATTAAAAAAAAAATCCCTGAAAACTCTGTTCATGAAAAGCGCTGCTTTATGTGCCAGATGGGAGAATGTGCTTCTCTTTTTGTAGTGCAGGGCAGCCAAAAATGGTTTGTGTTTCTAAAAAAATTGTAGTGTTTGAGAAAGTACAAATCCAGTCGTATTGAATATAAAAGATCAGGATCATCCTTTTCTTCTGGGCTTCATAAGAAATGTGTAGCATTTGGACAATGCCTGCTGTCTGACCTGAGATGGTGATGGGTGAGAAGTAACAGGCACCTCTCCAAGGAGTTACAAAAAATACTGGCATGTGATGTTAAACTACTTAAAAATAAAATCAGGCAAGACAATGAATAGGATTAGAGAAGTGTGGAAGTTTGTAGAACTGGTGGCAGTGGTTGACCGCTTATATCCACCAGCAGACCTTGTTCACAGGGGAAGTTGGAAGAAAGCTGGCTATTACTATAACTTTGTTTGCTCTAAAGGAAGAGGGCCCAACAGAAGGGAGCTTCAGATAGCAGTAGTGGGCATTTTGATGTATATTTTTAGTACAGCTAAGATAACATTTCTAGAAGTGTAGCTAATGTTTAAACTCTCATTTGGGGTTCTTGGTTTGTTTCTTTTTGTTCAGGGATTTTTATCAGCACTTTCCATGCATTCTTTCCTTTCCATGGCTTTTCTAGTTGCTGTTCTGGAGCAGTGCGCTTTTATTTAAAGGTACTTGTAAAGTTTTTTAAAAATAGCTTTTAATTGACTAGAAACATACTGAGTTCAATCATTGCTTATCAGTGTGAATCTGGCTCACTTTTCTTTTCATGGCCTCATGCTTTTGTTTTCATTCATCAGTAAGACAAGAGATGCAATTGACATTGCTAGAAATGTTTCTTGCCAGACCGTGGAAGGTGTGCATTAGAGATTGTATCAGAGGTTTTTCATGGGATTTTCCGTAACACTGGCCATGTATTTTGTGCAGTGAGACATTTAGATAATGCATCTTTCACCCTAATTGCCTGGAATTAAGTTCACAAAGTCAAGAAGTACCATTTAGTTTCTAGCACATTTTTGAAGGTGCATGTAAAAGATGTGACCTGTCCTGTGTTGCTGTGGGTAAGCCAGAAAATGGTTTGGAAATGCTTCCTGTGTTGCCAACCATTTTACTCCTTAGGATTGGGGGAGGGAGAAGGAAATAAAAAGTGTAATCTGGCCATATTTAAAATGTTGGCATGCTTATCCTGCACATGGTGTTAAAAACTACATTGTCCTAAAAGAACTGAGAATGCCTTTAGAGTGTGGTATTTATGGCCATTTTCTTACTCTTTATCACAGTCACAGCATATGAGCTGGGAATCTAAGTGAGTAGTCAGCTGAATATACACATGGCTAGGTTATCTCATTTCTAGCTGCCTGCTTTGTTTATCAAGCACTTATGTAACGTTCAGAATTATATTAAGGCAGGGCCGAGCTTTGTATTCTCATGCTGTTATCCTGCTGCTGATAGGGGAGATGAGCAGAGCAGAGTGTGAGGTGGTTAAAGGGATGGCTGCCCCTGCTCTCTCTCCTCTCCTAAGCTTAAGACCTCACATCCACACCCCAGCTCTCATTTGCTTTCTAGCAATTGCACTCAAGGCTGTGGGACTTCATGCTTCTCACTTCCATCAGCAGCATAGAGGCACAGAGCTGAGGCTGCAAAGGCAGCAAGTGCCAGACTGTAAACATTGATTTGAATGCTATCAAACTGATTTGAGGTTGGAGATAGACCAGGGATTTTCAATACTTGTTCATAATTAAATTGTAAGCAGAATTTCATGTTTATATGCCCCAGATTAAAAAAAAAGAAAGAAAAAAAAAAAAGAGGCTTTTAAAGCTCTGGTTTGAACTCCTTGAAAATAAAAGAATTCCGTGGTTAGGGTGGAAAGGAAAATGACACTCCTGCAAGCATTAAATCATACTGTTTCCTCTTTTTCTTCCTCTCCCTCTCCATAACACACAGTTGCACATAAAAACTCCACTGCAGAGCACTGTTTTTCATTCTTCTCATAGACTATACCCTTCTTCTGAACATATATGCATGTAACAGGTTTTGTTAGTCCTTTCCTCCCCCCACCACGGCAGGATGTTAAAAAAAGGGTTTGACAAAAAAAGTTACTGAAGTTAATAATTGCCTGTTCAATTGAAGACCTTTCTAACGGTAACACAGCACAGTATTTTTTGCATAAATAGGTTGATATAGACTCACTGTGACCATTACTTAGTCATGTAACTCACAGGCAGCTAACTGCAGCCAGCCTAAACTGGTTTCAGGATTCTGTTGGAATTTTTTGGTCAATAATTCATAACCTCTCTTGAGGCTTATGAAAATTCCTTTTTAACTGTGGTAGTTGCTCAGTAATGTCCCTACTTGGATAACAGTTTAGACACCAATCCTTAAATTGATAGTTTGCATACAGACTGCTAAATTTATACAGGGAGCCTTACTGGACAAAGCCAGATAATTTGTTTGCTGGTTTTTACAAGAGAAAGCCTTGAAATCCCTGCTTTAGCTGCTGATAGCCATCTGAATGTTCCTTAACTTAAGGTTCATATCTAAAATAAAATCTGAATCCCAATTTCCTTACGGCCTTCATTACTCACTCTAAAAACTTCTAAAACAGGCCTTGCTTTTCAATTTTGGAATTTTTATTCATTACTTCAGTGCTTCAAATTTAAACCATTAAAAAACAGTGCATTAATACAGATACCAGACTTCTGCCATCCCTGTTTCTAATTTGGTTTTCCCTTGAAACTAACTCCAGCTCAGCTGGTGACACTCCTAGACGTGGTACTATGAATGAACATCTGAAAATTTTTGCTTTGGAACATTAGAACCCATTCTTTTGTAGAAAGAGATGTAACCACTTGCTTGAACTTACTTTGATTTTGAGTTTTAACATAAACTTGGATTTTTTTTCAGAGAATGCTCTATGTCAGATTTATGTTGATGCAAAATGTTTCACACAGACTTGAGTTCTGTGGCAAAGTTTGTAAAATCGGCATTTCTTACAAGGGCATATTTATATGATGACTTTCATGGCACAGGGAAGTAGTTTGTATAGAACATGTGAAAGCTGTTAGACCAAGCAGGAGGTTTGTAATCTTATTATAAATTTCTGTTCTAAATTCTAGGCATTTTTACATAGCATAATCCAACTGTCTGACATTTTCAGTTAAATTATCATTAAAGCACCTTAAAAACAAATTGAGCATATTAAGCATTTTCATCTTTCCCCTTACCCACCATTAACTGCAGGGTAAAATTTAAAATTTTCAATGATGCATTTCAGGAGGCCGAGTGAGATGAACAGCACACGCTGTAGAGTCGTACGTCGCTCACCCACTAACAGGGGCCTTTTTTCTGTGAGTTTCCATAAATTAGATGTGGAGCCAAAGCAAGCAGAAGCTATTTTTAGTGCAGCAGCAGCAGCACTGCAGAACAGAAGCTGGTGGAGCTTCACGTGTGTCACGCTGAATCAAAGGGAGTATCCCAGCAATGCAGTGTAAACAAAACAAGGGCGCTGTCAAAAAAACAAGCTTCAGGTACTGAAAGAACCCAAATCAAAGACTCACACGAGAGGCAAATGCACCAGTTCTGTTTCTTAGGAGATTTTCCTATTTTGCAAACATGGGAGCCTAATAAGAATTCCATGTTTCCTGGTGTCCCATTGTCTCACTCTGTGCAGTCTTTACCATTAGGCATTTTATTTAGAAATTTTCTCTTTTATATAGTAATTTTCTATCTTCTATCAAGAGTGTAGTCATTGTCTGAAGACACATGAGTGTAGCAGAAGTACATGCAGCTGTCTGTAGAGCCACTGCCCAGGGGATATCCTTGCTGTGAAAGCACAGCTTTACAGCTTGAGACATGTTGTTTTTCAGCAAGCAGAAGAGCAATATGAGCAAATACTTCACTCTTACACCTGAATTGGATTGCTATATTCTTCTATGAGGTTTCCCATTCATAACTGGTATTTTTATTTTGTGGGATTTTTGCATGAAATGCATTTGTCCTCAGAAATTATACATTAACCTGAGTAAATACTCAGTGAATCTTTCAAAGATTAACTTTTACTTAGTTTACTTTGGTTTCCATGTGTCTGCGTGCTATCAAAGGCACAAATAGAAACTAGGTAGCTTCCAGACTGTCTTCTCTGTCACTCAGAATCACTTGCAAAGGCCAAGCTGTGAAAGCTTATGGTCAGTCTGTAGCATCATTCTATTATTACTCAAGCAGCTGAGACACAACCTTATAAAGGTTAAGAAAGGTGTTGAAATTTTTCATTCCACTTGATAGTTAAAAAAAAAAAAAAAAACACAAAAAAACCCCAGCTGCCTCCTTCTTCCTGGAAACCACCTGTTCAGGTGATGGATCCTTTGTTGATCCTGCACGTGCATGTATTTTAATGAACTTCAGGGCTTCAGTTTGTTGGGGTTTCTCTTTCAGGAGCCTGGGAGATGGGAGAGTGATTGTTGGCCTTACAGTAAATGCAAATAGCTGTGGAAAAGGACTTAGGGAAAGGGTTCTCTGTCTAAGCTGAATGACATGATTTCCCTACAATAGCAGCCTATGCAAAACAGGGTCATATGAGATTAATGCGCAATAGGCACATCAAGAGAATTTCAAATATCAAAGCCAGTTGTGTCACCAATGGCACAAAAGAGCTCTTGAGTGCAATACATCCCTCTTGTTACCTCCCTGCTGCTCCTGTCTGGATTTTCCCCCTGGGCTGGGGGAAGAGTCAGGGTTTGGAAGGAATAGTGATATGGGCTCCTAGGCACATCAGACTTGGCATGAGCCCTGTATAGGTGCTGTGAGACTTCTTGGAATTGTGGGTTTAGTAGACTTTGATGGCAAAGAGGAACTGTAGCCCCATCTGACCCACTGGCTGTACATTTTTACTTATTTTTTTATTTTAGGGAAGTTGCAGCCAGGAAAAACAAAATCAACATAGAATGTAATGTTGAGAGTAGGAAAAGCTAAGAAACAAAGAGTAGAAATGAGAAATTGTTAAAGAATGTTTCATGCACTCTAAATTCATTCAATAATAATAAAGTCTTTTTTCATGGAACATTTTGAGTAACTCAACACTTGGAGGCAAGAGTTTGTAAACTATTTGTTCAGATATTAATATTTCTTTTTTTTTTTTAAGGAAAGTATTTTGACTTTTTGAGGCCAGGTTTTCAAGTGCCTGTAGCCAAACCAAGGGAGCACCCAGCTGAACTCAGAATTCACAGTTGCTGCATGAACTGGGAATCTGAGTGTACCATACTGTCTTACTGTAAGCTACAATAACAAGATATGGCCATGAATATCTCTGAATAAACCCCTGAACTTACTTCTTTTCAGTTCCTTTGCACAGGTACACTGCCTTCTTATTCCATCTCTTCCTCTTTAAAATGCAAGCTGCAACACATTCTCATGCCTCTTTTTGCTAGAATGGCTTCTACCATTGTAACTTCAAAACACAAATAAGCTGAAAGCATTTTGATTTGAAGTAACTGTAAATCACAGGAAGGTAGTTGGTTGTCAGCTAGAATTTTTGTGGTGTGTTTAGGTCTCAGAAAAACAGAATTTGGAGAGCAGGAGCGAATTGTGATTTGGCCAATACTAGCAAACAGTGTTGTGCTTTCTGTAACAAGTAATTTGCTGTTTATTCCCAGCAGATCTGCCGCACCAAAACAGAAGTCAGTAATCACCTACATGTTTGTGGCCAAACTAAGTGGCCTTGCAGTGCTGACACTGCTTAGGAGGGCTGGCAGTTGTGTGTATTGCAACCACTGCATTTCCTGTCCCAACCCTGAGAGGAAACCAAGGCAGGCAGCAAGGGTGGGGAATCTCCTGCTCACTGGATGCCGTGCTGGCCTTTCAGACACACACCTCAGTGTTATCAGCAGTAAGCAAAATAAATAAATTGGTGTGCCTCGAGGCCGTACGTCACATCCAGCTCACAAATTATAGCTTCTACAGCACAGTTCGCCACTAAAACACCCATAAAACAAATTTTACTGAATGAAGCATAGACCAAAGATGGCACACTTAGGAAGTAATTGCACTGAGCTCTTAGTGATGCAAAAAATTGCAAGTTGGAGTAATAGTTGCTGTGAATCTGCTAGCTGCAGGGGAACTTAGAACAGATGCTACTTTACTTGGATACTAGGATACAATCTTTCAGTGGGTCAGTTATGACGTATGTAAACAAAAAATCTATTAAAAGCCATCCTATTAAGATACGGCAATATAATTGTAAAGGAAGAAGATTTCTTGAAAATTATGCTGGGTTAACATATGACTGCTTAAATTAACTTTGGCAGATAGAACTGTTTTAATTAGGTAGTGAATTAAATACAACTAGATCAAAGCTGGCATTATTATATATAGTTATAAAACCTTTGCAGGGACATAATATTTGTAAACTGCTTGTAAGAGGTGTAATTTTCTTGTTCCACAGTCTCTGGTGAAGAAGCTGCTATATGTGAGCCTTAACTTTCCACCGATTTACAAAATTCAGAAGGTTTTTTCCTCGTATTTCTTCTCTTGCCAGTTCCTTTTCAGGCTCTTTGAATCTTTTGACACAAGACTACAGGTGGAATTGCAGCCCATGTAGACACACCCAGCCTGCCATTAACCTAACCAGTCGGGGCACCTGTGCAGAAAAAAGAAGCTTAAATACAGCCAGGTTTCTAAAATACAAGGCTCAGGTGCTAAAGCCTTGACATAGCAGATATACTGCTATCCATAATTGAGCTAGCTAATTTAAATTTCAGTAGATGTCTGCAGTGATTCTCTGTATGCCTGTGGATCACCACGAAGATAATGTCTGAGCTATAATTTTCTTAAATACATAGTTATGTACCCATCCTGTGGGTGTCTTTTTTTTTTTCTGTAATGTGAGTTGCGTAAGATCTTGTTCAGCATTTCCTCTTCCTCATCCAAATGGTCTTTTCTTTCATATTTATCTCTTTTTCTTTCTTCATTTCCACATCTTACTCCATTTTTGTCAACTCTCATGATTTGAAGTAATGATACTGGATTTTAATAATCATTTTTCCTGACACATTGGGAAAACCCTTCTTACTTGTTCTACAAGTGTGATGTATTTAGGAGCCTCCACACCCCTTGCTGAGCTTCAAAGGTAAATTGCAAAGTTTGCTTGATTACATTCTAGGAAGGAAGGTCAGGTTGCTGCAATAATTCCACTGGGAGTAGAAGAAGCTCATAGCTGCATGTTTACATAGACTCATAGAATCATCAAGGCTGGAAGAGACATTTAATATCACCAAGTCCAACCATGAACCCAGCACTACCCCAGTAAAAACCTAAACCACATCATGCAGGGCTGGATCCAGACACCTCTTGAACACCTCCAGGGATGGTGACTCCACCACCTCACTGGGCAACCTATTTCAGTGCCTGACCACTCTAAGAAATCACTTAATCCCTCAGTATCTGTTTCAGTATCTGAAACATGGGTAGACACTTGTTTCATAAGCTAGACACAGGGCAGAAAAATGCCTGCCCCTGCGAGATTAAACATCAAAAAAACTTTGTTGTAAATACCCAACAGAAGGCAGAAATATCCTTATTTTGTGTAAAGTAATTGAGTAAGGCATACAGGTGTTTTTCTGCTGTTGTGGATTATCTTTGGTTTGTTTGAGTCTCTGTGTATTTTCTTAGAAATACTCCGCTATTTCAGCAACTTTAAGTAATACCAGGCTTGCTTTCAATTGTTACATTCCTCATTGTATACCATGTATAGGAAGAACTACCTACTGCATGTGCAACATGCAGAAATGGAGCTGAGGAGGTGATATTTTCTGAGTTGTCATCATGGGTACAAACTACAGGTCATCTGTATCCTCTCTCTAAGCAAAACCCTTGCTGTCAGCAAAACATCATGCAAAGGGTCCCCTCCCACAGCATTGTCATGCTTGTGTCCTACAGCAGAGCTGCTCTTGCTGACAGAGGGCCTCCTCCTTGGGGTTAGGTTTGCCCCCCTGGTCTTAACCTTTAAATGACAGATGAATTAAAATTGGAGTTTGTATCAAGCAGCTATCTATCACTGACAGATTTAACCACTTTAATGAAAAATATACATATTTTGTGTTATCACAGTGGTGATTGTCTGAATGCTGAGTTGATGCTGATGAACAGTGTTGTATGGTAATGCTTGGCAATGCCAGTTCATCTCCTCCCTCTCAGAGGTGCTTTTTATGCTTACTTTCTACTTGTTGCTAGGCTGAGATTTGGGCCTTCTTGCACAAATTCAGCAAGTGGAATTTTATGTCACAAAGCAAGACAGGTGGGGGGAAAAACCCCAGCACTCTCAGTGTGCATCCAGCAGATAGTGCTTCTCTCATCTAGTACTTGGCAGGAGATTTTTTCTGTTCTTGGATCCAGCTGAATATCCTTCTCAACAGTCTCAGCTTAAGGTCTCTGAAGAGGATCTTGAATAAATACACACCTCTCTCAGTTGTTTTTTCCAAGATGACAAAAAGTTGTTGAGTTACAAAATTAAGACCCTGTAAGCAAGCAGAGGAATCCTGGTCATCAGTAGAGAAAGAGTGATATGATCAAGCAAATTTCTTAGCTGCTGGAATTTTTCTTTGGATAATGAGTGCAGGTTGCAAGGTGGAAGTAGTGTATTTGGATTCTTACAAGTTCTACAGCAGTGACAGAAAATAGCTAGTGGTGAAAGCTGAGGACCTTATTTGAAAAGATTGTGAGAGGAAGGCATGAACTTAGAACAATAGCGTTTTAGAATAAGACTGTATAATGTAACTTTGAACTATTTATAACATGCACAGAGATAGTGCAGGTACTTGTGTTTAGTGTAATTATGATTATGCAATCAGCTTTTTTAGGAAGATAACCATTTGACTAGTTTATTTTTGGAAATGTACTCCAGGGTGCTAAGATGTGTATCTATATATCTGTCTTTATATAATTTTCAGCTTCGGTTCTAAATCTGTTTTCTGTATCTGTCAGGAAATATCCGTCTACCTATAAACTGTATGAGGCTGATTAATGACTGATGGCAGACAAATCTACAAATATCAAGCTTTTGGCATCATAAGTGAAAATGCCTTGCTTTGTAAGAGGGGGAAGGGGAGAAATTAATTTCCTGTTTAATTTCTACGAGAAAAAACCCACAGCCTGACCAGATGGAATTTCTTTTGTACTATAAATAAGCAAACCTTCCTTTCTTTCATGGTTTCAATTTTTATATATTTCTATCTAAACTGCTCCTTCCACAATTTTGTTTGTCCTGCTGTGTTCAGGGATGTTCCTTCAGATGCTCAGTAGATTATGTGAATAACAGAACCAAGCTCTTCTACTGATAAAAATGTATATCAGTATATATATCTATAAAACTTTAAACATGCTGTGCGGCTGCCTGGGGCAGTCCTGATCACTTGAATGTGTGTTCTGTGGACACTCAGAAAAAAAGACATCTTGTCTAGATTTGGCACTCATCTAGGTCAATGGGTTTATTAAAGAGTTAAAGTTACAGAAAATGTGGACTGCCTAAGAATGTTGGGTTGTGGGTTTATGGGAAATGCGTTTTTTTCCCTCAAAACACTGCTTGTGTATTTCATGTCATGTCATAATTCACTTTCTCAGTTGGGTGTAGTTTGGCAGTATTATTTTTATTTATTAATGTTAAAATATTGCTTTCTCATTATATCTTTCATTCCATTCCTTTCCTTAACAATTGTAGGGCATGTTTAATGTTAAAACATTGATTGTTTTCATAGAAGTTATGATGCCGCAGTGCACTGGCTCTTTTGTAAAACTCTTACTTTGAATCCCTCATGGCACTGAATTTTCAGTGTTGTGCATGGGCACATCTTTGGCTATTGGTGTCTATATGGTATCTATACTAAATTTTTATTGTAGCCAGCTTATTACCAGACTTCTGGTGATAATCAGTATAGTTGTGTTTGAAGCAGTAAATAAAAAAAAAGTCTAGTTGAATCACCAATGCTGTGCTCTTGTATTCTACTTCCAGCACCTCTCTCTTCTGTAAAATTTAAAGACCATAGTCATTCAGATTCTCAAATCAAACAAATTTAACTTAAAACCACTTTATGAAAGGATAGAGGTGGGATAGGGCTGTAAAGAGCTGAGATGCTATAGCTTAATTCACTTTTCTGGTCTTTTTTTTGTTCTTCTGATGTAATTAAGCAGGGCATGGGTGTTGCATGATGTTATACTCCTTGCCAGAACAGAAAACATTTTAAGGTGAACTGCTGAAGAAAATCAATTACACTGGAAAACAAATCCTGCATGCATAAATAACAAAACCTCCTGAGCACTTGTGAGGCTGTTCTTCTCAAGAGGCAAGTTGGGGTTAATGATGGCAAATTATGGGGTTTTCCTTATTTTCCTAGTTGTTTCAAGAGATCAGTGTGCAGGTCTTGCTGTATAAGCAGTGAGTGTCCTGGGGCCCCCTCAGCTTATGGGCCAGCCCCTGTTTTGGTGTGGCAAATGATCCTGCCCCTGGCAGTCACCAGGGAGACAGCAGGCACTTCCTGGAAAGTGGAAGGACAGACCTAGGCTGTGTCTTTGTTGCAGTGTCCCCATAGGATCATCCACGTTATAATGAGGAGAAGTGTTTAAAATACAATATACCATACTAACAGGTAAAGCTGGAGCCTGCTCCTCCTTAAAGAGGAGCCTGTCAGTGCTGGTGGTGGGTTGTGCACTGGTGGTTCCCTTGGGCCACATGTGGGCAAAACCACTGTTAGGTAGGGTGCTTTTCTTGCATTTATTATATCCTGTGCTAAGCATTGGAAGATATGAGAGAGGGCTAACAATCTGTATCTAAAGCTGCTGAATTTTTGAAAAATTACAGGTTACTCTTAATAGCAAGATAATTACACTTGTGGAGAATGACACAGTTGTGATCATTCCCCAGAATAAAAAGCCACCTCTGTACTTTCTAAGTACAGGGACATGCTGTGATATCACATGGTGTTGGGCAGTAGTTCTGACTGTGGGGTTTGGAGCTGGGCTGCAGTGAGTGAAGAGTGGGTCTTCATTTGCTTTGAGGGGGAAAACCTTCATTCAGGCTCCAGACATCCAGAATTTTGCACATACTACTTATCTTTTAAGCATGAGTGCTGTCCCATTGAATTCCAAGGTCTTGTCACAATCAGTAGGATCACTTACATCCTTAAAACTATGCTTATGAGTGAGTCTTGGTAGAATCAAAGCTTTTCTTGCACTGAACTTCTTAGTCCTTCTGTATATCTAAAATATTTAATCACTCCGACATAAGAAAGAAGTGCAGGGAAGCTCAAAACTTCCATGTAGTCAGAATATCTTGCCATTTGTTTGTGTTATCTACTTTTGTTCTACAGTTATTAAAATTCCCTCTGACTTGTAGCTTCTGTGAAAAAAATGCTCACCCTGAAAATGGTGTCAGTTTTGAGGAAAGGGTCAGCAGTTTTTCAGTGCACTTCTGTTATGCTCCAGATTAATTTTGGTCATCATTTCTTTCCTGCCGGCGTGGGCTGTCCGTGTCTTTTCTAGAGGAGCAGAAGTGGCCCGGGGCATCCACAAAGGGTGGCGGTGGAGCCCATCATACAATTTCTCAGTGTTGAGATGGGGAGAAACACAAACACAAGGCATTAAGAAAGGTTGGAAACATCCCCATTTTCTCACTTCTCTGATTTGGCTTTTGTCCACATGAGGTTTTGACGCCAAATCTGCTCAGAAGTGCATTGCAGTGCTTGAGCTGAATTTAGATCAGAGCAGCCCCAAATCTAACATGTAACCAATAAATGAAGATATATGTCCTAAAGATGTGTTGTTGTTTGTTACTTACATGTCTTGATTTGTTGTAGGGTTTTCAAGATATTAGACATACTTTTAAAAATACTGAAATTTAGAAACCATAGTTAAAAACATTTCATTTAAATATGAGTATTATTTGTTTTCACTTTTTGAATGAATTGCATTGAGACCTTCTCAAAAAAGCATCTTGCAAAACAGATGAAGTATCAGTGTCTGCTGAAGTAATAAATGGCTTTTGATTTCAAAATATCACAGTTATGTTGTAAACCTGTACTTTTTGGGTTTTCTTAAAATTTTTGTCAAGGCACCCCCAAACAAAGTAATGCCCCACAAAGCAAAGTTATTATTCTTCTGAAGGAATTGCTTTGACATCTAATGCATGATACCCCATTGCAGTACAGACATTTGTTAGGTGCAGGAGATCAGTATTTGTAGTGCTGGTGTTAGGACTGGATTATGTGTAATCTAATTAAGGAGGTTACTAACAATTTGAAGGGATTATAAGATTGACAATTATCTGTGTGCTTATTTGATCAAAATAAATGCTTGCAGATTTAGCTGCCATACCTGTGCTCTGGTATTTGGGATCAGAAATCACGTTTGGTTGGAAGTAGAAAAAACAAACAACAACAAAACTTCGTGGTTTAATTCTGTTTCTGTGATGATTTCAATACAATGTGTACTCCCTAATTAATTTTCACTGAATTGCAGTGGACTTTATCATTAAAAGCCCTTTTTTAGGGGAGGGAAGACCATTTTTAAAAATCATATACAGTCAATCTAAAAATTAAGTTTTTAGGTAGTGGGCAAAGACAGTTATTCAATAGGATATGCCTTCACTCGGGGCTGAGGCTTTGTCTGTAACTTTGTAGTGTAAGTCTGGTATTACTTAATGAAGCTTCCCAGATTTCTTGTTTGAAAAATGTCCAGCTCTGTGATTGAGAATTTAATCTCATTGTGGATCAAGATCCCAGAGAATAAAATCCCAGAGGATAAAGGTTTTTCTTCTACTTCTTCCTTACACTCCACTTTGTATCCTTCCACCTCTACTTCCTGAGGTCACCCAACTCTCCTGAGCCTGAAGAACTTTTTTATTAGAAGTTTGGTTGAATTCAGACTTTCTGTGAAAGCAGTTCAAATTATTAGAGGTCTTCACAAGAGTCATTCTCACCCTCAGGACAAGTGCTGGGCACTCTCCTTCTCAGAGCATATCCCAGCGTCTGAGCCACAATGTCATGCCCATGGTTTGATGAGGAAAAGGAACCTGTTAGGGAATTTGTTGGTTTAGGCATCCTTGTGTTTCCAGTGAGAAAGAAAAAGCCAAAGTATAAAAAGGCATCTCATTTTCTCCCTGAAAATACAAAACTTGCACCTGCCCTCAGAGCCTGACCACAGGGTGACCTGCCTATATATTAGGCAGCTATAAATCATTGCATAAACACCAGTGATAGTTCCATATTTAGAGAACAAATGATTCCTGGTTTCCATTTCCACAGGTTACATTCAAGCTGGAAATAGTATTTTTAATCTTCTCTTTAAAAGAAAAAAAAGAGAGAAAAGACAACATTTTGAGATCTGAACTGACATGTGGCTTTGGGTTTCTGACATTTATGCCTTATTTGTATACTCCTTTTCAACCTTCTCCAGCTGCTACTGCATAAATCTTGCACGTTTTTTCCACTAACTGTATGAATGGAGAAGACAAATTAGGAAGTTCAGCTTCCTTCTCAGTACCTGTTTTTAGGAGTTTTAAGAGTAGTCCAGGATTTGAAACTGACGTCGGTGGATTTTTTTCAGTAAGGTAGCTTTTATCAAGTTTCTGCCCTTTCTTGTAGATGTGAACATGGTACAAAGCAATAGCTCCTAGGAACTGGCAGGGTGACTTTTCAGCTGTAAAGGCCGAAGTTGTTCTCATAGTAACACTATCATACCCTCAGGAGTAGTACTGTTGGCCACGATCCTGCAAGGAGCTGCAGCTGCCAGGCTCTCAGGTGGCTCCCTACAGATCCTCAGGCTGGCTGGGCCATGCTGCTGTGTTGCAGCATCAGCACAGCATGTCCAGTGCTGCTCAACCCCCTCCTTCCCGAGCTCTCCCACCTCTGGCCATAGATGATGGCAACAACATCTCAGTGTGGAGGCCGTGCCGGGAGCAGCAAGGATTGTCCATGGTGCCAAATTCTCTGTTAGCCACAAGCCAAGATCCCTTTGCTCCCTTAGCTTTTCATAAACCAGACTCAAGAAATGACAGCTACCTGTTGGTACAGGGTGGAGAGATTAAAAACAGAAGCGTAACCTAATCTTTAAAGTAACTTGAAGCAGGACATAATCAGGTTGTTGCATAATTATTTTCCTCATTCCTCAAACTCAACTCATTGTATGTTGTTTTAATAGTACAAATGCACTGTGCACTGTAAAAGTCAACGAAAATTGATGAGAATGTAAAGAAACTTACAGGGAGTGCAGCATTAGGAACGCTTTTCACAAAACGTTCTATTAATAGTAAGCAGTTGTTAATGTGACTTCCTCTCAGATGTACAGTTAGCAGGGTTGTAGGACTAGTTTTTAACACTGAGTTGTTTAAATAGCTTATAGCTGTTAAATGGAATTAGGCCAATTATTAGCAAGTTGGATATAGTCACTGCATTCTTCTCCTTCCATTTTTGTAGTAACAATTCATCTTCTTGCTTTAGCTCCATGCCTTCCTCCAGCTACCTGAGGTGATCACTCAGCCAAGCTGTAGGTGGTGTGACCAGTTGCTTGAATACATTCAGTGGTTAAATATATTCTGTTCTAAAATGGGCAGGATAATGGTGATTTAATGAAAACATCTCAGCAGCAGCATTTGCAAAGATACAGGAATTTTCTTATGACTCTAATGGTTATGTCTAGCATTTTTATCTGTACTGTTAGATCTCTGCTTGATGTTATTACTTTCACCTGCTAATTTCTAAGGCAAATGATCATATACAGATATTTACCTGATACTGTTTTTCATTAATAGCTCTGGAGTGTGTTGCGCATGAGAATAAGAAGGATAACCTGTCTGCTCCAGACTACAATTAGGGAAGCCCTAATAAATTCTGGTGCCTGGCGTGAGCAAGTTTGGGAAGAACAAGCTTTGAGTCCTTCCCATTGAAAGTGAACAGTTGCCATGTCACTGTGGTTTGCTAAAGGGAAGGCAACAGGTCTACCTCTGACTGATGGGTGAAGTGGTTCTGTTGGGTGTTTGGGGGTTAAATGCTCAGGAACTGCTGGAAGGATGTCAGTTATCATCATCCTTCTGTCCCTAACTCCTGAGCCATTGATTTTGGCCTGTTGTGTAAGTTTTCTTGCCTTGAACATTGACAAGGTAATATCCTATGTCAGTAACTCTGAGAAGAAGTTGGTGAACCAGAGAGCAGCCCAGCACATCAAAGGATTGCTCACAGAGTTGTATCCAGCGTGACCCTTACCTTTAGTCAAACATGTCCTTTACACAAGGTAAAGGTATGAGAGTGCACTGTTAAAGCTGGGACAAGGATTAAAGAGTGCAGAACAGAAATGAACTGTCACCACACTTCATAAACAGCAATAAGGTAAAAGAAATTGTTCCAGGTGTTCTGCAAGGTCAGCATTAAGAGGTTTATTTTTTTTCCCACTGTGCAGGAAGCTGCTTGCCTTCCTGACTTTTCCATAGAAATATTTTTCTGTTTCCTTAGTTTGCACTGATGGCATAATTCAGGTTTTACATGCAATCCCAGAAAGCTTCTTTTCTGGTAGGATGGTTGTCAGTAACCCTCATATTCCTTGAATGGGTGTTACCTGTAGAAGCTTCAGATGCTATGTCATGGAGCCTCCAAGATATTCTCATGAGAGCTGTGATTCAAATGTTAATCCTTGATGCTACTGCCATTCTCCTGTTTAACACCAGCACTCGCTCAGACTCCAGCCATGTCAATTTTCCTGGCCATGTCAACACCTGACAAGCGCATGATGGGTGTAAGCAAACAGATAGGTTCTCGTTTTGCTCAGGATTCTAACATGCTGTTCCTTTCATTTACATGACAGCAGAAATTCACAGGTCTGAAAACAGTAAGAAACATGCATGTGTGCTTTTTCTGGCCAGGAGCGTTCACCACCCTAAAGAATTCACTGTTCTTCATCTGGGTTTTCAAGAGAGTATTAGCATCCTCTTTTGGGAATCATCTGGCTTCATTTTAGGCCTGAGAACTTTTGGCAGCAAGTTCTCTTGCTGAGTTTGGACTGGTGCCACAGGTAAACACAAACTTCTCGTGACTTCCTCTTCAGTCTGTTTTTTTTTTACCTTTGTTTCTCCCATTTGAGGATTTTCTGCTTTCTCTTTTGTAGAAACCTCCAGTCAAACTGGTTTTTCCTTTTTGGCAGTCACCATAACAGATTTATTATTCCAAACCACTTCCACCAGAGTAAGTGATCTTCAATTTCCAACAACCATTGCTGTTTCTAACCTGGATTTGACATTCTTCAGGTCTCACAGTGCTTGGTGAATTTGTGTACACTAAGAAGATACCTACAGTGTAACCATTTTTGAAAACAAAACCATCAACCAGAATGTGTGAGTTGCACTGAAGTAATTTTCCATCATGAGAGCAAGATAAACTTGTAAGCAACAGGGGAAGTTCTATTTGCAACATCCAGTGAAAATACATTTTGTTAACTTTTGACTTCCCCTGGCAATGCTGTGGTATGTATCTGGTGCTTGTAAACCTGATGCATGTTATAGCTTTGAGTATTATCAAGGCTTTTTCCCACAGCTCAGCTTTCCTGAACATCAAGGTCCAAGTTCTTTTTGAAGAGTTCATCAGAAGAGATGGAGGTGAGGTTTTCTATGCACTTTAGTTAGTGGGACATAAACCCAGTGTTTTGATCTGTTATTCTGTCAAAAGGCACATTTTGCAGGTCCTGATGGGACAGCTGCATTCTGCCCATGTGTCTCATCTGATGTTTCAGGTATTCTCAGCTTCCCTTCCAGCATCAGTCTGTGTAGTTGCTGGAAGATGCTAAACAGTTGTTTCATTCAGACAGTGGATAAAGAGATCCTAATCTGCCATACATGAGCTCACAAAGCAGTGAGGATCCAGATCTCTCTGGATACCACAATATGAGCTTTCTGTTTTCAGGTTTTTATCTTTGGGTCCTCTATTCAAAATTGCACTTATGACTGCAGAATGTGCTCTCTGTAGCCTTTACATTGCAGAACTCAAATCTGTATCTGTATAAACACTCCACGGGTGTATCAATATGCACATAACAATTGTCTGCCTAGGATTATCCACTCACAAGGAAGAAGATACACTGAATTTACTGGATTCAAACTGGTCAGAAGGAGGGTCTGCATGTGCCAGTCTAAGCTTCAGATTTTATCAGTGCTTCATTCTTAGTGTGTGTTTTGCAGTGGCTCCACCACTTGCACCCCTGGGAATAAAACGTCTGAACACATGCAGTAGAAAAATAGTGTCCCTTTTAAAATAAGTAAATAAATTACCTTTTCTTCTTTTTTCTCTCTTTGCCTGTCATCTTCGCTGTTCTCTGAGATCCCATGTGGCAGAAGTTGCAGATGATGAGTCTCATTTCTGCTGGAGCCTGTTAACCTTTCTGTGTGAATGACAGTTTTCCCGATTTAAGTCTTAGTCAGTGTTTATGTTAAGAAGAGGGTTAATGATGATCCCCATAGGCCTCTCGCTCGGAAAGCAAAAACATCTGCTTAGCCAAGAAGTGGTTAGATTGCTAAATTTAGAAGGAAGAAATGCATTTCCCAAAATTTGCACTGCTTCTTAACAAATTCAGGGAACCAGTGGGGGCAAGCAGTTATGGAAGTCGTACTGTTTATTCATTTTTTAGTTTAGTTCATGTATTTTCAGTTAAAAGTGAGATTGTTCTTATTAAACAGAAGGGGAGGTATTACTCATATATCAGAAACATTTAATGCAATTGAACTCTTTGTGCATTTGTTTAGGTTAATAGCTGGACACATGCCAAAGCCTGTGAAGCTTAGAGATGTTCTGCAGTACATGCTTAGCGGTGGAGAAAGTGAGTTTGAAATTGATGTCTGCTAGGAAACTCCCTTAACCAAACCCATAGACCAAGAGAACTACAGGTTTTGGCCATCTTTCTATCTCCTCACCAAATGTGCCCCCAGTTGCCACCAGCAGTCTGGCTCCTTGCAGGAGAAGGTCACCTGATGAATGGTGTATGAGCCCTTGGTTGCAGCCATCATCATCTGTCTTTGCTCGTAGTGTCTTGACCAAAGCTGCCATCAGTCAATAGGGTTCAAACTGGGCTTCTCCTGCTTTGTGCGATGGTGAGGGAGCATTGATGGCTGGCAGCAGCCGTGGCCAGTGACAAAACGGGATGGATTATGTGCTCCCAGTCATGCTTGTGCACCGAACTTGGGTGTCCAGGAGAGGTCACCATCGGTGGCCCAAGACCTTCCCAGTCTTGTTGCCCCTCTCCCTCTGGAGCAAGCACAGTGGGTTTTGCTGCTCTAGGGAAACATGGCTTTGCTAAAGGCTGTGCAATCTTCTCACTTGTCCGTGGTCCCCAGCAGGCTGGTGGTGATCCGGCTCCAGCCACTACATCCCCCCTGGCCGAGCAGAGGGCTGGGCAGATGCTTTGAACCGCAGATCCTCAAGCTTCCCTGGGCGGAAAAGGAGCTGGCGGTTTTCAGGCATGACTGTACTTTGCTCTCCCTCTTGGCATCCTGTTTAACCTTTTCATCTCCTGACACAGCAGGCTCTCCTTGCTGGCGAGCTGGGAGGTGCGGATGGGTGAAGGATAAATCCCACCAGTTTCTGTTCACCCCCACGCAGCCCTTTGCCAGCCCCGGGCAGCGCAGCATGAGCTCTGCTGGGAGCCTGGCGGGCCGCGGGCGAGTACGGCAGTGAAAAGTGAAAAAGGGGATGAGCGAGGTAAATTCAGGAGATCTTTGCTAAATTCATGTTTTACCTGTGTTAGAGCAAAAAACCTCAGGGCGAGACCCAGCAGAGCCTCACTCCGCCTGCGGACACGCTCCGAGGAAGAGGTGGGCAGGAAGGGAAGGAAAAGGAAAGGAAAGGAACGGGAGCCGGGCAGAGAGCGCCCCCTCCCGGCTGTCACCATGTGGCACCGCCCGTGTCATCGCCCGTGTCGCCGCGGCTGGAGGGATGTGGGAGCGGGATCGCGGTGAAACAGAGCCTCCGTACAGCCGCGAGCACCCAGGGCACGGAGCAGGTGCCAGAGCCGTGTGACAAGCACATCAGCCACCCGTGGGTTCCCAACCCTGCTGGAGGCGTGCTCTGTTCCAGCAGCATGTTCAGTACTCGCGTGTCTGCTTTGGGTGTTCTGTTCCATAACAGTGGCGACTGGTGATTCAAAACTGGGGCACAGCACCCGTGAGCCAGGGTGGGTCCCAAACAGGTCTGGTTCTCCCTCTTCCCTCTGCCCTGCTGTGCCCTCCCACAAATGCTGGCCCCTGGTGGGAAGTGGCTGCAGAGTGCTGTGGAGGGAGACACGGGGAGTGCTCCTCTAACACGTGGAAGCTGGATTTAAAGTATAGTGATGATTTAAATTTGGCAGGAAAATCGTTAGCCACTAAATTTTGCCCAGCTTTCTGAGGGATTTCTGCTGATATTTTCAGCAAATAGCTTGGGAAAATGAATCCTTTAGGGGTTAGAATATTACTGGAGGCTGTTTTCATTATGTCTTTCTCAGTTACCTAGAAATACATCAGGATAGTGTGAGTTTGCTTGAAGCACAACCTTAGACCCTAAGGTATTCAGGTATTCTCGAAACAAAAATCTGCAGTTTCCTGTTTCAATGTTGCTGGAAAAATTAACAGGATTGTAATGGTTTAGCTGATTAAAATATTTTTTCTTTTGAAGGGGAAAGGGGAAAAAAGTGCAATATTGATGTTGCCCCTGAGAACCGCAGCAGAAACTAAAAAGACAATAAGTCTTTTCCATTTCACCTCCCTAGAGGCTAGGGATGTGTGTTTTTCTTGTGAGGCATCTGCCTCACCTGTGACTTCATATCCAAGGAGAGTGGAATTAAAAGTCTTAGTGCTGGATGGTTCCATATACGTACATATATATATATATAGTTATTTGAGCCTGGCTGAGATGTTTGCAAAGCTCTTAATGGTCCATCTGAATTGTAAAGGTTTACTGACCCCACAGCTTACCTGAAGATATTTTTGAGATTCTTCACTCTGAGAACTTAAACCTTAAAGATTTGCCACAATACCTTTTCTTTTTAAAGAGACAAGCATTTTGAATGGGTTTGATTTCTTGTTCTCCATGGGAATTTTTTGATGTGAGGCCATTGAAATGTTTAGCTGAGAGCATAAAGATGGTTGAAGTAGATCAAGAGTTATTAAAATGCCTACCTAGTTTGTTGTATTGATCTGTGATTTAGCATTTCATCTTTCCAATTCTTTGGATGTCGAAGTACGCTCTCACAAATGCAGCATGGTTTTTCTGTCAATCATATTATTCTCAAGACACGATTTTTCTTTTAATTGTCATTTTGTTTGTGGAGTCAGAAATCTACACAGAGCTGTGTAGTGATTTATTTTATGAGAAAAGAATTTTCATGTGCTATTACCTCCTCTTTATTTGTGCATTTATGAATCCTTTGTTCAGAAATTCTTATATAGCTGCTACTGCTGCTCAAATTGCCATGGTTTTTAAAGAGAATAATGCTTATTGATAGTTCCCACATGCACTGGCAGGCACATCTAAAACCTGTACTTTTGTGTTCACAGCTTGCATAATACAAAATTTAGAGATTGCTTGTCAAACTAAGTGTCAGCTGAGTTTCCTAGGAAACTCACTGAAGATATTTATAAAACTACAGATCAGCTTAATAATAGATATAATAATGTCAGAAGCTCTTTTTTTTTTTTTAACTTTATTGGTCCATTTTAGTTTGCTTTAATTTGTTGCTAAACCAAACCACTGCATTTCCAACCAGAGCAGAAGGGACCTTCCTTCCAATAACTTGCCTAATTAATTTAAGAAAAGGGTAGTTTCTGCTATTCCATGTAAGGAAATATGAAACACCCTATGTAAAATTAAAAAGAACATAAATGTCATACTAATTATCTGACTGATTCCTTTATAAGTAAAGCCACAATTGTGAAATATAAATGTAAACATTGTATCATGTTATTGTTTTATTCGCTGTTGAATGGAATGTGTGAATTTGAAGTTTATTGCACATGCATGCAAAACAGTCACTGCAGAATTAACATAAATCCTGAGTATGGGTTTCTATAGAAGCTAGATAAATAGAAGACCTGTCAGTATTGTAAAAAGGCATCATTCTGTGAAAATAATTACATCCCTGAGCTGAAAAAAAAAAGTATCTAAAAATAAGGTAAGTGATACTTGGTGTCCATTTTTATTCATTCTTGTGTTACTATGTTTTCCTCACACTGATTCTTTGCGTTGAGACGTCAGCATTGCCGCAGTTGATCTTCTTGTACTTTAGGTTCTTTAAATGGAAATTTCAGTCATGTAAATTCAAAATTTGCTGATCTGTAAATATGTATATGTATAAAATAATCTATATTTTGTCAGAACATAATTATTCAAGGCAATTAGGATTAGATGAAGTTAACATTCTCTAGAAAGCAGTTTAGAAAAGTAATTTCAGGTTTCCCATTTTAATACAGTAATGAGAATGAAGTTAGTGTGTTTAGAAATGAGGCAGTACTGACTCCTTATCTTATCTGGAATCCATTGCTTGTACCCAGTACATACATTTGCCTGTCAGGACTATTTTTTATGCTGTGCTAATTAGCCAATTAAGGAGTTCATATGAAGAATATTCAAGAACTAATTTTTCTTTCGAAAAACTAAGAGTGTAGCTGTCTGAATTTCTCTGTCTAAGAAATCTCATTACACACTTAATGATGTCGTTGCAGAAGAAATCTTAGGAAGCCTGTCCATCACACACTGAAAAGGTTAATTTCCTATAAAGCTACAAAATTTATCCCAATCCTAATAGTAGCTGCTTGTGGATTTATTGGATGCTAGTGATACTGTTCCAGCTTGTTACAGCAAGGTGGGAGGTAAAACCTTGTAAATCATTGCATTTATTTTAATACAGCTTACATGCAGACAGCAACCTTACAAGCATAAAATGGTACAGCTGCTGTTTCAAATGATATTTTTTAAACACATGATATTTGTCAGAGGTGGCTCTCTCTTAGCTGTGATGTTGCAGTTTAGGGGATTCAAAACCAATCTTTCTACTGGGAGGAAGTGGAAGATGACTTCAGCTCATAGGTAGGACATGTAATTGGGAGACTTTCCTCTTTCCTAATCTACCATGGATTGTGTGGTAGCGTAACTGCATTACTCCTCATTCCTCTGTTCCTTATTATAATTTGCCTGTTTGAAAGTGCTACCAACCAAAAACCTCCCTTAAGTACTTGTTGTATAGATGAGAAAGGTGTGAGTTAGCACTTAATACTGTATTGCACCATTTTGGATAATTTCTGCCAAAATGATTGTGATATTGTGGAGTTAAGATGTATTGTCTCTGATTTATACACCAACTTCACAAGACATGTTTCTGCAAAAAAAGCCAATTCACATTGTCTTGCAAGGTTTGTGATGGAGTTGTATTTGTGCACAAACACTGACTTCAGTTCACACTCATAAGTAGATCCCTTTCTGTGTCAGACATAGTCTGTACTTTGGAACAGACTTTGAAGAACAATCATGTTAAGGAAAGTTACTCTGATCAGGAAGTTTCAGCCTGGAGGCATTTTTGCTTTGGGCTTTTTTGCCTTCTTTTTTTCATGTTCTGTGCTGCAAGCATGAGGTGAGAGTTCTCTTGGTGATAGGTGTGTCACTTAAAAATACATCGCTCTGCTCCGGCGTCTGCATGAACCGTGGGATAACTGAAGTTAAACTTTGCTCAGTCTAGGTGATGGCAATCATCTGACCAAAAGATTCAGCCTGAATAAAACTGCTTTCCCATGGTGACTGTAGCTGACTATAAAAATGTACTTTTATGTCCTCATATAAATTTATAGGGCTTTTGGCAAGGAAGGAGGATTTGTGAAATGATGCTTTTTCTTCAGAGTTTCTTCCATATAGTTTTGCTAACAGGCACCCATTGGGTTGTGCTAAACAGTGATTTTTTTTTTAAACTCTGTGCTTAGCTATCACACCTTGATCATCCAGAAAGAGAAGCTGGATATTCTAACTGTAGGTGCTGCATTTTGTTTCCCTGCTATAACAATGGAGGTTTGAAAAAGAAAAATATTTTAAGTGAATATATATGCAGTGTATTTTCTTTTCCTTTCAGTTCATATCCATGGGAAACTGCTATGAGAATTACAAACAGCTTTTAGGGGGCTATTTTTTCAACTGGCCAGTGTGTGTGACCCTTGTGTTAACAGTGAGTTACATTTTAAGTCAAGAGTTCACTGGTTTTTTCTTTCTTTCCCACTGCAGTTAAGAGGGACACGTATTCCATGTGCACACTCGAGTAAAATCGGGGAAAACTTGCCTTTTGATAAAGAAGTCTTGATAATATTGTAGTGGGATATGTCAGCCAATGGGATATTCACTGCCAGATACCAAATAACAATGTAGAAATTCAAGAAAGCTTCTAAGTCATACAGGCAGTCTGTATGACAGGGGAAAATGAACCAGCTGGGCTCAGAGGAGATCTAAGAAATAGATGGGAGCGAGAGAGGAGAACCTGCCTCTTCTAGCAATAAATTTAAAATCACATTTTTATGTCCGTAAGTGCTGCCATTCTAACACGTATTAGGAAGGAATTAAAGTTTGAAAAATCTTTTAAATAATCAGAGAATGTAGTTTCCCCGTGATTTTCTGGTTCTCTTTTCTCTTGCCCTTCCTTGCAGCTGTCTTTCTTTCACTCCATGCGTGTCACTGAATTTTGGTGACATAAAGAATCAGATTCATTAACTTCCACTTTTTGTGCTTTAGTTGCAATGTTGGAGGGCAGCAAGTCAGTCCAAAGCTTTTTGTATATACCCACAAGCATTTCTGCTAACATTACTGAGACCATAATTAACATAACATTATACTTGATCAGCATTATACTAAATAAAGGCACCCCTTTGCCACATTTTCTATATTAAATCCCAAAATATTTTTTAAGTCTTAACAACTATATAATGTTATGATCTGTGGTTAGTCATAGTATTTTTTAGTGGACCTCACAAAATTGTAACATTTTAACTGCATTTTGAACCACTGGTGAGTACTGCATAATGGTAACTTTGAAAGCGCTGTATTGAAACACAGTCTGGGTAAAATGTTTGTTTGGCTTATAAAATATAACCTTGAGCAATATATGGAAATAATCAGGCTCCTAACTTTACCATTCAAGTTGTGTTTTACTTCTCAGCAGGACTGTAAACTAGAAAAGGTAGTGAAATGTCTTCTACTAGACAGTATTGTACATATCTAAGTGCGTGTTTATTTTTCTTCCAGCTTTTTAGAAAGAATTGACAGCGTCAGCATGGATGACTACACACCCACAGATCAGGTTAGTAAAAATAATGGGGTAGGGTCTGAACTAAGACTGACATTCATCTGAATTTTCTGTGTAATTTATTTTAGTCCCTACTGCAGCTGAAATAAGACATATGGCAGAATAGCAAAATATGGTCTAGCAGTTTCAGTAATGGATATTAAAGAAGAAGAGGCATTTTGGTGGTGCAAACTTTTCTGTTACTGTTGTAACATCTAGGTCTGTGATTCTTGTAATACATCCATTTTGTCTTCTTGTTTCCCATTTTGTGTCCCACAAAAACAAGGTGAATGGAAAAAAGAACAGAAAGCATAAATGTAAAAAGTTATGGTTTCCCTCACCAGCCTTTGGTACAGAGAAGCAATGCTTTATTTCAGTGGTGGAGGTGACCCCAGAGGGAGACTTCCCATGTCTATCAGAAGGATCCTTCACAGGCAAAAGCTTGCAGTGAATATGGTCTCCAGATTCAGAGGAGAGCACCAGTGGCAGCAGCAGAGCTTGCACACTTCTCTGCAGGCCTGCAGATTCCTTCTTTGCAGGCTGTGCCCATCTCCTGTGGGTAGCAGAGTTTCTATTCAAGCCTTATTTGCAAGACTGTACATTTTTTTCCCAGATGCTGTGATTTGTCTTGATGGAGTGCTCTAATGGCAAACACGTTCATGTTAAGGCTGAACTGGTGCAATCTTGAAGTAAGGAGGGGCTTCACCATATTGCCTGGCTCCAGCTGCCTTCCCTGAGCTCAGGCTGTGGGCTTTCCTTTGCTGTCTCTTCAGCAAACATTCTGAAGTTGTTATTTTTCAGTGCTGCTATCCCACTGTCATCTAGCAGTCTCAGCCAAGATTGTGGGCCATGTCATAAACTCCAAATACAGGCGGCAGAAGAGAATCCCTGCACTGGATAACTCAGTCTAACAATGCAAGGCATATAACAGGTGGATGCCCTTACAAAGAAGACAGAGTTGTCAAATCTCACTGTGCAATTAGGGAGTGAAATTCAGAGAAATGAGGTGACTTGCCAGAGATCACCCAAGGAAGCATGCAGAGAAGAGCCTCTTCCTTCAGACCTAGTTTAGGTCCATAACCACTAGCATGTCCTATATTCAACCCAATATAGGATCAATTATTCAAGCACTCAGGACATTTTCAGACCAAAGGAATTAGCACTGGGGCTTGCTCCATCTAGACCTCATGGTTTTAGCATCAAGATCACGCACCTGGAGAGAGAAGTCAGTGAAGAAAAGCCTCATTTTTGCTTTCATTGTTTACATTAGTGTTGGCCTGTTTGTTCCTGGGAGGTCCTTCTCTACCTGAAGTAGTCTTTAATCACCTAGAAATTTTTCCTGATATTTCCTTTGGGGAGAAATGTCTTCAAATTTCTTGAAATGGTCAGAAAAGGTCCTTGGTATTTGGCAGGTGGAAAACTTATTCTGAGAGGGGAATTCTGCTTTTGTTTTTGTCCTGTTGTGATGTATCAGTTGCCTTGCTGAATTAACTGGTAAAAATCACTTGTTTCTTCTCTTCCCTTGCTTTCTGGTTTTTGGGTTAGTTTTTTTGGGTTTTTTTTTTTTTTTTGTTTTTTGCACCATAACAAAGCCAGCAAGTAACAGAAAATGACAGTAATGTATAAAATAACTAAAAGTATTAGATAAGTGGCCTTCAGCAGAGTGCATGCAGCTGTCAAAGCAGCCAAGGTTTGCCTTGGCTACCAGAAGCAGTAGATGGTACGGTAGGGAAAAAAGGAAAGATGTACCTGCACTCTGCACCACTGGCTGCCTCCTTCCATCCAGGCAGGAGGCATCATAAATTGCTTTTGTCTACTCCCCTTGAGAATTCAGAAAATTATTATTTTTTAATTATTAAAGGAGAGTTGGTTAAGTTGTAAAGTATTGCTAGTTTAAAAAATAGGAAAGAAATGCCATATTTCTGCACGACCTAAATTCTGTTCCCTTGTGCTCTGTAACAGAGCTTTAATTACTCAGTCACAAGCTATTATTTCAATAGGATTCCTGTCTCATTCAGTACAAAAGAGGGCAGAGTTAAGGTTGCCTGGGCAACTGTAAATCTGGAGTTTTCTAACATTTGAATACTTGACTTTACAACATGAATAACATTTTTCTTAGTTTTATGTAACTTCAGAATTCATTATCCTCATGACATACCAAGGTGTATAACCATCAAGAACAGGTTTCACTGGGCAGTAAGGAGAACATAGATGGGGTCTCCTGCTTTCTGAGTGCACAAACCGAATGCAGTGATCATTATTAAGTTTATTTACCATGTCAGTACAGAAAAATGCAAATTTACCAACAGGTCTGATTGAACTTTCATTAAATGAAACATTTAAGACTTTTCATGGAAAATAATATTCCAAGCTTTTAAGAACAAAATTAGGTTAGAAAAAAAGCTTTACTAATCAGCTTCTGTGTTCTCATTTCCAGGACCTATTAAGATGCAGAGTGTTGACATCAGGGATTTTTGAAACAAGATTTCAAGTAGATAAAGTAAATTTCCAGTAAGTCTGTTAGTAATGATTTATGAATATCATACTCATTTTTAATAGCTTCATTCAGATGTCTCTGTTCATGTATGCATGGTGTAGCAGGCTTAGGATGGGAGTGGGTGGTTTTCTGTTGTTTGATTTGGCTTTTTAGCTCTCTTTGCAGAAGTCCTAATAAAATTACCTCATACTTTGCAAAAATAGCTTTAATTAGTTACATGTATTAGCAATGCTCTTTAGTAGGGTTGTGTGTGGCTTCTTGTAAAAACTGGTGCATTGGTGTAGCACTATAAAATCATAAAATACCTTTGGGGATGAGAGCTCACAGAAGTCAATGGGAATCCTCCCTTCTTCCAGAGGGCTGCAAGCTCTGTGTTTGTCAAAGTTTTTTGCTGTGTGTCTAAAACACCCACAGGCAGACTGGCTTCTCTCACCACTTCTTGCCCAGAAAGGTGGCAGTGCTCACAGGGCTGAGCTGCCTCATGTCCTCCCCCATACAAAGATGCCCTTTCCCCACCACCCTTCAAAATATCCCAAAACCTGTACTTGTTTTTAGTACAATATTACATGCCATATGCACTGCTGTGGACTGGAAAGGCCAACACTTGTCCTTGAAGAGTGTATTTCTCATTTTATAGGTTCAGTAGCCTTCTCCTGGCAGAGCAGGGCAGGTGGAGCCGTGCAGCTGTCTCTGACAGGCAGTGCAGCATCAGCAGGTCTCTCTCCTCCTTAGGCAGTATTTTACTGCCCCTGTCCTTGGGGCTGTCAGATTTTTAAACTGAACCCTTGTGTTGTGCATGTTTCGTGTGATTTTTCCTAGTGCACATAAGTGATATAACATCCTATGGCTTTTTAACAGCATGTTTGATGTAGGTGGCCAGAGAGATGAGAGAAGAAAATGGATCCAATGCTTTAATGGTAAGTAAAAACATTCTGTGTTTTATTTTAAACTTACTCTCTGAGGTGTGAGCAGCTTAGTGTTCATACCCACACACAGTACCTCACTAGCACAGAAGTCCAGTGTTGCAGATAACTTTTTTCTGGTATTTTTGGCTGTTTGGTGAGTAATGGTGGTGTTACCCTGAGGAGTATGTGCTGGGATAACGGAGATGTTCTATTCTCTCTCCTTTCTTTCCTTCTTTCTTTTGTGTGTTCTGCCCAGATGTCACAGCTATCATCTTCGTTGTGGCTTGCAGTAGCTACAACATGGTAATAAGGGAAGACAATAACACAAACAGACTACGGGAATCCCTGGACCTTTTCAAAAGTATCTGGAATAATAGGTAAAACAAACCTCATTTCCCACCCATCCTCCCCAGTTTAATTACAGTTCAACTCCTTTCAAAATAGGACTTCCCTTGCTGTAGGCTCAGATTGTTTATTCAGAAAATACCCAGGTTGGGCCAGGTCTCAGAGTGTCCCCACGGTGACACCCCTCCCTGACAGGGGCTGTGGCACAGGGACAGTGCACGTGGCCCTTCAGCACTCCTGCCAAAATGATGCAGGGCATGGGAACAGCTTGGAAAGGGCAAGGCTGGCTGCTGCAAGGGAGGCAGGAGAGACCCACTCTCTCCTGGCATCACTCTGCTGCTTGGCTGAGACCAAGATCCTCTGAGGAACATTTGATCTCCTCCTCCAAAGCAGCAACAGGAGCAGCTCCCTCTGCTTGTTCCTTATGCTGCTCTTGTAAGGGTCAGCTCTGAGAGCACAGGGTCCCTCTGCCTTGGGTGGTGATGCTTCAGACCTGACCTAACTGGAGCTACCATTGAATTGCCATGCTGCCACAGTGCCTGTAAATTGTAGGTACATAACCAAATAGCAACCCAAATGGGTTCCTGATAGAGAACAAGTAAAAGCAATGTGCAAAATAAGGTGATGAAGTTTTCAGCACATACCTGTGAGGATGCTCTGCACTGAGAAGTGATTGAAAGTAGAGTGAAGGAGGAATGTTAACTGCACATCCCAAGGCACATTGTCACAGTGATGGATTAATTGGGAAAGAAAAGAGACATTATTTTCTTTCCATTCATCAGGTGTCATACAGGCCACCCTAAAAGATGGGATAACTGTGTGGATGAACAGTAGCTTAGAGCAGTCTGAGGGAAGGGAGCTTTCTAGCCTTTCTTTTTTTTCCTTCCCTTTATCACAACCAAATAAAGCAGACAGTAATGTCTGGCTGTGAACTCTGGTGCTTCTAGAAAATATCATCAGTTTCTTAATTTGATAACTAAAAGAGAATTTAGAAAAAAATTTTGAAAACTGCCCCCTGCAGCAATGTCCACTGCAGTTTTTATAAATGTATTTTTACTGACCTTAGAAATATACTCATTGTTCTGCACAGGTGCAGACCAATCAAAACAATCATTTAGGTCATCTTTTTTTTTTCTGTTGAAGCATGTTCTACACTATTTCACTCTCTGTCCACACAGGGATAGCCAGTAAATTTCCTATCAATGTGATAGGTTTTTGTTGAGTAACATGTCAGAGATAACACAAACATTTGGTTTGTTTTTGACAGGTGGTTACGGACCATTTCTATCATTTTATTCTTGAATAAACAGGACATGCTGGCTGAAAAAGTCTTGGCAGGGAAATCAAAAATTGAAGATTACTTTCCTGAATACGCGCATTATACTGTACCTGAGGATGGTAAGGTTTCTCCCCTTGCTGGATTGGACCTGCTGGCATGGCCCAGCCCATAGCTCCTCTCCCTGTCTGTCTGTCTCTCATACACATTCACAAGCGCACACTGTTCCTTGACATGAGCTGCTGGTCAGGTAAGGAGCATGCCAGCATCATGGAGCTCACAGGCACCCCAGTGTGGATGGGGTCTGAAGGGCTTCCAGCTCCACAGCACCTGCTCTCCCCTTTTGGCAGGAACCACCAGTCCCAGGACAGCAAAGCAGCCCCACGTCTCCCCCCTTCCCAGATGCTTCTGGGCCTCCCACAGTGCTGAACTTTGTTGGGGATTCCTGAGACTTATTTTGCAGCCATTCTGCATCCCCCGATACTGTAAATTTCAGTTTTTGAAATACTGATGGGAAGCCCAGCAGAGCAGTAAGGGAGCTTTCATGGAGGAAAACCACATCAATACATAGGAAGAGAGCTGTGGTGATGGAGTGATCAGTTTCTTATCTTCAAGAAGTGCAATGGTTCCTGCACCACAGTAACATACTGCAGAGGTAAACTCTGGTATTATGCCAGGCAGAGATCTCCCCAAAGGTCTCAGCTCTGTCTAGCAAAAGTGGTAAAACTTTTACTTTCTGACCACTCGCCTCTGCCTTCCCCAAGTGGTGTCCCTGGCGTGGTGCTTGCAGCCACCTGTTGGAAAAGGCTTTCATTCTCCACCAACCACCACCAACAGCCTTGGTCACAGAGGTGAGGATGGTGATTATCTATTTTCAGCCTTCATCGAGGTCTGGAACTTCATGAGTGTGATTCTAAGTTTCAGGTATAGAGGATAAACGAACTATCCTAAAATCTGAGTTGATCTGGCATCTCTTTTGTAATGGTAAGGGTTTTCAGAAGAAATCTTATCTCCATCATCCAGATTTCCCCTTCTTAAACATGCACCACGTAGACAGAGATTGAGTGAATTTTCAGCGTTTTTTATAATAAGCCAATTGTCAGGAAAAAGTAGCTCTTGGTATTTCTCAGAGGGATTTCACAGTGGGTATCTAGAGTGATCCAGAATATTCACACATGAAACAGCTCTCTATTTTTAACCTGTAGTTGTTCACTTATTCTTCAGTTTCAGCTGACATTATTTAAGGGCAGCAGCACTGAATTCCAATATGCTGTTGATTGTGCTGCTGCTCTATTTTTACTCCCAGCACTATGGATGAAAAATACATTTCCATATTCTGATAAATTCTGGCCTTTACAATGTTATGTTTATGAGCATCTGATTTTGGTATCCTAGATGAGAGATAACAATGAAAGGAAATAAATAGGTTATCTCTTCACTGCATTGTTGCTGAGAGTAAATACAGTCATTGCATGGCCTAGATAGTGACAACTTCATCTGCTGACAAACAGTTAATATTGAGCAACAAGTCTCCTGCTCTACAAGAATTTAATCCAAGATCCCTTGAAGGGCAATATATCTGAAGTATTCTGCTGAATTGGGGCCTGGAATTAAAATACATTTTTATATATATATATATCAAAAGGTCTTTCAATGCTATCATTTTTTCCAAGTGTAATCTTGGACTAACCATTTTTAAATTCACATTCCTGCCTGCAGAAGCTTTTTTCAGGAGACACTGTTCTGCTGCAAAAACTGAACAGCTCAGCTGCTTTTTCTAGTCATATTTTCTGATAAAAGCTAAACCCTAACTCCCACTTGGTTTATATCTATATGAACAAGCTTGTGGATGTGAGTAAGCCTTTTTGTGATATGACCAATGACATTGTTGCAATGATTTCAGCAATTTTCAGGTTCCTAAAATATGTTGTTCGCATAGTCAGGTTTTACTGTAACTCTTCATTTTAGAATTACCTACTGGGGATCTCCTCTAGTATTTAACATTCAATTTCTGTACTGAAGGGCCACTTCCTTCTTACTAAATCTTTTGTTACAAATAGATGATTATTTGGTTTTTGTGTTTCTGATGTCATTTGTTTTTAATTGAACAGCAATACCAGATGCAGGAGAAGACCCCAAAGTCACAAGAGCCAAGTTCTTCATCCGGGATGAGTTTTTAGTGAGTAATTTTCATTTTATGTGTGATTCTATCATAGGAAATACTGACAGATGGCATAGTTTATTTAGGGAAAACTGATGGGATTTTGCAGAAAGCTAGAAGGAGAGGACAACGTCTGGCAATTCCCTAGTTCTTTTCAGCTGCCCATCTTGCAGAACCTTCCTCAATGCTGCACTTTTTTATGCCCATTTTGTATAAAGTCACCTGCCATGCTAACACAGTAAGTGCTAGTGCTTAGAATGGTCATGTACAGTCCATGCATAAACAAATAGGCTTTCTTACTTTTATCCTGCATTCCTTCAAGGAGTTTGGCAGTGATCAGCTGACAGCAGGAGTAAAAATTAAAAAAAAATCAGATTTCATTATTTGGTGCTTAAATAAGATTTCTGGTATGCCAGGTAGGAGGCTTACCTCACCTTTGGACTGGTGTCATGGCCCTACTGAAGCACCATAATAAAGTGTCCTTGCCTAGTCTCAGTTTTCTTGCAATTAAGGTTTCCTCTACAGCTGGAGTGAAGAGGTAGTGTTCACATTTTTACATTTTGAAGGTGAAAGTGGTTGTCAGGCACACAATCACAGCCCAGCCCTGCTGTCAGAGAATGTAATCCAGTATCATTTGTGGCTTCACTCATTCTGAGTTGTCCCCACAGTGCAGAGCAGTACCAGAGACCAGAACCGAGGCTCATCCCTCATGCCCTACTGGTAGAAACTATATGTGTGTGTTTGAGACAACAAATTGAGTCATTAGAATTAAGAATTTTAAAGTCATTATGCATTTACGAGCATTGTTAGGATTTACAGCTGCTGACGCACCGAGAAAGAAGCAATTTACTGTATTCACACTTTGGGGATTTCCAGTTGCTGCCTTAGCCTTCCAGATCCTGAGGAAGAATGTCAGATTGTGCTGTGTTAACGTAAGAGTTACCAAAAAAACTCCCTTCAAGGCAAATCTCTCCTGAGGTAATGCTGAAATCATGAAGCAAGTGATGACTGAAGCAAGTGATGATATGCAGTCTGGAAGGAGAGTGGCTCTGAGGGATGAGTTACAGGGAAATTAGGGTGAAACTCCCCACCTTTATCTACTTTCATGATTTAAGAACACACATTGAGGGCGAGATCCTCACCTGCCATGACTCCCTGGCATTACAGAAGGGGGCCACCTATGAAGCAGGGAGGGGAGGGGGCATGGGCACTGCAGCCACCCAGGAAACCCCTGTGGGTGCTGGGGGCAAGGGAAGCTCTTGTGCTGGGGCCAGCACCTGCCAGCTGCCAGACACTCCTTGGGGCTTGTCAGGCATGGCGCCAGAGCAGCTTCTCCTTCATTTCCCTGCAACTGCTGCAGGTTTGGCAGAGAGCATCTCCTCTGTAACACGTCTGTCTCCTGGCTCAGTGCTCTGAGTAATGTGGCCGTGCCTGGAGAGGGCAAGGTGGGAGAAGGCCAAGTGGAAGTGGTCACTTCCAGTTCCATGGGGTCAGGCACAAAAGGCTGAGGTTTCAGAGAGGGGCTGATAAGGGGCACAGGAGAAATACAGACTGGCAGGGATCTGGTGGCCTTAGCCAGGTGCCAGGAAGAAAAGGCCTATATGTTCTACCTGTGTCTGCCTTGGCTTTGCTTTATACTTTCTTTCCCAAGTTTCTTCATTTATAACCTTTTCCTTGCCCCACTCTGTTAAATTTTCAGGCATGGTTCAGAGAAGCCTGTGTTTATTATGCTTTATTGTGATTCTTATCATGGTTGTAGGTCTGCATAAACCATGGATGTGTGTGACAATCAGCACCATGGGGCTGCACCCCTTAAAACTGCCTGGCTGTAGAAATGGTAGTGGCAAATTTAAAGCCTGTAATTTGAGGAATTTTCATAGGAGGTTAAAATTGACCACATTTCCAATAACTATTGCTACACAGGATAGAATAGAAAGGCAGAAGATGTCAGCTCATGGCTTCAGGGCTGATGTGGGGGCTGTGGCCCCCCAGGGTTGGGCAGCAGGGCTGGGATCCCTTGGATTTCAGTCAGGGAGCAGCATGGGAGGGATGGCTGCACCTCAAGGCAGGGCTGGTGAGGGCATCCCCCTGTCCTGGAAGTGCATCTTGTGGGTAATCCTCTGTCCTTCAGCTCAGGCACATCCTTTCTTCTCCCAGACTCTTCCTGGAGGCAGTGTGCGTGTGTGCTCCTGGGTGAGGCTGCTCCCCAGCCCTGTTTTGGTGTTCTGCACACAGGTTTTGGTGTTCTGCACACAGGGTTCTCCAGCTACTGATGTTTTGTTTGAATACATCCCCAGTGTGAATACACCCCCATTAGAACAGTGGCATGGCCCCTCTGGTTCCTGTCCTGCTGGTTTTTACAAAACCTGAATCTGGAGGTGAAGGAGCTGCTGTTCAAACACACAGGCCAGGATTCCTCAAATTTGCATGTCATCCTGACCCCTGCAGTGTAGAGATGCCAGTGTTAAATATTCCTGCCTGGAAAGCAAATGTTCTTCCATCATCAGTGTCCCAGGGAATTTTTTCCCCTCTGTGAACTGGTGCTAAGTAACACACTACTTTTCAAAGTGTCGAGTAGGGGTGACAGTTCTGCATTTGTCTTCAAATGAGAGGACTGCAAGAGCTCTCAGGTAACAAAAACAGCCCCCTAATATTTTGAAAATACATCCTTTGGCATGCTTGTGTATGTAACCAGGGTACTGTGGGCAGCTTATTGCCATAGACATGAGTGAAATCAGTGCATGATAAACACAAGCAGACAGTATTTTTCATGAGGTTAAGCCTCGAACTAGGTATTGAAAGTAGCCTGGTAAGAAAATAATTTTTAGACTGTGTATGAACAGCCCTATGGAATCAGTGTTGAATGTGTAATATTACCCAAATTACCTGGAAGAAGTCTGCAATTGCTTGTTGATCTAATTATGTAAATCATGGCTTCTAAATGCCTATAGTTTTGCATATCTGTAGCTTCAGGTATTTGAAAGGTCAAACCTACATGTAAAATAAATCCTGTGTTAAAAATATATAATGTAGCCTGAGTGAGATGGAACACTATATTTTGTTGTTCAGCTAGAGTAATTTATAATAAAATTTAGAAAATAGTTATAAAAATCATTATCCTAAAAACTGACCTTCTGTTTTCATGACATTTCATTTATATTCTGCAAGATAATGGTATAGAATGGATTTATATTTGTCAGTCCTATAGTAATACAGAACAAAAATAGGATATATTTTAATACATGTTTAATATATGTTTTAAGAATATATGTTTTAAGATCTTGGGGAAGTTTAACAAGATAACCATGGGAAAAAATGATCCTAGACCTTGAAGTTAGAACCTAAAAAGGTTTGCAGTAGCCTTGAGAAAATGTAATTCTGCATGGTCTGATGTTTACTACATTTTGCATGCTTTATTACTGTAAGTGAACCCAGCCATTCCACCAAGTTCTGGGCTCAGTGATGATACCGATCCTTCAGCTGGCTTAATAGGTGCTCTAAGTGAAAGTAACTTGAGGGGCCCACACACAAAAAGCAGAAGCAGTAGAGCGCTGTTCTCTGCCACTGCTGGCTCCACAACTGGGAGGGTTTTGGTTTTGTGTTGCTGATGTAAAACAAGAGTTCAAGAATTTGCCTCATGATGGCACCAAAAAAAGAGAAAACAATTCCTGGGGCAGGTGCATGGCAGGCTGCACAGCTGTCAGCAGCACAGATTTGGCTGCACAGTGATGCACAAATGGCAACAGCCTGTGCAGCTAAGGATGGCATCCGTGGCTCCCACAAAAGACTCCTGTCCTGACCCAAATATCCATAATGTTTTGTAGTCTTCATTTCAGATTTGTCACTCAGACTGACCAGACCACAGCCCTCCCTTCCTTTTGTTTACTTTTTTTAGTGATCTATGTACAGATTTCCCAGGACTCTTGGTTCCCCTAAGTCTGTAGACTGCTGAGATGTGAAACTTCTCATGGCATGGCACCTGATGCTTTTTGTTTTTGCCTCCCTGTTTGCACAGAGGATAAGTACAGCGAGTGGAGACGGCCGGCATTACTGCTACCCACACTTCACATGTGCAGTGGACACAGAAAACATCCGCAGAGTGTTCAACGACTGCCGAGACATCATCCAGAGGATGCACCTCCGCCAGTACGAACTCTTGTGAGGGGGATCACCGTGGAACCTGTGGTTTTAAATTCTTTGCTCCTTACTCTTTCTCTTGATACTACCCCACACAGGGTGGAAGAATATACTATAGAAATGTCAGTCTCTTCACTTTGTTTACTTTTAATTGTTTAACCTTAAAGCTGATTTGAAGCAAGTTTGGGTTATTTTCCCTTCATGCTTTTTGGGACTATTTTTGTGCTTTATTTTGACATGCCACTTCTTCGTCATTCCACTAAGCCCTTTGGCTACCTCTGTTCCCTTAGGTTTTTGTTTTTTTAAAACTGAACGTGACCTGCTAAATTTTTTCCAGTGGGTTAACCTCAGTTCAGACCGGTATGTCATCTGGATGACACTGAAGTCATACCTATCCCTCTGTGTGGGTTTCCTTTTTAACATGACATTGAAGAGTACTTGATGGGTGAAAAAAAGATTAATGCACTTTGTATCAGGTTATTAAATACTGTTGAGGAAGTAGACACACAATGTAGCAGCACCACAATATTTATTACTCTGTCACAGTTTTTAGCATTTCTGAGTTGCAGGTCAACTGATAAAGTGACCTCCTCTTTTAAGCCGTTACTGGCACAGGAAGTAGAGTAGATAATGAGAGGAACAGTGAAGACAAAGCAATTTTTCTGGGGTTTTGGAGCTAAGTGTCTCTGCACACCTCAGGCATTTGAATTACAGCTACTTTTCAGCCTGTTGCATCTAGGCAGAAGATTTACCACCCTCACTTATGTTATTTGTGCTGTCCACAAATGATCCTTTTAGTTCCGATCATTCTTGGACAACAGTCCTCTCCCTATATATATTTTTTTGTTTTACTGCTGGTTTATTATATTGTACAGACTGTAAAATGTAATATTATTTTGTACAACTTTATTGAAGAAAAATACTTGTAGAAGATCTTTGTGCCTTGATTATGGCTGTACCTGTAAAATGAGCTAAGATGTAAGTATGTTTTTGATTGCGCTGTACAGCTTGATGTCAACCTTACCTGCAGCAGTGACTGGAGGTAAGAACTTTATCTGTAGAGTTTAGGGGTTTTTTTCTGGTTTATATAAAAATGCTCTTTAGTATAAAAATTATAAATTATGCAAATTAACCACTTACCTTTCCAAGTAAGGTATTACAGTCACCGGATGTTGCAGCAAACATGCCTTTCTCTTTTGAAGTCTCAGCTTTAAAACATTGGAATTCATTCAAGTGTCCAAATTGCAACCTGGTGTTGTTTTAATGGGAAACAAGGATTTATTTTCTTTTTCTTTCTTATTTCTCTCTTTTTCTTTTTTTTTTCCGTTTTTTCTTCTTTTTTTTGTCCTTTATATTTAGAAAATATGTTTGGTAATTCTTTGGTCATTCCTAGAACTTCACAATTGCACAGACCGATTGTGAATGTGTAAAGCACCATTATATAGAGCTCTTCAATCTTTGTACCAACAGCGGCTTTCATTGTGCAAGTAAATAGCGAGAAAGAAGATAAGAAAAAAAAAAGGTGTATAAACCCTTGTGTCTGGCCTAAGAGAATTACAAGATGACATTTTTATTTCTCTTTTAATAAAGAGACACATTAGAAAATTATTTTATTTTAAATATTGTAGAATCAAAATGTGTGAATATTTCTCAAACTTGAATAATTTATGCAAATGACATTCTCAAAACAAGTTGTGGTACAGTACAATATATAAAAAGCAAGAATTGCTGTAGCAATAAGGCATGTCCTTTTTAGTAACTATAACACTGCTTTATATTTTATACATAGGTGTTTTATGTCTGTGACTATATACTTTTCCTGTGTCCAAGATAACCTGTACAAATGTCTAAAATTACAGTTGCAATAACAGAAATCTAGAGAAGTGTTAGACTACATTACTTTATAGAATGTTTTATCACACTTCGGACCATTCCCCCCACTTCATTTTAAATTTAGGGAGAGATGAAGAGCTAACACAGTCCCCACACTGGCATATAAATCAGCAGGTTTTATTAACTTTTTACTGTATTGTTATTAGTTATAAACCCCAATCAGTCATCATTTTAAAATCAGACTACAGTCCAATTGAGAACTTGTTTCCAGTTGAATACAAAACAGTCCCATTTTAGATACTATAATATGACCATTTTCTCTTCCCAGAAATCTCTATGTTCATCTCTATGTTCAGTTTACTCATATTTCCCAAAAAGTGAAAGGCTGGGTGGAATAAATTAACAGTAAACAGAATTCTCGTATTTCTCATGCCAAAGAAAGTAATAGAATGAATAACAAAAGATAGTACTTTTTTGTTTTTAAGCTAGCCCCAGCCCAGGAGTTCAGGTTAGAGCTCCCAGTCTCTGCAGGAACATCAGCAGGCAAACTGGTCCTAGCGTGAAGTAGTTCCTCTGTTTTTACTGGGATGGGTGGGGAGCAGCAGTAGGCTTGTCCCACCTTCCCCCACACACTGGAGACACTGAGCTCAGATTTTATCTTTGTGGCACAGCTGGTGGCCTCTGCCTCCCCACAGAGGAGCTAGTGCAGTTCAAAATGTGACACTATGCTAAAGTCAACGGAACTTGTGGAATGTAAAATAAGGTGATTCCTATCCCTGGCTGTAGACTGAGGGCCGAGGCATAGGATAATGTTACTGCAGCTGTATTTGACCTTCCTTCTTGCAGGAGATCGGCAACTGGAGGGCTCCTCACCACAGATCTCTGGGATGCAACAGGGCCCTCTTTTTTAAGCTCATCATAGCACATCTTTTTGAAAGCAGCAGCTTAAGGTGTCACCCTAATTTTTTTTAAAGCAGTTTTCAAGTGTGTATCAGCAAACTGGATCCTCAAGCTTCTTCCCCTTGTTGTCTGGTAGATGGATAACTGCAACTTATAGTCAGCTAACAATTTACTGTGTCAGGAACCAGATTTCTTGTCCCAAACCACAGTCCCTTACACATGACACTAAAAAGGTTATGGAATCTGCATCTCTCAGTGCTGATGCATCCAGATTCTGCCTGACCCTAACAAACACAAGTATGATATTTGAAGGGCCATGCAGCAATAAAACAGAGAAACATTTCCAGTTTGCAAGAGTCAGC
Organism: Geospiza fortis; assembly: GCF_000277835.1. NCBI lineage: Eukaryota > Metazoa > Chordata > Aves > Passeriformes > Thraupidae > Geospiza > Geospiza fortis. The sequence continues at coordinate 3,895,523 of NW_005054350.1, read as the reverse complement.
CTCCACCAGGGTAAGACACAAGTGCAGACAAGTGATGAGGCTATAGGATTTACATAATGTACAGTTACACTTTTAATATACATATTTGATACAAAAATTATAGCAGGAAAAGGACTCATTTGATTGTCGAATACAGTATTTTTGTACAGCATGAAACGTTCATTTCAGTTAATTATTTATCCTGTAGTAGTCATATCAGCTGTATAGGACTTCTATGGTATGTGTAAATGCAACCTGCCTTCAGACTAGCAATCAAATTAGGTCATTTGCTGGCATGAATATAGTCTGATGTTTGACTGTTCTCAGCTTTGGTATTTCAGTGACTGAATGCAGATGTCTGGCTCTTCATACTGCTTTATGCTTACTGATTAAACGCTGAGCAAAATAAAACGGTGGAGTGAGAAGCTGAACATGAGCTAGTACCAGGATCACAAGCAGAGCACCTGCTGCACAGTAGATAGTGAAGACTCTGCTCTCAAATGGAAGGAAGCATTTTTGGAGGGAGAAGTCAGTTGGTGTTATGCTGCCCTGGAAAAGAAATGAAGACTGTCACTTTGCTGTGTTACAGTGGGTTCTGAATCAGGAGTGAACACCACAGCTGTCAGATCTCCAATTTCTAAATCCCCATGTTGGGTGGCAAGGGTTGGGGCCAGTTTCATAGTACCAGTGCCTTCTCTGGGGGGCTGAAGAGTCCATATCTTGTGGTGCTGGGCACTAACTGGAATATTCACCAGGCCAACATTAGCCCAGAGGTCAATCTTCCCATCTAGCATAAACAAAGAGCTGGGCTCCTCATCTGATTTGCCTTCAAGAGAAGCCTAACTTTAGCTGCTGCAAATCCACCTGGAAGGAGCCTTTCCAGGCTAAAGTTAGGTTTTGTGAATGTGCCCCTTCCTTCCCCAAGCCCCACTCCTTACCCAGTACATGCTGCAAAAACACACGTTGGCTAATTCAAATTAGGAGTAGGAACTTGAGCAACAAAGAACTTTGTTGGGTTTTGGCTTGACTTTGCAGTTTAAATCTGCAGTTTACAGCAGATTGAGGCTGAGGGGTTCAAACAGTAGTGAAGAGGATGCCACTTTAATTAGCCAGCCTCTTGTTTTGCAGTGAAGATGTGCTGTCTGGCATGTGCAGAGTGTGTGTGCAGTTTGAAGGCAGCTACTCTCAGGACTATGAAATAAACAGAACTACTTTCAACAGCAAATATTAACAGTTGCATAAAATGAATTTAAACATTTGGGGTTGTATTAAGCAGCCTAAACTCAACAGCAGTAAAACATACATAAAAGATTTCCCTCTCCAAGTCACAGACTACTCTGTAAACAGATTGTAGGTTTTGCTTCTTACTCCAAGTTTCTAAGAGTTCTGTTTTATTTTTGAACTGGGAAACTAATTGATTTACCTCTGAGGATATACTGAGCACTGGAACTGCCTGCACAAGCATAACCAAGACACTGTATAAAATGTGAACTGGCAATGAAGAGGCAGACTGTGGGCACGTCACAAACACTTTCACTGCATTAATGCACACGTTTGAAAACCATGATCACCATGCAAAAGGGTTTGAGGTGGATACAGTCTTGTTTTCATAGCTGGTAAATCAGCCAAGCCAAACTGGTCTTTCTACTGTTCAGTGCACAATACTGATTATTTTTACAAGTCAATAGTTTACAGTGCACCCTCTTTCTAAAAAAATGTACCCAGATACTAATTAGGTCTTTAGCAGCATTGCTTTGTACCACACAGAACATGTGGCTCCCACAGATGTACTTTATAAAGTGGATGCAGTGTACTGAGTGGGTTGGGTGGGTAGGCAGTTTTTTTTTATTATTTTTCGTTTTTACAGGTAGAATCAGTTTTAAAATATAGCTGACTGCCATGTTGATTTATCTATGAAAGTTATCTGACAAAAATAAAAAAAAAAATTAAAACTTACCATGATGAAACTAGGATTGTTTCTATTCCTCCAACTGAATGATGGGACACTGATTTCTGGAATTTTCCCTGCGTGCAGCACTTCACAAGCACTATGAGTGTGCCCACTGAGAATCAAACGGGGCTGAAACCACCATAGCAGCTAGAACACAAAATGGTAAAGCACAAAAATTATGTCACAGCTAAAAAGAAATTGAACTTAAAAACCCCTTTTTTTTTCCTTTGAACATTATGGTAATTCTCATATTCTTATGATGTGTCTTCTGTAAACTTCTGTTTTCCAGTAAGAAATCTGTTGGTATTGCAATATCAATCACATTCATTTAGCCCTGATCTCAAGTACTGGGCTTTTTTTCTTTTTTTTTCATACAGATCAGAACAAAGGCAACAGTATGCTGTGGATATTGCAAAGAGAAAAACTTTGGGTTTAGTAAAGCAATGCTATTTTCTTGTCTAAGGAAGAATCTTGTAATGACAATCTTTGAGTGAAGACATTTATGCACAAGAAAAGAAACAATGACCACTGAGTTTTTAGGGAAACTTTAAATTTTCTTGTAGTTACTAATTCACCAGAATTGATGCTTTCAAAGTGTTAGAAAACTGTGGCTTCATACCAGGTGTGTCAATAATTTACACAGTACAGAAAGTACAGAATGCTGAAGAGGTAATGTCAGCACAGCGGATTTAAGAGTGCCAAGACTTAGGAGCTGTACCTGGGAAACCTGGCAGGACCAAGGCCAGGATGGTGAGGATCCTCAGGGGAGCAGCTCTAACAAGCAGCCTCTCCCAGGCCTCATTAGACAGGAGCAGCTGTGCTGTGTTTGTCTCAGCCAACAGCCTTACCACAATTTTTTAATCTATTTATATCTACAGTCATGTCCCCCTCTCACCCACCCACTGCCACTCAAGTTCCCAAGAAATCAAACCTTTTGTGATGCCTCTTGAGACAGCACATCATACTTCTCTTTAAAGGGGATGTTTTTCTCCTCTGGAGGAGCAGAATCTTCTCCAGTGCATTCAGCATCACTTTTCCGATAGAGAGGGTAATGCTGGGAGTAATTAAAAGCAAGGATTGGTTGTTAATGATCCAGCCTTTCTGCAACAGTAATAAATCCACAAAAACAACATGTCAATATGATGCCTCACCCCACCTCTAACACACCTGTAAAAGGATGGGTTCTGAAGCTGGAAGCTTTTCCACATCACTGCATCTTTTGTTGGAATGATTTGGTTTCTGTGAACAAAACCAAGCCACAGAAGGGGTGACAGTAATTAGCAATAGCGAGGCTTTAAGGGGTTAGGGAGGGTGGAGTTGTTGTTGGATTTGGTTTTTGTTAAGCAGTTCAGCTCAGATATACTACCCACTGTATGAACTCCTAAGTGTTTTACTGTGGACTGGTGAAACTCCCCATTCTGTACATGCTGTAAATACAGCTGTGCTCTTTCTGACTGTGATGCCTTAAGTTTTAGCTTTTATATTTTTCAGATTCTGTGCTGCTTTAGTGTGTAGTTTTGAGCTTCATCAACTGCAGAAAGCATCAGCAGCAGCAGGATCTCTGCACCAACAAGGCAAAGGAGTTTGAGGGCAGCCCAAGGGAGACAGAGTCCGGCAGTTTTTCCACTGGGAGCTGGTTTCCTGATTGACTGCCAGCCCAGTCACTCGTGCTGCCTACTGTGCATCCTGTCAGCCTATGGAAAAGGGAACAGGAAGGAAATACAAGAAGCAATTTGATATGACGAAAAAACACAACTAAAACACTACTAGGGTACGAGGAAATGTTTGCAGTAGAATAAGGAAACTAAAAGAACGTGCTTGAAGGCTATAAAACAGAATAATATCCATAAATATAAATGGAGGATTACGTATCTGGTGTCAAAGGGAGGGTTACAGAACTGCTATTGCTTGGAACAGAGGAAATTACACTGTTGGCAGTGCTGACAAGGAAGTTGACACCATTAGTGCTAAGCAACACTGTTAATAGTTAGATAAACATGGTTAAGAGGGATGTGAGGGGGACAAAGACTTGCTAACAAGTTGCACTGTGAATTGGAAGCACATTTTTTCAGGACAGTCTGGTTGTATCCTGCCTATGCTACAGTATCAGCATTCCCATTGTGGCAGAGGAGTCTCTGGCTGTAATCAGATCTTCAATAATCTCTTACCTGCTGGGAGCAATTCAGTTTGTGAGAAAGTGCCACAAGTTTTGCCTCTGAGGTACGGCAGACAGCACAGCCATCACCCTCCATGGCTACACTGTTCACTAGGACAAAGCTGGAAAATACCAGGGGGTGGGCAAAGAGAAGTGGGGAGGACAGGAAAGCATTTGTTGTTCATGCACACGTGTGGGATAAACTTCATTTTATAAAATGCAAGTGTTCCTGAGTTGGACATAGCCCAACAAAGCAGCAGAATGTAACAGCTCCTGAAATCAGGTGTTCCAAATCCTCTTCTGAGTATCTGTACCACAGCCATGTCTCTGCCTGGTTGGCTCCTTTATGCAGTTGCTGATTAGGTTGCACAATATAGCTTATGCATCATGCTTACAATAAAGATTTTTTTATATTTTAATAGATACTTAAGTTGTATTCTAGTGGAATGTTAGAAGTTCATCACTAAACTAAATTCTGAGGGAAAGAAGAACTTGCTTCTCTCCCCACACAGTTTAGACCTCAGAGACAGCATTTGAGACATTGAATTTCTTCAGAACAACTGAAAAGCAGAGCAGCACTGCATTTGGGTGACTCCCCCTGAACAAGCTTAGTTTTGTACTTTGCAGTCGCTGACACATAAAACAGGATTTTATTCCTAACAGAAGGTTTCCCTGTAGATTTCAAATAAACTTAAGTTCTGCCACAAGATTCATACCCAAATGTTTAGTCACACATTCAGCTGGAGATACATCCCCAGTTGAATTCAGTCTGTTTAAAAAACAAAAATAAGCTGAATGCTTCACTTAAGAGATACTAGCCAATAGTAAAACAAAAATTAATTCTCTTTTAGCAAATTAAGCTGCTTTTATACCACAGATTTGTTGTAAAATAGTTTGTAATTTCAGAATATTTATTTTAGGAATATTAATAGTGCAGCTCATTGCAGTTAATGGATACCAGACATGTCATCTGCAACTGCATAGGAGAATTCTGCTGTGCTGTTTTATCAAAGGAGACATGGAGATGTTCTTTAATAATTATTTTTTAAGCAGCTGAAATACATATCTTGAGGACCCCACATCTGCATGATAAGCAACAGCTTTATACTGAGCATTCATGAAGCTGAGAGATCTTCCTAAAATAGACACAACTATTTCCAGACCTGTTCAGAATTTTTAATTAAACCTTTATGCTTTCTTAATTAAGGGAATCAGTGTGAACCTGTAGGCTTTGAATCTCACATTTCCACGAGTGAGTACAACCCAAGGGCACAAGTGCCAAACACAGAGTGGCAATGGGCCTTCCCTTCCTGAATCTGAGGCTTCAAGATCTTTCCACAAACCCAGCACTGCGTTCCCTCTTCGGGTTCCTGCACGGTGTCTGGAGGTACCAAGTACATAGCAGCCAAGTGCAGCCACGGGGACACAGCTGGGAGAACAAACTGCACCGAGCTCTGCTCGAAGCCAAAACCAGCTCGAGCATTACTACCCCACCTGGTGGAACAACTGCAGACACACAACTGCTGTGTTCTCCAGTTCCTCAAACAAGGGTTAAGTTCTGCAGACTAAAGAAGTTATTAAAATTAATGGAACTCCTGATTTGTAAGCACAGAGGGGCTTGGTTCATGTTTCTTTATCCTGCTATGTTTACAGCCATGGCTCATTAGCAGCTGCAAGGAAGTATAAAGGCACACCAGAGAAATGGATTCTGACTCCACAGTACTTTTCCATTTAAAAGTAAATTGTTACACTTTACACAGCTCTAAGTACAGCTTCCTGTCCACATCAAACTACAGGTTTGTACAAAGTGTTTGGGGTTTAACACATCATAAGGTAGGTGATTAAAAAAAAGGCCCTAAGTGAGGAATTCCCATACTATTTCATTAGAAAAAAATTAAATATACTCACTTTATTCCTTTCCGAGTTATCAGCTTTCCTGAAGTAAAGTTGAAAACCTTTTCAAATCGATTTACCTTGTAAGTAGTCATTCTGTGTCACAGAGCAAAAATACAACTGAGGTAAGAAATTGCCATTGGAACTCAGCTGACCCAGTTGCTTTACAGTTTGCTGACCATTCATGCAGCTTGCTGCTCCAATATCCAGCTCACACAATCATTCAGGAAACTCACAGGGATGCTCTGACACCTCTTGTGTCCTCCAGCCCCTCCCACCAGTGCAAGCACCAGCAGAGTGAGGGCACTTACATTCTCCTGTGCTAAAGGGAGTAGAAATATGCTCAGGTGCCTTCCTAAAGTGGAGGCCCAATACAAGGAAAAGCAGCTTCAAGGATTCCATGTCAGTGCAGAAGGATCAGCTCTGAACAACCCTCATATGGTCAGAGAAGCATAAACCTGTTCTGTGCACAGGCCTTACTCTAAATTACAACCCTTTCTAATTTGATCATGATCAAAAAGTTCCCATATAAGCACAAAACAGGTGCCTCAGACCCAGCAGAGTTACTGTGGGCAGCTGGCACTTCATTCTTGGCACCTGTGGACTCCTGGCACTGCCAGACTCACTCGTAATGAAATCCGATGTCGTGATTCCCAGCGATGGCCACCAGCTCCGTGAAAACTGAATGCCTGAACATCTTCCGGAACCTCCTGACATCATCTGCCCAGGCCTGCAGGAGAACAACAGAAGAAGAAACTGGTGCTGTTCCACAGCATCAAAGGGTTTGTAGTGGGCTTGCAAGGTGAGGTTTTGGTACTGGAGGGGTGGATTCTGTGGGAGCATCCCGTGTCCTACAGAGCCGATGCAGCCAGCTCCAAGATGGACCCACTGCTGGCCAAGGCTGACAGTGCCTCTGGGATTACAGAATTAGGGAGGTGGCAAAAAAGGAAACTCTGCAACTGCAGCCAGAGAGAGGAGTAAGAATTTGTGAGAGGGAGAGCCCTGCAGACTCCAAGGTCAGTAAAGGAGGCAGGTCTGTATTTTCTCTCCCCTCTCCAGCCAAGGAGGGAAGTGACAGGGCAGCTTTGTTGGGCATGGGCATCCAGCCAGAGTCAGCCCATCACAAGCCTATAACACAGAAGCACAAACTCAGATGTTTGCATTTTTTAAGTTTTATAGGAGGCACAAAACTATCAAGGTACTTCCCAAAATGAAGAAGAATCGCAACATTTCAACTCCTATCTGAAAAGCTAGAAATTCCTACCAACAGGACAACTGTAGCAGTATTAAACAAAGCTTTGCATACCTAATCTGCTTCCATTTCCTTCAAGAAATCCTCATTTTTTGAATCGAGACACCTGATGATGTCATACCTGAGGTGAGCTCCATTTTCCTTCATCAAAAACATCTCCCAGAATAAAAACAATATCTGGCTGCAGTAACCATAAGGCAGTTTGAAAAGATCTCTCCATTTGCCATTCCCTGAAAGGAAAACACAGAACCAGTTATCACTGCCTTACCTCTGGGTCCTCAGCTCTGAATACAGAGACACAGCCTGGTGATAGGAATGGGAAACTGGCTCTTACACACTGAAATATGAAAATATATTATGAAATCCAAATTAAATACTTAGAAATCAGGCATAAGGACAATAGGTGCATCTTACCTGGTGGGTAATTCCACCGTGATACATTCAGAACCAAGACATGCAAGAAGTAATACCAGCTTGTTTATTTTTTCAGTACAATTCTAATGAATTGCTGTTTAATAGAACAGTGAATTATTGTCCCATTAGCTACTATTAAAAACTCTAAAACTGGCTAGAGATTATTAAATTGATTATTACCTTCTTAGCTTATCCAGCCAATGTCCTTTGATTTCACCAAGTAGGTGTGTATCAGCTAAAATGATGGCCTTTAGGACTGAAGCTGAAGTCTCTTTTTCAGCCATGTGAGCTCCACCTTTCACACTTGGCCATCGGCATTGAAATATCACCACATAGTAAATTAAAAATTCACAAAATATTAACACTGAGCTGACAAAGCACACAAGTTTCAGCAGAAAACAGAGCCTCCTCTTCAGAGGGAGATTCTTCACAGCAGTTGAGCTAGAACTCAGCATTGCAGTACCAACATAAGACAATGGCTCAAGTTCTCCTCTCAGATGAAAACAGCTTGGGCTACTCAAAGGATCACATTGGGCTTTTTGTCAGCACAAAATCCCTGTGGAGAAAATAAAAAATAAAATATTCATTGAGTCTGCATTCTTTATGGAAAGCTACCATGCAAGGCCTACAGTGTTAGCTTCTTGTCACCCTGAAAGGCTTGGGAATATGTAATTGACCTAAGGAATGAAGTTCTCCTCCAGGCACACAGAGGCCAGCTGAGCACAGAACTGCACTTGCTCCCACCAGCACCAAGGAAAGCAGATTACAGCCACCCAGCATCTTGGTGCATGATGCTTTTTCAAGAACTTCACAGTGAAAACACTCTGAGTGGGAGTCAAATGTAGGTAAAGACAGAGAAACAATCCACAACAGCAGCTGCAACAAAGGAGAAAAAAAATCTCTTAGGATCCATATAGAATCACTGAGGTTGGAAAAGAACCCCAAGACTGAGTCCAAGCCTTAACCCAGCACTGCCAAGTCCACCACTAAACCATGCCACATCCATACATCTTTTAAATACCTGCAGGGATTGTGACTCCTCCACTTCCCTGGGCAGCCTGTTCCAGTACAGGACAACCCTTCCAGTGAAGAAATTTTTCCTAGTACCTGATCTAAATCTCCACTGGCAAACTTGGGGCCACTTCCTCTTGTCCCATCACTTATTTGGGAAAAGACACCAACACCCCCTTGGCTACAGCCTAATTTCAAGTAGTTGTAGAGAGCAATAAAGTCTCCCCTCAGCCTCCTTTTCTCTGGGCTAAACAACTCCCAGAGGACACCTTCTGGCACAAGTGCAGAACATGGCTACATCAAATCAACAGCATCACCACCTTTACTATGGTTCATTGTAATCTCCAAGAACCCAGGGCAATTCACTATCCCAGAACAAGTTTACAGGATGTTTCCAGGAACACAGGCACAGATACACAGTTAGGTAATTAACTAATGCTGCTTCATTTCTGACAAGGGGAAAAAAAGAAACATCTAAGCCTCAGAAAAACCAAACTTCACTGCAGCTGTAGAGAAACAGTTAATGAGCCCAAATTGGTGAGATCACTGTATTTACTGTTTTCTGCTGCCTTGGATACCTTGTAACCAAAACAGGGAATTTACTCCTTTTAAAACTCAAGTATTTTTTTCTGTTTCTTCCAAAGCCCTTAGCAGGAACACTTTTTCAGGGTAAGTGCCCACAAGAACGGGCCCAGCTGAGAGTACAGAGGCACCAGCCCTCACTCTCCAATGAAATCCCTCAGTTTCCAGCTCCAGCCTCTCAGGGTCTCAGTCTGAAGAGCCCTGCAGGTCTGAAAGCCTCACTCTCTAAGGGTAAACTCTGCAGCATGGTCACAGTAAAGGGACTCCAGGGGACCTATAGAGATGCTGCTTCACAGGCTCAGGAAGAACTTCCAGAGGAATCCACAAAATATGATCCCCCACCCAACAACAGGATTGCAATTTTGCTTTCTACAACAGAAAAAAATCCTAATTTAGGACTAATATCCAGGATGTAAGCAATTACTCAACACAGTATTCAGTGATTAGCAGACCAAGTCTGAATTAGCTACATCTGACTACAGCTGTGAATATTTGGTACCTTTGAAAATTTATACTCTACATATCAGGAAAACTGGGACAAAATTACAAATCCACACAAAATTAGTGGATTGCTTCTAAAATCTTGGCCTCTGTTATATGCAGAACACAGAACAAAGCTGAATTTCTTCACTGTCCTATGAACTAGCCCATTTGATTTATGTCTCATGGAAAGTGAATACTGACACATGATTATTATATCATTTTTCCAACCAAAACCCCTATTTGATAATAGCCACTTATTTTCAAACACAAGCTTCCCATATCAGCACTACAAAGTACTTATTTGAGACAAAGAACTATTAGCCTGCACCATGAAACATTTCTAATATGCATTATCAAACAGCAGCATGACTAATACTTAATTGCATGGAATTCAGTTCTACCTAAACTTGGTATAGCAGGAAAAAGCCACTGGCCAAATGTCACAATTCCACAATATGTGGAACTACACATATAGACTGATTAACCTGTTTAATACTCATCTTGCCTGCACTTTAACTAGCAAACAAAATAACAACACCTTGCTTGTAAATCTCACAAGGAGGAAAGATCAAAGCAGAGGTACCTGCTAGCTGGCACAGCCACAAGGACAAAAAGACAAGCAAATTCTTATCCACAGAATATTATTATCCACAAATTTATATGGCTTTATCCTGCAAAGTAGGAAGTAGTGCTTATTTGGAAGTAGACTTTGGTGGTCTGAGACAGTCTCCTCTTCCAACAAAAACAGCATTAATTTGAACAGAAAATGCCAGGAGGTTATTTAACTTACATTAGCCATAAAATAAATCCAGAAAATTAATTAATTAATTAATTGAAAAACACAGCTTCAAGAGCAAACAAAAAAAAGATACCCACACCAACAAACCAAACCTGCAATCAGTAGAATATAAAAATATCTTCAAGGCAGAACTGCCATTTTCAAAAGCCACAGGCAGCCACAAGCACAATCAGTGCCCCCGAGCCGGTCACTTCCACACACGTTCCTCCTCCCGCTAATTGTCACAGGCTGGGGAGTTGTGCCGCAGATGTGGAGCTTGCCAGAGGTGCCCCATCTGCACCCTGCACCGCCAGCCTTCCTGATAGTGAAAGGAAAAGCGGAAAGGGAAATAAAAAAAGGAAAAAAAAAATCGAACCCAACCTCATAGAAAGTCGGCGATGCAGATCGAGCTGAAAGACAACTTCTACTATTGGCTGAGAGAAATCCCTGCCCACTTTGCTCTGCCACCTGCCAGTCCACGGCTGTTCCCATCCCATATCCCACCCCATATATCCCAGCCCATATCCCATGCCATATATCCCAGCCCATATCCCATCCCAGCTGACCCCCGCCGGGGCTGCACAGCCGCAGCCGGGTGCAGCTGCCGCTCCCCCGCACACGGCTCATTATTCTCATCAGAGCAGATTTCCCCAGCAGAGCCGGGAGAGTTTAGTTATGAGAAAAGACTGGAGCATTCCTCACTGTTTCTTGTTCTGCATGACCTTTAAAAATCATCCTGTGGACGAGGACAATTACTGCATCATTTAACAACGGGACCAAAGTTTAAACATGCTGTAAGTGTAACTTTACACCACAACACTGTGGGAGGAGAATACACCAGTAACTGGCACTGCTTCCTTCTCCAGCATTCATGCTTATTTTACTCATTAGTGAAAATTACAAATATTTTGCACTTATAATTTTCTGTTACACATGCCATCCTCCTTGTTTTCTTCCATGAGGCTTACTGGCAACACAGATTTGCATTGCTCCTCTTTTGTTGCCCTTTGCCATCTCTTGTTCAGAACATTATCCTGCTTTCATTTACAATGAGCCAAGAATGAAACAAGGGAACACAGTGGTCTACAGCCAGAGCAGGCACAAGGAATTCTGGAGCTTTACCCTATCACTTGGTGAATATGCAACTCTGAACACTACACACATTGAGGCAAATTTCTTTATTAAATTACAACTGCATAAAACTCTCCTAACAAACCAAGTGGGACCAGAGAGTCTTAATCCTACTCCGAGTCCTATCCCTCAGGAGTGTCCATGTATTTTTATAAAGCTAAAGAAGCTGTATTTGTTTATAAGCAAGCTAAGTCTTTCTACCCTAAGCACTTTTCACTCAACTCTACCACCACAATGTCACAAAGGCAGAGATCTACACCTTTCAGAAAAACGTAGTTCTGCAATGTAACTATGTTAAACTTTCATGGCATGTCATTACAAACAAGCTGAGATTCAAATCTCCCGAGGTTCTGCAAGCTACACCTGTAACTGGGAGTTGTCTCTTTTCATTCCCTGCTTGCCCCTCCTGAAGCAACACAACATTTCTGCCTCATGGACTGTGACTTCCTGCACTCCCACTTTCCTTTTCAGCTCTTCAAATACCAGAGTTCTTCAAGTACCTCACTCTTGAATCAAAAAAGAGCTTCTGAGGAATTCTTCTTTTGATGATGCAAAATGCTCTGAATACACTTTCCAATTCTGAACACTAAATCCTTCCTTCATCCACAATTTTTCACTTATTATTGAGATTGAAGAAAAATTCCAAGCAGAGATTGACCATTTTTCCTTTAAGAAACCCCTCTGCAATAATTTAAGGATAGAATTAATTTCTGTTTGCATTAGCACATCCTTAGGACTGAAATTCATGCAGACTGACAAATCTACACAGACACTTTGATTTTATGTAGCTTACAGAAAAGGATAAATTGGGAAATTCTGAAAAATAAAACAATTTCATTTTATTCCCATACACACCCACAACCAGAATATATTCTGCAAGTGTCAAAGAGATGGGTTTGAAACTTAGTTGAAGTTATGCAGATCACAGTTTATTTAAATATATATACAAACAAACAAAATCAAGGACACAAAATACAACATTTCCAAGCACTTGTCATAATGAGATCACGTTACTGAGTCTGTATTATCAAACTATGGTACCACTTAAGCAATGGTAGGTTTAAATGTTGCAGTAATTATTAAAAATATGTAGAAACTCTACCTGGCATTAAATTACCCAGTAGTTACAAATGTGCAGTAAAAGGAAGTCCATACATTACACTGATTTGTTTCAAGCACTTTTCATACTCATTGTTGAGTTTCACAGATTCCTGTACAGCATGTTTTAGATCTTCTACCTCTTCGAAAAAATCCTAGAAAAACCCAAAAATATTCACCTTAAACTTTTTTTTCAAAGGCATTCTCACTAAGAGCTAGTCAGCAGTTCAGTTATTCCAAAACACTTTCTATATTTTTACCAGTGTATGGCTGAGTTATGCAAACACAGCTATGGTGAGATACAGCACTCAACTACAACCTTAGGTAACAATTTAATAATTTCTACCCTGAACACACAAGCAGAGTTCAAGTTACGTTAGAGGCTGGAACACAGGCTAGTAATAGGAAAAATCAGTTTTAAAAAGGAAAAAATATGGATTTACCAGACAGCTACAAAATGACAGTCCAATATGACAAGGGAATAATGTCACATTCTGATTCTTTGTAAGTCGAAATTGTTGGGAAATACATGGACAGAAGAGTATAATCACCCAAGACTTCAATTCACCAATCCTTGAATGTTCTATCTACCAAAATAACAATGCATAACCATCTATATTTGACATTCTCCTCCCCATTCTTCTAGCATTTTTAAATGAACAGCTACATACATATAACATGCAGCAACTTAAAACTACCTTAAGAAGGGACCACTGCTAAAAAGCCACAACCTCAAGTTTATGTATCTCTCTTGCAAGATGAAGCTCTCAGCCACACATTGTCCCTGAATCCCAAACACAGGGATCTAGAACTCACCCTGGCTTAATGTTCTGCAAGTTACATATCCAATGAACTACCACCCTCTTTTACTGTTTCCCCTGCAATTAATATCATAATGTTATTTAGTTTGGGAGAAAGGACTGCAAGGTAAGAAAAGAGATTCTTTAAAAAAAATCCACAACAACAAAAAAAAAGACTTGAGGAACAAGCAAAAATCAGCTTAAACAATTTGCTGCTGAAAATAAAACCTTATGTCACTACATTAAACTGAGTCTTCTATACTTAGGTAAGAGCTCAGCATCTTGTTACATAACTTAAAGAATTACCAAATGTTCACATTTTCAATTTTTATACCTATAGATCTAACAAAAAATTCAAAGCCTCTGCCCTGCCTAAACTTGGAGTTCTGTCAGAGCCATAACTTTGACATGCAAGAGAAAATAGTCTTCCTTAGCTGAGTAGCCCCTCAGGACATGAATGTTTCAAGGAGTCACTCATTTCCATCTCTCTCAGAATGCTATACACTGGTTTCTTTATCTATTCTACTTGATAACAACATATGTTCAGCCTAAAGAAGTTTCAGCTCAGGCAGAAAAGTTTTTCAAAAATCACCTACTGTTAAGCTTGTCTTAAAATAAATTACCTTGTCTAATCCAGCTAATTCATTTTTTAGTGCTCTCTTTTCTGCAGACAACTTTCCATTTTCTTTCTTCAGCTTTTTAATCTCCTTCAACAATAGCTCTATATTGAAATGAAAAAATGTAGAGTTCAACCATTACAGTCAACCTCCCCCTCATATGAATCATATTACAGCTAAAGAGCTGCCTACCTTTTGTGATATTAGAAAATTATAGTTCAGCTTCTTAAGTACCTTTTTTATACAGTGATTTATTCTTAAGAACTGGCCCAGCATATCCCTATGAAAGATATCAGGATCTGCCAGTTGGATAATCTGGATCTGCCACATTCTTAGATGTGGGATTACTTTACAAATAATTTTACAATCCACAAAACACACATCATGTGCTTTGATTATCTTTTCCTGGCTCATGAGAGGGTTACATTAGCCCTTGCTGATACACATTTCCTGAAAATTATGCCTACGTTATATGATCTCATCCATCTCTTTTCTATGCTTTGAAGTGGAAGAGGATCACACCTTAAATTCGGGATTTACTCATGAGAGGAAGAATGTACTGAAACCAGCAATGTCCAGGCTTGTCCAAGGTTTTAGGCTAAAACCAGGTTATTCTGTGACTCAGTGTCTGAAAACCAAAGGCTGGTGCAGCAAACATTATTACTAAGAGATCTGCACAGTTACATCTTACTAGAATAAATACCAGCACTAAATACAGCCAGCACTCCCACCTCTGATTACAACAATGGATCCATTTCAGAAAAAGAGAAAACATCAAACATTTTATCACAAACAAATGCAAGGAAGAATCCTAAATTACAAAATGCCATTTTTACACAACCAGTTTTCAAAAATGAAAAAAACATTTTAGATATTGCTGGTTGAAGGACAAGAAATAGCCTGAAGAGGCCTCTGGATCAGAAATAAAATGCATTCTCTCTGCTGGGCATACTGGAAGGAACATCATCAGAATTAACTGTACCATTACCTAAATATCTACTGCAACAGGCTTCCTTCTCTGCAGAAATGTCCTTGTGAGAAGCTACTCCTCCCTGTGGGATTTGACTTCGTTTTCTAGAAACAGCACTAGTTTTCCAAGAAACCTTTTTACATTCCAGCTGCTCAATTCTTTGCCTCTGCTCTTGAAGATTATGCTCTAGCTCATTAATTTTAATCTGTCGAGAAAATCTTTTTTAAATGCGTAGAAAAAGCACAGTTCAATTGAATACAACTGGAAACATTTCCCAAATGCAAACCCAGAGCTTTCAATTGCAGATTTAAAAACTACATTCACCCAAAGAGTCTGAAAGGAAAAAAAAACAAAGCACAGATGAAGAAATTAGACTGGTGACCTGCAATGCTCAATCCATGCCTGAAGAGGCAATATCCTCTTGAAGCTTCTAGAACTGCTCCTGGCCACACAACCCCACCTTCACTCCAGTTATGATGCCAGACTCTTTGCACAGCAGGGCCACAGATCCTGCTATGCAAAAGAACATTCTTTGTCTTCATCTGGTTTGCCTTCTGCTGAACTTCTGAGAAAAATCAGCTCATGATACATGCAGAAAAAACACCAGGGCTGGTGCAAAAGATGTCACAAGGTGCATATGCAATTGGAAGGAGGGGTAGGTGGATGAGTAAAGAAAAAAACAAGGGAAGGGAAGACATCTTTCTGCTACAGATACACCAGTGACAGAGTTCACTTTTAGAGAGAACTACAGGCTACCCTCCAGTATCCCTGTCATGGGAAACTAAGTATAAAAAGATAAGCATGGTCTCATTTCAAAAATGCAAGAATTACTTTTCAGTCTCCCTAAAAGCTTATGTTTCGCTGTTTGATACCAGCTCCAACAAATTCTACTTACAGTGAGATTTTTAATTGCTTCACTTTGCTCCTTGTTTGTTTTGGTTTCTTTAACATAATGCTTCTGTAGCTCATTATACATCTGAAGTAGTCTAAAACAAAAATGCATAAACTGCTGTAAAACATGAAAGACAACAAAATGTGGCATCATTGATGGTAAAAGTATTAGAGACGCCCCACAGAGATCACTTGGCCTGCAGCTGTGCTGCAAAGACTCGTAACAGAAATATTCAAGATGGCAGTGAATGAAATGTGACTGTCAACACAGAAAGAGAAAGCACCAGAAAAAAACAGCAAAGCAAGTTAAAAGAATGGTCTGTATGGATGGCAAAGAATCCTTTTTTCTCAGCCGACTGAGGAGCCCATTGTTTTTGTCCAGCACACATGGCCACACTGATTAAATCTCAGTGCAAACCACTCTTTGAGGAAAGACAGCAGCAACAGGAGGCTGGCAGTGACTTTGCAGCCTGTCAAATACAGCATTCCTCTACCCATTAGCAGAACAGGAATAGCAAAAGGACACTCCTAAAGGATTTTAAAAAGTTTTTCCAGCACCAATCAAGAACCCATGATGAGGACACATGAGGCAGTTCCCAGCTCTCTGTGTTGCACAAAACATCTCATTGCTTCCAAGTGTGTGGGTGTGAGGATATGAGTGAATGAAATCTGTGTGAAAGTGAGTGGGTAAAATAAATGTCAAATAAACAGATTAGGGTTGTTAGCTTTCCCTCTGATATTATTTTGCATCCTGTTAAGCTGTACTAATTTCCTAACATATTTCATAGCATTCAACCAACATACACGAGGCCCACAATTTAGGTGATGGACATGAGCAGATATTTTCCCTATTTTTTTAGGAATTACAGTAAGAGCTGCCATTCATAACAAGTCATGACTGCACACCACAAGCAGGATGAGCAATACTGTAGCACAGCACAGCTTTGTGAGAAAACACACAAACAAATGATGGGAAAAAGAGCTAGGCTGGGTTATCTATGTGCAATGTAGCACAAGGCAGGTACAGCGCTCAATTCAAAGACCAACTTGGACTTCTCCTACATAAGCACCTAACTAGGAACTCAATTTGAGCCCAGAGCCAGTCACCCAGACTTCCTATGTAACTACACAGCTTGCAAAGAGAGCCTGGCACACTGTAAAGACGTTAAAAAACAAAAAAGAAAATGGGTCTTGTACAGCCACCTAAAACCACTAAAATCAGGGCACTTGGCCAAAGAGCAGCAGAGATCTGTGTAAGATCCACATTTATGTAAGTGGACAAAAAGCAGCCTTTGAAAGGGTGAGCAGCAGAATTCTACAATTTAACAATCAAGTCATAGAGGGATGGAGCAATATTTTATGCAGCTTGCCTAGTTGTTAAAATGTTCCAGTATATTTTTTCTTAAAGACAAAATTGTAGCTTCTGCATCAGAAATGCAGTTGCAAGAGTTTAATTCTATCACTTATTGGCAAACTACAGTAAGTAGTGGTCCAACTCTAAAATTATTAGACTGAAAAGTAGAACTGCTTCTCTAGCTTATTTCAAAACCAGCCTATAAATTTTATCTGCACAAAACAGTGAGCAATATAAAGTGAGCTGAGAAAGGTTCCACAAATTAGAAGTGAAACCACAAAATTCTAGGTTAAAAAATCTTAAAAAAAGATCATATGTGTGCACACAGACACATGAAGGAGGTTCCTAGCTCACTGACTTTTTCTCAATGAATTACTTGAGAAAGAAATCCAGTTTGTTCTTTGCTATTTTCAAGTTTAACCCAAGATTCTGTAATTATTTTTAAAATGTGAATAATTTCCCATTGTTTCAAAGGCTGAAAGCCACTTGCATAACAACTTTAAAAAAATCAACTGACTTAACCATGAACATTTTCTACACTACAAAGAATAATCTTTTTCTGTCAAAAAGCAGCTTCCAAGAACTCACCTGACACTGTCACTCTCTAGAACCAGATCCTTGCTGTCTCCACCCTTATGCCATAAATGGTTTTCTGTTTGAACCTGAACACTTAATTGAAAAAAAACATAAAAGCTTCATAAAATCATATTTCACCAATTTAATTTAATTAAACAAAGCAACTGAAAAAGGCCAAGTTACTTTTCAGTTTGGTTTTATGGTAGAGGCTTCCAGGCAGGATCACAAACACACCAAAACTTAAGCCTTGGAAGATTTTTGTGAACTGGTGTGTAAATCCTGGCAGGACACTCTCCAAACCACTAGCACTACAGTTTTCCAGGTCCTTAGGTTCTAAGTCTTTTAAATAGCATTGAGGCTACTCAATTTATCTTCATCTTACTACTTTTTGGTGGGAAAAAAGTGTAAAAGCCTTTGTAGTTTGACAGAGAGGGTACTGACTAAGCAGGAGTATTACTTTTAGATAAGAAAACTGTTTCTTTCACTACAACAAATTTTGCACAAGATGTCCCAGATGTCCTTTGTTCCTCTACAGACCCCCAGCATTTTCCACCCCACCATCCTGTTCACAGATGGCTCCTTAAAATACACAGAGCAGATAATGCCTAGCTCATCTTAAGGACATGCAAACAAAAGTCCTGAAATGCTGCACTTCTTTCGATGCAAAAGAGAAAGGTTTGACAATTCTTACTCTCTGCTTGTGCCACAGACATGCATTAACTGCTGCAGATAGAGTTGTTCTTGGATCTGACCCAGATTCCTTTCTAGCTCCTTATTCTTTATGTGTAGTTTTTTCACCTTCTTGACTAACTGCTCATTTTCATCAGTGAGCTGAAAAGGAAGAGAATTGAAAAACGAAAAATCAAGGAACACTTTCAAATCAAATGTTAATTAGGCTGATAACGCTTCAAATGAAAACCCTCTCCCACAAACTTTACTACACTTTTCTTAAACCATAGAAGCATCTAAAAGGAAAATGGCAGGAAAAAAAAAACTGGCTTCAAATTTTATGAACACTTGACTACAACAAAGCTTCTTTAGCAGGTATCTATTAAAGGTGTCTAGTATAAATTCATCATTCATTAAGGAATGTAGGGAACTGGGTTTGCATTTAAAATTAATCCCAGAGGGACAAAGCACCCAAGTTACACTCCTAAACTAACAACACCAGCTCTGCAACTGATCTGCTGTTTATTTTTGATTTAACCTCACCAGAGACAAAAAGACAGCCACGCTGGCTGAACTTCTTGCATCCATGTCTGCTGGACCTTGCCCAGCAGTATATAGTCTCATATATATTATATATGTATTATATATATATGATATTATATTAATATGAGGCAATAAATAGCTACATGCATTTTGTATATATAATTATATGCATATATTAATACATCTATAAAATATATGTGTGTATATGTAGTAGATATAACATATAAAGCTTTATAACATATATGTTATAAAGTATATATAACATATAAAGTATATATAACATATAAAGCATAACATACATATATAATACATATAACCATGTATTTATAGTTTTATATATAACATATATAACTACAGGGTATGCATATATTTAGCATTTATGTTTGTGCATGTGTGTATGTGTGTATATATAATATATAAAAATATATATAAGGCAATATATTATACAT